>NC_073746.1:44233829-44554283 GCF_029784135.1 Toxorhynchites rutilus septentrionalis | reverse complement strand
TACAGCGCTCGGCAAAATTATTGTCAACCTTAATTACCTTCTTCCGCTGGTTTTTCAAATGCAGAATCGCTCGCCGCTGGGGGTGGTAAAGTGACGCCGGCCTGTACAGCATCCCCATAAAGAAGCTAAACGAAACCAGTCCGGTGACGGCTTGGAGGCCCAGGCGCCAGCCCATCTTCCTGTGTGGAGAGTAGAGTTTCACAGAGTTAGTGAACAGTGGTATGCTTTTAGGCAAATGCGAATGAACGTAGGTGGGGTTGCGGGAATGGAAGGGAAAAAGTTTTACACGGCGCTCCGAACGGATCTCCGCCGGAACAGGATGTCACAGGAAGTACAAGTTTTCTCCGCTGACCAAACGCCCATTTTGGAGTAACCGCACGAAGTGAATGATGTTATTTTTAATATTATAGCATAATTCACCCCGGGAGTGAGGCGTCACAAACACCGGGCCAGGTCTAAACTCATGCAAACGAACGGAGGGATGAAAATGAGAAGAAAAAAAAGTTTCACAGGATGGCTGTCAAACATACATTTTATGTAATAAGCAGGGACACAACATCGTTGCTGGGTGGTTTTCACGGGAAACAGTGTGGTACTTACCCAACTCCTTCCTTCAGTATCACAGAAAACAGGGCCACGCCGACACCCTCGCCTGACATTGTAATCATTTCGACAAACTGTCTCCGTCGCTTAAAGTAGTGTCCCAGCATTACGGCAGCCGACTCACGAACCATTGCAGCACCCACGCCAACTATTACACCTGTACGGATGGGGTGGTGGGTGAGAGCGGCGGGTACATTGTAAATGCGAGGGATTTGAGCATTAGGTGATATGCCGAAGAGGAGAAGATGGATTATTTTGTATGAGATTGTTGCTTCATGACAAAACGCTATGTTTGAAGCTGCTAGTTTCATCTTGGTTTTCCGGTGTCAGAGGACTAGAGTCAACATGTAGCTATGGTTTTGTTCGCATAATTTGTATGAACAATGCCACAATAGTGATTTAGTGAAGCAAAACTGTGTGAAAGCTTAGATTGAATTGTTGATACCATTTCATTACAGTAGCTTGGATCGTTGAGAATTCATCACAGAGAATTATAAAGGAAATTGTTGCACTGGTAGAGCAGAAAATACAGAGCAAAATCAAATAAATGAGCGAGGTGCACCCAAAGCTCGGATGCGGGTTAATCTCGTTTTCACAGATATCCCGAGTGTTTGCAAATATTGAACACAGACGGGTCAGGCAAAGAGAGATGGACACAGAATTGTTTTGTTGTGAGGGCAGGAAATGCGAAGAATTGCTCGAGCTCATAGTCAGATGAGTATTATTACATTATTTGCATTCATTTTATCATTTGACTAATCTTTAGGACCGAGTATATTTTGGTGCTATTTATATTTGGCAAAGGGATGTTTATATTGCATGACATTGTTGTAAGGACACGTAGATAAATAGAACACTCTGCAGCAAAGAAACATGATGGAAAAGACAGTAAATTTCGATCTCCATTTTGCAGAAATAAAAATTAACAATCGTATCATCAAAGTTCAAAGCACTTTCTATTGGTAGTAAATTGAGCACTTGATCTATATTTGTTGCCGATGTGGGAATGTATCGTTTATTATGGAACTGTATCTGTTTCAAGGACACATTGAATGTATACCTTTCACGAAGATGGCAGAATGCGTATTCAAAAAATGAATAAAATGAAACTCTATATGGATGAGACATCTGGAAAGTCGTATCCAAACGCTCTGATCCACAATTCACCGCAGAAGGTGATTCGAAGAGTTGCTGAAATTTTTACGTCGGCAGAGCCCTCTGTTACCGCATTATTAGGATCAACATTATGATATCAACGATATCAATGTAGTCATTCGATTTCCAAGGAATTATACTGCGATTGAAGGATTCTACATCAACAAGAGTGAAGTGATTCAATAATCGGTGCCAGACGGATCCTAGATGTACCTGGGGTTTCTGCGACCGAAACGGATTTGTCGCTCGAAAATCAAGGAGGAACTCCAGGATGAAATCTCGATTAGGATCAACGAGGTTTTGAATCCACCGCATGCACCATTCGAAATCGTTCATAGCGAGATTTATCTTGCCACATGTGGCTGACATCAAAGCGATATGTATTTTGCAGATCCAGCAGTTGTGGAGATACTTCGTAGAAACGATATCGATATCGTCACGATAACCCCGACGCTGTCTATAAGGCGAACCACGGTTCTAGTGTCATGAACCTGATACAGGACCATTAGGAGCAATTTTAAGACTATTCGAGAAAAAGCATCTTCGTTGGAGCAAATGGAACTTCATGGGACGCACCCTCATTGTTTGGAGGAAGCGCATACAACCAAGTTACTATTGAACACTCGCCTGGAATTTCTGAAGAAAAATGATTTTTACACACATTTTAAGCACATAGTAATCTTCTGGTATCCACTACCAGAAGATTACTATGTGCTTAAATTTAAAAACATATTTCCAAATGAAATCGTCCTAAAAATGCAGATTTTAAAACATGTATTTTTGATTCGAATGAAAATTTGTATTCCAATTGGGTTGGAGGAAATAAGAGTTTTCCACAGCAATTGTGATTTTTTCACTCAAGTATAACTTTTCAAAAGAGCGCATCGATTTTAGTACGAGAAATCTTTGATAATTCATATCTCAAAAACTATGAGTTGTATCGAAATAGTGTCTTAGGAAGAGTTATAGAGTATTGATTTTAAAATGTGAAAAAAATATACACTCAGAAAAAAATTAGTACTCTGTTCTAATTTACAAAAGAAAACTTTAATGTGCAATATCTAAAATATATATTTTAATTTTTTTTAATTTTTTTATATAAAATTAGAAGTTATGTAGAAAATTGAAGAAATGAGTCCAAGATGGTAAAACTATTTTTGACGAACTTTGTGGAACATTGATTTTTTATGAATTTTTGAAACTTCGAATTTTTGTATGTTAACAATCACTTTTAGCCACAAATTATGAATCCTGATGTGATTTAAAACAAAAAAGCTCCAGGTCAATTTCCTTCTAAATGTAGCCATTGTAAATATATGTATAAAAAATATTTCTTTTTATTTTTATAGTAAATAGGCTCTTTTAATAGTAAATAGGCTCTTTTAATATGTTTGTCGTGTTATACCGTCATGTTCATGAAATTTTATGAATTTGCTTATAATTTCTAGTAACTTTTCCAAATAAATTATTGTGGTAAAAATATATGTTTAGGAGTTACGCTGAAAAACATTTGAAGACATGTAGGTTTCAACTCTGAGTTTTTTTCGAAATACGAGGTAAAATGGGTGATTTTTCGGTTTTCCTGTGCGACACTAGTAAATGAAGTCCGATTGAGCTCATATTTTGCGTAGGGTTGTTTTTTTTTGTGGGAATCAATATTTTTAAGAAAGCTCCGTTTGAAAATTCGAGATGATCATTCCCATTGAGACTCTAATGTAGATAATAGTAATACGACTATTTCACAACTATTGGATTTGCGTTTTTTTCGTCTTGGATAAAATTTTCTATAAATATTCTCTAGTGCATATTGCAGAAACACTTATATACGTTTAAATGTGTCTAAAAGAGCTTAAACATTCATTTGCTATTACTTTTGAAAACATTATTACAGATGTATAATTGTTTTCAGCATGCCCAATTTGTCGTTTTATAATATTTTGCCTGAAGAAAACAATGTTGAAATTATTCCTAGAGATAACTTTTTGGTGTAGTACAAGATATGGTCGAACAACTGAGAAGCGTAAATATTAAACAACTAACAAACTGAATAAAAAAATAAAACAGAAGCTCTCAAGAAAAAATATCTACTCACACTACTAATATGTTTCATTAAGATCAATATAAACACCATATAAAATTATCACGTCAGAAGGTGAAGCGATATTCAACTCATTGCCTTTGAAAGATCAGCCGATCAGCGGTTTCTTCTGAAATATGTAGGTAAGGCGGTAGAGTATGGATGAAGGTTATGTGAACTGATGAGTCCAGGCTTAAATCTGGACAATAATAAGAGTGTAAATGTGTGGTGCAAACCGGAATAGCAGGTTTCATCGGTTAAAACGGGTCCGGAAAAACAGATTGTGTTTCAGCAAGACAACAATCCTCAACACACAACAAAGGAAAAGATGTCTCTTGTTCATTCATGCCGCATCAATCCTAAAGAATGGCCCCAACAGAGCTCGGATTTAAACCCTATCGAGAATCCGTGGGCCATTCTCGATGCCCGCGTCGATAAAACCCAACTCGAAGCACCATAGGGAAGATTGAATGAGAAAGATTTGACATAAATGAGGCACTCAAGGATCCTTTAAAATTTCGGCCAGGTTTGGCCACTAGAGACTTACTTCAGTGGTACCGTGACAACGGGGTCCGTTTCGTCGCAAACTATTAAAATGGCCAGAGTGTAAAAGCAGAACGCTTTCAATTCCTATTCATAAGTCTTGCTCCTACTAGCGAACAGCCAATATCAAATCCAATATTCAAATGTGTGATTTTGATCGCAGCTTAAATCCAAGATGACAATCCATGAAATACAGAGGGGCGGCTCTCATGCCGACTAGTGGAAAGCTTTCGTGTATTTTTGTACCGGGTGCATACATTTTTGTTGGTTTTCATTTGTGATCAAATGTAGATTAAAATGGTAACCATTTCAATATTTGGTGGAATAAAAATTGTTTTTTGTTACAACATCATATTCTCTATTCACGTTGAACTAAAGCTCATTTCTAGCGATTCTAACTGAACAAAGCTTTACCTCATCAGATTACCATTTATTTCTGACGCTGAAGAAAGGTATTACTGGAGACCCAAGTAGGGCTCGATAATTTCAAGAACTTCTTCAGACAAGAAATCAGTTTAAAATAGCGGCGGAAATCGTTCAAAATATCAGCGATCAAGGATCAGGTACGAAGTTGAAAAAACCCACCTTGGCTTATTTAATGGTAGATAAAATTATAATTGAAATGCGAAAAGACACATGCATAACACATGCATAACAGAAGGGTAATTGGTTCACGCTTTAAAGAGATTTTGAAAGAATCATTTTAACATATTAACATTCGAAAGTGATTAACTCATGAAATCGATATTAAAGTGACTTTTACAAACGGCCTGGCCGGGTCAGGGAGTAAAAAGTGCCCTCAAACCAAATCACCAGCTGTATGGCAAATATTGTATAGGATATTAAATAAGAAATTTTGACGGTTTTTTAACCCCTATGTTGTTTAACATAGGAACGAGTGGAAAAATATTTTAAAAAATTCACCAAAATTTGAAGTACTAAAAAAATATAGAAATTTAAAGAAAAAAAATTTGGAAATGGCGTGAAAAAAAACCAAAAGGTGCATTTTTCACCATATATCCTATGTTGAACCATATAAGAACTCAAATACATGGTACTACTGTCAAAATTTCATATTTAGTACCCTACACAACATTTTCCATACAGCTGGAGATTTAGTTTGGAGGCACTTTTTACTCCCTTACCCGGCCCGGCCCTTTGTTTTATTCAGTTCTCACTCATGTCAAATTCTCTACTGATTTCAAGTAATAGGGCAGACAAAAAACAGCGGTAAAATTTTACTCTGAGATAAATCTGTACTTTTTTGTCCTTATGACAAATATAAGTAATCTGTACCTTTCAAAATCTGCACCAATCTGCACCAGATAAATCTGAAAATGTGGCAACACTGGTTGTGAAAATCCATTATCAGTTTGGATAAAAAAGCGGGATTTTTGTGAAGGCAAAAAAAAAATTGTGGAATGTGGAACTGATCACGACGAATCACTATTGCATACTGACGTAAGGTGACCGTTCCTCGCCGTTTTAACATTTTCAACTATAACAGAATGCTTTGCACTTCTCGCTAGAAACTTATGTCAACTGTTAATGAAATACATCCTACATTGGAAGGAGATAGTAAGTATGTACTAACAATATAGAAAAATAAAAAGCAGCTTTGAAAAAAGGATAAAACATTGACAATGGTTAGCTACGTAAAATGAATAGAAATCAAATTTATATCCTCAGAGTTTTTTAGGAAGGATTAAAAATAATTAAAATCAAAAAAGGGAAAAAAACGTTTTCAGTTTAACGGTTTAATGTACTATAAGCTGGAAAATAATTAGGTAAGTAGCAGTTAATAGTTATCACATCCTTTCCTTTATTAATTTAGGGCAATGATGAGACTAAAATAAAATCGTGAGCATATGATGAAACAACTAACTGTGGATAATGGAAATCCGATGTGCCCCACGATTTTATTTTAGTCTCATCATTGCCCTAAATTCATGAAGGAAAGGATGTGATAACTATTAATTGCTACTTGCCTAATTATTTTCTAGCTTTTGGTACATTAAACCGTTTAACTTAAAAAGTATTCAGCCATTTTTTACTGGAGGTCAAATTGAATTTTTCAAGATAATGGAATACACAGTATTATAATGACAGCAGAAATAAAGGTTTGTTCCAAATTTCAGATCAATAAATCAAAAGGAACGGGGTCAAATTTTTATTAATGTGGGACAAACCTACAGACATACAAACAGCTCAAGTTGAATGGAACCGTTTAAAAAAGTAATTGGCTATTTTGTTACAGCGGCCATCTTGGATTTGCATGTTTCATAAATAACTGTGTTCCACTAGTCCATCCCTTTTATTTGATACCCATATTGATGGGGTTTTGAGAAAATGTGTAACCGCCAATTTGTAGCGGCAGCCATCTTGAATTTTGAAAATCATGAAATACGCAGTTTTATAATGACTGCAGAGATAAACGTGTGTTCCAAATTTCAGATTAATCGGTCAACAGGAAGGGGATCAAATTTCTATTAATGTGTAAAGCGCTACATGTTACAAACATACAAATTACAGGGCAAGCTAAATAAAACCGTTTAAAAATATACTGATCAAGATGTCTACTATGAAGACTATTGATATGCTAATAATGTCTTTGTTACTAACTTGATGATTGAACGAGGGAAGGTAAAAAATTAAATAATGTATGTTATATTCATAACATAAACATAAAACAAACAAACTAATATTTAGAATACTAATTTTGAATGAATTTCTTTAACCTAGCGATATGTTTTTGACATCTAAAGTTTCGTCTGTTAATAGTTGTTGAAGTTTCCCTGTTGTAAAAATATTCTGGTTTATGAAAATCATCATATTCAACAAATATTTCGATTTCTTCCACTTCTAACTCGCATTCCAATGAATACTACACCCTCTCAACGAGGTACCATTTGCATCTAGTTTTCATTAGTACTCAGGTGAATTTTCTATATCAAATAACAAGTCTGGACTGCATTCTGAGCAACAAGTACACGTATACCAGTGCATTCGGAGACATTCTTTCGGCGAAAAAATACCCGTGCAATTTTCGAAACATCAATCCAATTTTTCGAATATTTTCGGGGTATCAGACTTATATCATGATGTATGGTGGTAAAACTTTGTCTTACTCAAGCGTCGTTTAATGTATTCACAGAAAAATTTTCGTTGATTTAGATTGGATGGGGATTGGGCAAAATACGAAATATTCAGACGATTGAACAAACGACCGTTTCTTCTTGTCTGGATTTACTTCGTCGGCATACATCATGTGGGCAAAGCAAGAGAAAACATCTTTCTTCAGTGAAAATTATGCAAATTGTGGGGAAAAATCGTCTGAAAACCATTCGTTGTCTTGTTCATATCTCACGGTGGTTTATGTTCGTCCCAATTTGGATCAAACGAAATGACTTTTTCTCGCTTCAATTCAATACATCGAAGTCGTTCCGAGCGAACTCATGTCCGGGATATAATGCCACAGCTATGGCAGTCCATGATAACGAAGACGTCGCAAAAGGGTCCCCTGTCTTTTATCCGGAATACAGTTAAAATATAATCCTGTGGACATCTAAGGCGAACATTTTAAAGACGGAGAAAAGTATCCAATTCTTCCCTTCAATAGCTACGTCGGTCGTCAGAGAAATAATACAATTTTGGGAAGATTGAACGATGAAGATATAATCCTATTATCGTTTACATGTTGTCTGCGCACTCTTCAAGTATTTCTCTTTGAAAAAACTCCTCAAAAGTTCGTTATGTATCATCGACAAATTAAAGTATCCTCCGCGGGATGGTGAGATTTAGGAGTTCGGCTGTTAGCAGCCGAGTTCGAAATAAGCGGCTTCCATAATTGTTTTGGCAATCATATTTTCGGAACAAAAAGCTAATGCCGCCATGGCTTTAATTTGTTGAAATGAAGATTAATTTTCTCCGCATAAAAATGCTAAATTGAAGCATAACAGACACATTGTGTTTGATACAAAATAGAGGACTTGTTTTACTACAGCTCGGCATTGTCACTATCACACAATGCACAATTCGGGTATTGCAACCGCTAAGTAATAGAAGGGTGAGCAGAACAGAACAATACCAGCTACAATAGATCTTTTCTCTGGCAACTCAACGAAAAAAGCAGCCTCATTATTTAACGTTGACGCGTGAATTAGGTATTCCTTTTTTACTTTTCGCAAACGAAGCGCGTTTCTTTTTCGTTTATCTACCACACTTACCATAACTGAACGCTACCTGGTGCAGTTGGGTGGCGAACGAGGTGAACAGTATTCCCAACGCCAGCACCAGGCCACCGAGGACAGCCGTCAACCGAGTTGATTTTCGCCGACAGAGTGCCACCACGACGGTCGCCGCGAGGAGTGACATTGCCCAGCTGGCAGCACCGAGCCATCCTGTTTTAGAGGGAGATAGAGAGGAAAATGATGAAAAACATAACATACGGAAAACAGCAAGGGTTGCAGAATTGACAGTGCGGGGATTGCGAGATGTATGTATATGGGTGAGAATGCGTGGATCATGATGAAGCTGTTTGGCGTAATTGTTTTGGGAGCAAAGTATGCTTCCAGTGATATTTATTTTCTGATGAAAGTGGAACGTCGTATTGAGATTCGCGTTTTACAAGGGGGACTCCTGCTTTCTTTGTTATGCTGAAAGCACATTTGTTTGCCGACAAAAAGGGTGAAAATTGTACTGTTCGGTAAGACAATATAATTTGAACCCAACGGAAAAGATTTGTATGAATATTTAAACTTCAAGGTTTTTTTTTTATAAATTCGTTTATTTTTACAGACTCAGTTGCATAAGTTTAAAGGAGCCGAAATCTTGAATATATTTTTAAAACTATATATATGAACAATTTTCTTAAATCTATGGTTAGTAATGTGGGAAACCGATTACTCGCGGTGAACTCGAGATTAGAAGGGTGACATATTTTTCTCAAGAAAAGGTTGGGGTATAAGGAAATTATTACAATGTTGATAATCACACACACTCAATCCTTAAATCTATTCGTACATCTACATTTCATACATTTGTACATTTCATTCTCCTGTTTATAGCAAGCGGACCAATTACTCATAAAGGAAGAAATGGAGGGTATAGGGATATGAGGATAATCACACACGAACATCGATAGATTTAAGGAAAACATATATTTGGGACATGTAATCAAGGTCTAACCGAGCCAACACATCTCTCACCGGCACATTGGGCTGCCTTCCTCTAGCCCGAAGGGAGTTCTCTAAATTCGATCTGGCAACAAGATACACCTCACACGACCAAACAATGTGCTCGATGTCGTGATAACCTTGGCCACAAACGCAGAGATTGCTGCTGGCAAGATTGAAACGGAAGAGTAGTGCATCTAACGAACAGTGATTGGACATGAGTCGGGAGAAGGTGCGAATAAAGTCCCGACTCAAGTCCAGACTTTTGAACCATGGTTTGAGGCTAACCTTAGGGATAATCGAGTGGAGCCATCGGCCCAATTCATCTTCGTTCCATTTGCGTTGCCAGTTAGCGATGGTATTTTTACGGACTAAAGAGTAAAATTCATTGAAGGCGATTTGACGCTGATAAATATCGCCTTCAATCGCACCTACCTTTGCTAATGAGTCAGCCCTCTCATTACCCGGAATTGAGCAATGAGAAGGGACCCACACAAAGGTAATGACATAACAGCGTCTGGATAAAGCACTTAAATTTTCTCGTATTCTCTCAAGGAAGTACGGCGAGTGCATTTTCGGCCTCACTGAACGGATAGCTTCGACGGAGCTAAGACTATCCGTTACAACAGTGTTCAACAGGTCGTGAGGCGACGCTGTCCAGCGCCCAGTGTATCACTAAACTTCATGGTTTTAAAATGGTATGTTTGTTAAGGTGCGAATGGAGCCTACATTGTACATCAAGTTTACACTGATGGTTCAGTTAGCACTGACGGTGTCGGTTTTTCTCTTCCTTCCCAATGCACAGTTTTTAGCGTAGAAGCTTTTTCGCTACCCAAGAATGCACACGTGATTCTACTCCTGCTGTTATATTTTCTGATTCAGCGAGCTGTCTTCGGACTCTTCAAATAGGTAGAAACCTTCACCCATGAATCACTGAAATAGAAGAAGCTGCTTCTAATAAAAATTCTACCTTGTGTTGGGTTCCCGGTTATCCCGGAATTCCCGGAAATACTGCCGCCAACAAATTAGCCGATACATATAGTTATGAGTGCACCAGAACCCATTAACATAAATACAACATAAGTACCTACACCGAGCATGCAGCGAACGGACTACAACCAATTGAAGGATAAACAGATGTTAGCCAATAGACCTCCAGCCACGCACCATTTCAAACCACCACTTGTAGGGAACAGCAGATTAGTTTTTTTTAGTTCGAACCGATCCTCCGTAGCGTTAAGGCGAGACAACAAAAATTTGTGTAATAATAAAGTAAATGTCGAAGCCCATTTAATCGGTCTTATTATTGGCGCAGCCGTCCGGAACTGGCTGAGTGTTCGTGTGTTAAAACAGTGGAACTCGTAATTGTTACGCAAAATTGATTCCGCGCAAGCATCGACGGCGCGAAAGTTTACAACTGCCGTTCGAGTTGAGGATCCCCCGGCACAGATCATCTGGAGCACCAGCATCGTCAGCCAGGACCAGGACACGATTTGCAGAAAACCGTAAGTTTTTGATTTTCTTCAGTGCTCCCACTAATCGAATTAAAATTACTTTCGAGGAGATTTCGCGCACTAGCAAATCGACGCAAAATCTCTGCAGAAGAAATCGCACTATCAGATAGAAGATTTTCTGCCCCGATTTCGACGTACTACCAGATAGGCGTCGACTTCGAAGTTTTTTTTTTTTTGCGAAATATTTCATATTTATGAGCCAGTTACGCAAAATCCTGTTCGCGCCACGCATACCAAAAAGCGACGACGAACGTAGTGATAGTGACAGCGAGCGCTCTTACGATTCAGGAGATTTATCGCACGTACCGGTCGAAAATCTTAAAATTGATCTCGAAAAACTATCCATAAACGAAATGGAGGGACAACAGCAACAACAACAGCGACAACAACAAACATCAGACCAGATACTACAGCAACTAGTTGAGCAAATTAGCTCATTAAACATGAATGTGAAACAGCTCTCATAGAAGCAACAATCTCATGAAAATACGCTTCAAAATATTACTAACCCTTCAACATCAAATACACCATTCTTCTCTGCCACACCACAAGCTGTAATGACAGGCGATGTTTTTCGGATTCCTGATCCAATCAAATCCATACCAACTTACTATGGAAGCCGGAAGCAATTGCAATCCTGGCTTACAACTGCCGAAAATACATTGGACGTTTTCAGAGAAATTGTGAACGCACAAACGTACAAAGGATGTGAAAACAGTTCTTATCGATGCATTTGGCGATCGCCAGGAACTGGCTACATACAAAGCCCAACTCTGGGCCAATAAACAAAGTGTGGACATGAATGTCCATAAATATTATAAACGTACGAAAGACATCGTGCAAAACATAAAATCAATAGCAAAACAAAATCCATAATACAACAATAGCTGGAGAGTAATTTGCAAATTTATTGACGAGGATGCACTAGCCGCATTTATGGCCGGACTCAGACATCCATATTTTGGCTATGCTCAGGCAGCATGCCCCGAAAACTTAGAAAGCGCATACGCATTTCTATGTAAGTTCATATCATCCGAGAGCCATCATAAAATTTCAAAAGAAAACAAAGTGTTTGATAGGAATCAATCTTCATTCAATCGTCCAAACTTTAACCAACCAAAACCGCACTACCAAACACAACAAAATACAAAACTTGAACCTATGGAAATCGACCCATCATTACATGGTAGATTAACATTGAATAGAAAAATTGTGAACAATCAAGAAGTCGATACAGATGAAGAAGAAAACACACTGGAAGCAAATTTTTGCATGACCACATCAACCAACTCAATAACGTGAAAGCAACGGAACACAACTTTTTACCATACTTAAAAATATGTAATACTGATGATAAAAGTATTTTGAATATACTTATCGATTCAGGGGCAAACAAAAATATTATACGCCCCGGAATTTAAAAAAAAGCTAAGAAAATAAAACCAACTCTAACGAAAAATCTCGGTGGAAGTCGAATAATCTCATCGAAAGGAATCGCCACCTTACTCGGAGCAGATCTACCAGCACTAACGCTTTACGAATTCATATCATATCATAAGCTTACCTAGTAAATAATTTTCAATGCCACAATTTTTTCTCGTCGATAAACACCTCAGAAAAAATACCTTTAGATACTATCGAAACTTTGATACGAACAGAACATTTGTCTGAATTCGAAAAACTAAAAATCTTAGAAACACTTGCGAAACATGATAAAGTTATACTTAAAGATAATAAAAAGTTGACATCAATCACGACAATCAAACACAAGATAAATACAGTAGACGACAGTCCTGTTTATACAAAAACCTATCGATATCCACATGCACATAAAGAGACGGTCAAGGAACAAATCGAAGAAATGCTTGAGAATGGAATCATAACACATTCCGAGTCTCCCTGGAACGCACCTATTTGGGTCGTACCCAAAAAAATCGATGCATCCGGTAAGAAAAAATTTCGTGTAATTATAGACTACAGAAAATTGAACGAGAAAACTGTGGATGATCGACATCCTATACCACAAATAGAGGATATCCTGGACAACCTGGGAAAATCATGCTATTTCACAACTTTAGATTTAAAATCTGGGTTCCACCAAATAGAACTCGACGAAAGTTCTAGACAAAAGACAGCTTTTAGCACCTACCTAGGGCATTATGAATTTCTGCGGATGCCATTTGGATTAAAAAATGCACCCGCAACTTTCCAAAGAGCGATGAACTCTATTCTAGGAAACCTCATCGGTAAAATATGTTACGTATACTTAGACGACATAATAATATTTGGCGATAGTTTGAAAAGAAAACCTAGGGAAAGTACTTGAAAAATTAGAATTATCTAATCTAAAAATATAATACAAAAATGGAACCTTCCGAAATCCCAAAAAGAAATAAAACAGTTTTTAGGCTTGTTAGGATACTATAGGAAATTTATAAAAGACTATTCCAAACTCGCCCAACCAATGACTAAATATTTAAGAAAAGATAAAGAACTCGACATGAAGGATGCAATGTATAAAGAAGCATTCGAAAAATGTAAGAAAATTTTAACGACTGATCCTATATTAATTTATCCAAATTTTGAAAAACCATTTTTCCTTACGACAGATGCCTCAAATTATGCTTTAGGAGCAGTTTTGTCTCAAATACTTGAGGGGCGAGATCACCCAGTTGCATTTGCATCAAGAACCCTCAATAAACACGAAATAAATTATTCTACGACAGAGAAGGAGGCACTAGCAATCATTCGGGCGATTGAAAAATTTAAGCCCTACTTGTACGGTAACAAATCTACCCTCGTAACCGATCACAAACCACTCACTTTTATTAAAAACTCGAACAAAAACTCGAAAATTCTTCGATGGAGATTAGAATTAGAAAATTATGACTATACGGTGCAATATAGAACTGGCAAAACAAATGTGGTTGCCGATGCACTAAGCAGGAAAGTGGAAACTAACAATAATGAAATCAACCCCTCCGATGCTGATTCTTTGCAAAATAATGTCTCACAATCGGAAACGAACACGATTCATTCTGCCGATGCATCGACAGATTTTTTTTTACACTTCACCGAGAGACCGATAAATTATTATAAGAATCAAATAATTTTCACATTCAGAAACCAATTCCACAACTCACACAACTATTTTCCCAAATCACAAAAGAACCGTTATTTGCAGCAACCACCTCGACAAACAAACACTAACGGATGCAATGAAAAAATTTCACAACGGAAAACAAACCGCTATTCTTCTGCCTGAGAATATTATGCAATTAATTCAAGAAGTGTTTCAAGAAAACTTCTCAAACTCTCCATCACATTTCGTAATAACACAAAATATGGTGGAAGACGTCACGTCTGAACAAAGACAGGACGCTATTGTAAAGAAAGAACACGAAAGAGCACATCGTGGTACACAAGAAGTGGAAAAGCAGCATTTACAATCACTAAGAATAGAAACAAGGAACGCAATGGACGTACAAAATGCCCTTACAACATACTTTGCAAACTTTGGAATACCACAAACAATCATTTGCGATCATGAAGCATCTTTCACTAGTATACAATTGAAAGGTTTTCTAGGAAATCTCGGAATTGAGATGGAATTTGCATCGTCCTCTGAATCTAATGGACAAATAGCAAAAGCGCACAGTACAGTTATTGAGTTTTTTAACACAAATAAACATAAATACCCAACATTAACCTCCCCACAGATTATAGCCGTGATCACGTCACTATATAACGAAACAGTACATTCGTCCACATCCTTCAAACCAAACGAAGTGGTATTCAACCAGAGGAACCTTACTAATCCAGCGGAATTTTCCGAAGCTGTCCAAAATTTATTCGACGAAGTCGTGGTCAACCTGTTAAAATCAAGAAAAAACATGGAGAAATACAACGACAAAAAGGAAAACCCCCCAACCATCGAAATTGGCCAGGACGTTTTCATAAAAAAGGTTACCAGAAAAAAAGTGGATCCCCGATTCACATCATCAAAGTGTCTAGAACCATTCAAAATACCTAGAAACGTGAAACGTCATAAAAATAAAATCAAACGTTTGAGAAAATGAATTCAAAACACTAATAACTTTTTTTCTATTTACAGGAAATACATCTCAATCATCTAGGATCAATACCGTTAACAATTTTGGACTCCAAGCGTTACCGAAACACAACTAATAACCCTATTCCAACTAATTACAGATTCACATACATTGCATCAGAAAGAAGGACCAGTTGATATGATAAGATCAATTTTATAATGTTTCTTATTAATAAGAGTAAATTGCTAAGATTTAGAAATATCCAACCTCCACAATGACCCCGTATTGTTACTTAAAACAAAGCAATGTAGAATACAGACAGGCGATATCCGCATTATTCATACCATAAATATGACCGATTTAGAAAATACCGTTAATACATTGTTGAATATCGCAAACAACAAACTCACGAATAATCCTTTCAGTAATTTAGTAAAACATAAAACAGAAGAATTGTATTCAAATCTATATCAAATTAGGCCAGCTAGTAGGAGAAATAAAAGAAGCATTGAGATCTTAGGAACGGTATGGAAGTGGATAGCTGGAAACCCCGACGCACAGGACCTGAGAATCGTAAACAGTACAATGAATATGCTGATCGACGAAAATAACGAACAATACAAAGTAAATGAACAATTTGGCCAACGCATTATGCGTCTCACAAACATAGTAAACACAATATCAGAAAGCTCATATAGAAATCGAATCACTCTAAATGAACCGTGATCCTCAATATCGATACAATTAACAAAATCCTTGTCGGAATCCAAGACGCTATACTACTATCTAAAATGGGAATCACAAACAATCAAATACTAACGATGAAGGAGATCACGATGATCAGAACAATTTTACAAGAACAAGGAGTACCAACAGACTTACCGGATGATGCACTCAATTACGTTACGCCGAGAGTAGCAGTCAACGATCAATCGCTATTACACATCCTGCATATACCGAAACTGGAGAAGAATGAATCCACCATTCTACGGATGTTTCCCTTGCCCGTAAATAACAAAATAATAAAAGACTATCCAACATTTCTGGTAAAAAACGATAAAACTTTGTTCACTACCACCAAACCCGAGGACTATGTGCAACGCGCCACCTTCATGAAGAGATTCTCTGATGAGTGTATCCAGCCACTAGTCAAGGGTGTCGAAAGTAATTGCACGACAATAATAAATGGCGATACAGAAATGAGACAAATATCAGAGAATTGCCTTTTAATAACAAACGCTAAAAATGTTACTCTGAAGTCCAATTGTGGCCCCGATAATAGGACTCTCGACGGAAATTTCATAATTTCGTTTACAAACTGCAGTATTACACTCGGAAAACATAACTTCTCATCGAAAGAAATTAACAACCAACCGGAACATATCCAAGGAGCCTTCCACAATCTACTCATCAATAGAAAAGATAGCCACGATATCGCTAAAATAGAAAACCAAACGCTAATAAATCGACACCACTTACAACATCTCTACCTGAAGCAGTATAACTTCGGGATATGGAATTGGACTTTCGGAGGAATATCAATCTCCACCAGCATCATCATGATCATCGTCTCGTCTTGGTAGACCATAAGCGATCTTTCGGGAATTTCGTTTCGAGGTATTACATCAAGAACAACCGATCCCGCTCAAAGACAGACAGACAGAGCCGAAAATCCAACAACGCCATACCAAGTGCCGAGGACGACACTTCTTCACCCCCCGGAGAAGTTATGAGTGCACCAGAACCCATTAACATAAATACAACATAAGTACCTACACCGAGCATGCAGCGAATGGACTACAACCAATTGAAGGATAAACAGATGTTAGCCAATAGACCTCCAGCCGCGCACCATTTCAAACCACCACTTGTAGGGAACAGCAGATTAGTTTTTTAGTTCGAACCGATCCTCCGTAGCGTTAAGGCGAGACAACAAAAATTTGTGTAATAATAAAGTAAATGTCGAAGCCCATTTAATCGGTCTTATTATTATATATGTAGAACTCAAGAACCCCCTAATATACCCATTCCTTGCTCTGATGCAAAACGATGGGTACTACAGCAGATCCGCCAAAGTTGGGACAAACCTGGAGAAACAGTAAAACAATTTCTTTAAAAAAAAAAAATAAAAAAAAAATAAAAAAATACAGGTTCAAACAGAAAAAATACAGGTACAGGCAAAAATAAAAAAAAGGTTCAACATAGGGTAGGAGCCTGCCTGTTGGTCTCAAATGTTCCTATCTCACGCCTCCACGAAGATCATATGACGACATTTTTAGATCGGGCGTGAACTGGAAACACACACCTGGTCTTGGCTCCGAGAACGGGTGTCGAAAGTGGCTAAGTGAGGGGGTGCGAGCGAGTCAGAGCGCTATATCTCTCCCGGGGAAGGCCTCCCGGGTCATGGAGGCCTTGCCAACCCGCTGTCTCCCGGGCAAAGGAGATACACCCAGAAAATGGAGCTACGTTCACGAAGAGTAATTAGAATGCGATCACCCGAGGAGGGTCCCCGAACTGGAGCTGGTCCTGGAACGGGCGTAAGAGCGAGCGGCCAGCGGCTGGAGGGCGATGTGCAAGAGCGGGCCACCAGCCGGGTTCAACCCGAAGAGCTACCGTCACACGGAAACAGCAGCCATCGACATCACCCAAGAAACGCTGCGCCTACGAGACGTGTTGCGACTGCCAGACGACAGTCGTCCACACTTGTGGGTACCACTAGGCGCCGGATCATGTGGACACACGAAATGAATGAATTCGTGATCCGCGCCTATTACATCTGCACTGCTTTGGAGACGGACATGAGCGGTCGCCCTCGAATACTAACAATGTTCGAGGAAGCGTATCCAGAGTTCGTCGGGAGGCTTGATCAGAACGCGATGAACGCGAGGCGTAGAGCGATAGTACGCAACAACATGCTCTCCCAAACGCAAATCGACGAGATCAAGCAGCAGGTGCAGAGAGAAATAAGCTCCAGGAACAACAGAGCAAGCGATGTGTCGAGACGAAGTTCAGTACGGCTGAGCAATTCATTCGCGAGTGGGGCACGCGAATCAGCACCAGTGGAGGCCACAGTACTACAACCCCCTGAGCCGGAAGACCCACAGCCAGATCAACCACTACTACGCGATCTGGTCTTCCACTACGACGAGGCGATCTCACAGTTCCGCGACACAGACCCATTGTCGCGCCCCAGGATCCCGAAGTTGCAGCATTCCCGCAGGCTGACAAGTGCAGTAAAGCTCATGAACGAGCACGTTCTTCCGCTGCACTTGGTTGATGCTGAGAACATGGAGGAGCTGCAACTGAAAGTTTACTGTGCTGCTGTGGCGACCGCCAAAAGTTTAGGATACCGTATTAGGCCAAGAGGCGGACTGCTCCAACATCTCCGTGAAAGGCGTGAGCCTCCATGGCGAAGGAGATTGGAGCAACGGATCCTAAACAAGCGCGCCGCAATTGGAAGACTGATGGCGTACAAAAGAGGCAGCAGATCGGCGAAATTATGTCGCCAAGTTGCTGTGATCGTGCGACCTACTGAACTTCGCCAGCTGGGAGCTCACCAGCTGACGGAAAAACTCGACACACTGGTACAGCAATTGAGCGTCCTAACTAAACGGCTGAAACGTTACTCTGACTCTGCAAAGCGCCAGGAACAAAATCGGATGTTCAGAGATAACGAAAAAGCGTTCTACGACCACATTAGCGACGAGAAGCCCGAATACCGCGAAGGTTTGCCAGATATTAGCGATGTGACGAACTTCTGGGCTGGTATTTGGGAGACCCCAGTAGAACATCGCGACGGGCAAATGTGGTTAAGACGGGAGGAGGAGAGTTGTGGTGAAATTGGAGAGATGCCAGCTATCATCGTCGGAGAGAACGATGTCCGCGAAGCCTCGCGGTACCTGAGGAACTGAGCAGCACCGGGCCCCGATGGTGTTCAGAACTTCTGGCACAAGAAGCTGACCGTCGCACATCAAAAGATAGCTGAGTGCTTCAACAAGGTGCTACGTGACCCACACAACCTCCCTGAATTCGCCACTCGTGGCGTCACATTCCTCCTCCCGAAAGACAGCAACACATTGAACCCATCAAAGTACAGACCGATAACGTGCCTATCGAGTCTGTACAAGATATTAAGCAGCATCATAACCGCCAAAGTTTCTGCCCACTGCGAACAACACCATATCATCGCAGAAGAGCAGAAAGGATGCAGAAAAAATACGCATGGCTGCAAAGACCAGGCCATCATCGACGCAGCCATAGTCGGCCAGGCGGTTTATAACCAGCGGAACCTAAGCATGGCCTATATCGATTACAGGAAGGCTTATGACTCCATACCTCACTCGTTTCTCGTCCGGGTATTGGAGCTCTACAAAATTGATCCCGTCGTCGTTAGGTTCCTGCAGCATGCGATGAGGCAGTGTAGTACGTCTCTGCACCTCAGAGATGGGGAAAATGTGTTGCAGTCTAGAACGCTGCAGATAAAGAGGGGGATATTCCAAGGCGACTCTTTCAGCCCGCTTTGGTTTTGTCTGGCACTGAACCCCCTCAGTAGGACGCTCAATAGAAACGGTCATGGCTATAAAATAAGGTATGGCGACGGCGCTCACGAAGAAGTGACCCATACCTTCTACATGGATGATCTCAAGGTCTACGCTGATTCACGTCAGTGTCTAGGTGTAGCTATCCGGGTTGTCGAAGACATAAGCAGGGACATCTGCATGGAGTTCGGCCTTGACAAGTGCCGCTGTGTCCATCTGCTGAAAGGGCAGCTTACCGAATCCGGAGGTTACGAGGTCTATGACGGCGAGTTCATAAGAGACATGGTTCGTGGCGAATCCTATAAATATCTTGGATTCCGACAGCTCACCGGGATTCGCTACTCCGACATCAAGACGGAGCTGCGAGACAAGTTCTTGAGTCGAGTGAACTGTGTCCTGAGGACTTTCCTCAACGCGGGGAACAAGGTACGCGCGATCAACACATTCGCGGTTCCCCTGCTAACCTTCAGTTTTGGTGTAGTCAAATGGAGCAAAACTGACCTAGAGGACCTTGAGAGGAGGATGAGGAAAGCATTCAAAGAGGCCGGAATGCACCATCCTCAATCGGCACTGGAGAGAGTTTCACTACCACGCAAAGAAGGGGGACTTGGAATCGTCGACATTTCTGCACTGTGTGTTGCCCAGGTACGACAACTGCGCGAGTACTTCGCAGAACGCGCCAACCAAAACGCGCTATACCGGGCTGTCTGCGCCGCTGACAGAGGATACAGCGCTCTGCACTTGGCGCAAGCGGAGTACCAACTAAACTGCAATCTGCAGACAGTGGAGGAGAAGATTGCAGCTTGGAAGCAGAAGGCAGTGCATGGTGCCCACCCCCATCAACTGGACCGGCCACACGTCGACAAGGCCGCATCTAATCTGTGGCTAACGCGTGGTGAACTCTCTTCAGTAGTAGAAGCCGACATGATAGCCATCCAGGACAGGATAATGCCGACGAGAAACTGCAGGCGGTACGTCTGGCATCAAGACGTTGATGACATTTGCCGGATGTGCCATCAACCAGGTGAAAACATAGAGCACATTATGGGAGGCTGTCCCGTTTTGGCCAACGCAGCCTACACCGAGCGCCACAACAACGTGGCCCGTATTGTTCATCGACAACTGGCGCTCCAATGTGCTCTACTGGAAGACAACGTACCAAACTACCGGTACCTGCCTGCACCTGTCCTGGAAAATGACCGTTTCAAGCTGTACTGGGATCGAACTGTTCTGACCGACCTCTCGATCCACCACAACCGGCCAGATATAATGGTTTACGACAAGAGCGACCGCAAAGTCACCATCATCGATGTCGCTATTCCACTGAACCAGAATCTGGAGGAGACCCACGGTCGCAAAATCTGCAAGTACCGATCATTGGCCGTGGAGCTCAAGGAACTGTGGGGGCTAAGGGAGGTCCCAAGAATTGTTCCAGTCGTTCTCTCTGGAACTGGAATTATCCCGAAGACACTTCTGGAAGCGCTAAAGGTGTTGAACATCGAGAAGGAATTGGCCGGCATCCAAAAGTCGGTCATCCTTAGCACCTGCGCGATTGTCCGACAATTCCTCGGTCAGGACTAAAACAGCACGAGCATGCAGATACGTGCATTCCGCAGAGCCTAGTCCCCCTTTGGCATTCAGAAGCCCGGGGGCAGGTGAAAATTCTGGCTAGGTTCGCCTAGTTAAGAAGTGAGATAAGTCTGCCAAAAAGAACACCACTCTTTCATGGCATGACAGAAATAAAAGTAGGGAAAGACAGCTTCTCACCCGTCTTCTAATCGGTCATATCAATGTCGAGTCTGTAACAACAGGCGAAAACATTGATCAAGTGAAGAAAATAGTATTGTCCAATGGTGGAATCACCGTTAAAAATGTTTTTGGGGACTTAAACAAATGTATTCGCTCGTTCCTTTCGATTTTTACAAATGATTTGCGTTTGAAACTATTCGCCGCAGAATTCGTACCAAAATTACTTGGCATTAACATTCCCAAGGAGCTGTTGAAATCTGTCTGCGACGTCTCAAATTCACTCCAGAGGGTCATAACTAGTAACTTGCACATTAGGTTGTGAAAAAAATCATCCACAATTTCATCCATCCATTTTTATTCAGCATTTTTAGAACGATCCCTTTAGGTCAACTATGTATCGTTTCATTCAATACTCTATTACCGTTGTCATAAGTGTCTCACACATCATCATCAGTCTACTAGTCACCTCAGATATGCGCACGAACGGCGGTTACAGTATCGGGATCGTAAACTCTATTCATATTTACGGCGGCTGACTTCTGGACACTGTTGGTTTTGTCGGATTGTTTTTTGCACAAATACAAGATTATTAATTTATAGAAATATAGAGTATTAATACAGATACTGTGAATTATTTGGAACAGAGTATCTCCGGCTTCGGCATTGATGGTCTTGGTTGGCCGGGCTATATTTTATTACTATAAAGACAATAAAATTGAAATATTTTTTTAAAATATCTCGAGAATGGTTGCATTTAGAAGGAGATTGATAATGAGCTTTTTTGTTTTAAATTGCATCACGATTCATAATTTGTGGTTAATGATGATTTTTAATGTTCAAAAATTTGAAGTTTCAAAAATTCATAAAAATTCGATGTTTCACAAAGTTTGTTAAAAATAGTTATACCATCTTGGACTGATTTTTCAAATTTTCTACAAGACTTATTTTTATAAGAAAAAATTGAAAAAAATAAATAAAAAAATACTTATTTTAGATATTGCAAATTTAAGTTTTTTTTTGTAAATGAAAAAAGAGTACTAATTCTTTTTCCCAGTGTGTATTTTTTGCATATTTTAACATCAATACCCTATAATTTTTTCTAAGACAATATTTCGGTACGACTCATAGTTTTTGAGACACAAATTATCGAAGATTCCTCTTTCTAAAATCGATACGCACTTTTCAAAAGTTACGCTTGAGTAATAATAATAATACAGATAATGTACTAAATGCTAGAGAATAATTAGGCAAGTAGCAGTTAGTGGTTATCACACACATTCCTTCATCAATCTAGAGCATTGATGAGACTGAAATAAAATCGTGGGACATATGATGAAACCACTAACTGTGGATAATGGAAATCCGACGTGCCCCACGATTTTACTTTAGTCTCATCAATGCTCTAGATTAATGAAGGAATGTGTATGATAACTACTAGCTGCTACTTGCCTAATTATTTTCTAGCTTCTAGCACATTATCTGTATTATTATTACGTTTAATCACAGTAAAACCGTTTAACTTAAGAAGATTTTTTTCCTTTTTTTTATTTTCTAGTTTTTAGTACATTATCTGTATCATTAGTGCAGGTCGGACTCGATTATATACAGTTTGGATTTTTTTTTATATTTCAAATATGGCCTATTTCATGAAGAAATGTAACCTTTCAACGTGAAGTTTAAGTGGCTATAACATGTAAAGTGGGGTAAAAATCGTGATTTTTGAAGATTTTGCTTGAATTTTCGCCAGGAATTGTTTATATCGATATTGCAGCCAAATTAAGACAGATAGAAGTTGGGCGTCAAAGAACAGATGGAAGAGCGGTTAAAGAACTTCAATTTATTTGATAGAAACAGTCTAGTTTAATATGATTTTTTACGATAAAATTAATAATAACGCATTGAAAAATATTAACTTTCAAGTTTTTCACTTCCGAAATGTAATCAAAATCCACTAATTTAGTTGTTCCAATACTATATCCTGTACAAAATTTTCTCATTTTTCAAATGAAAGCAACAGAATCGCCTTCCGTAGCGTAGCTTTTAAAGTAAAGGGTGTGTCACATCAAATTGCATCACGGAAAAAACGTTGTAGAAATTTAATTTTTAGGCATTATTTCTTCAGCTTTCGCTTATAATCAGATAAGAGTGTATAGATCACGTTGGCCATGCTTCACTGTCAATTTTTCGTAAATTTGGAAAAATGTCGTCGAACGAAAAAGAGCGTCGTGAATTAATCCTGTGCACTCATTTCGAGAATCCGGAGTTGTCACATCGGGACATCGGTAAGATGCTGGGAATCGTCCAATCCACGGTCAGCAGAGTACTAAAACGATACTTCGAGAACCTAACCATCGACCGGAAGGTGAAGAACGGCAAAAATGGATGCTCCGTCAGTGAAAAAGATCACAAGCGCGTAGTAAAGCAGTTTAGACGTGATCCGAGAAGTTCGGTCCGGGATGTCGCCAAATAAGCTGAATTTGTCAAGTTCATTCGTCCAGCGGACCAAGCAGCGGGAGGGCCTGCGTACATACAAGGTTCAGAAGGCTCCTAACCGCGACGAAAGACAAAACATGGTGGGGAAGACGCGAGCCCGGAAGCTGTACACCGAAATGCTGACGAAGCCGCATTGCCTGGTAATGGACGACGAAACCTACGTCAAAGCGGACTTTCGTCAGCTGCCGGTCCTATTGTTCTTCTCCGCAGAGGACAAATTCAGCGTTCCGGAGGTGATTCGCAAGCAGAAACTATCCAAGTTTGCCAAAAAGTACATGGTGTGGCAAGCGATCTGCTCTTGCGGAAAGCGGAGCGCCCCCTTCGTGATGACCGACACGGTAAACGGGCAGGTTTACCTTAAGGAGTGCCTACAGAAGCGCTTACTACCACTATTGAAGCAGCACGAGGGCCCGACCATCTTCTGGCCGGATCTCGCTTCGTGCCACTATTCAAAGGACGTGTTGGAGTGGTACGAAGCCAACGGGGTCACCTTCGTGCCAAAGAAAATGAACCCGCCCAACGCGCCGGAGCTTCGCCCAATAGAGAAATATTGGGCGATTATGAAGCAGGCCCTCCGGAAGAACCCAAAAGTTGTCAAATCGGAGGCGGACTTCAAGAGAAAATGGATTTCTGTTCAAAAAAAACTACAACCTGACGTTGTACAGAGCCTTATGAACGGGGTAAAGAGGAAGGTGCGAGCATACGGGCTTGGGCTCGAAGTATGAATAAAAAGAAAATGCCAAAAGTTGTTTAATAGTTTTTATTTTACTGTCTAAAATTTTCAAAAGGATCGGTCTACTGGGCGAATTTCTACAGCGTTTTTTCCGTGATGCAATTTGATGTGACACACCCTTTAGAGCAAGTTTGAGGCAACAGTGTCCGAAACAAAAAAAAAGCTCTATAACTCTTTCATTGTTGAAATTCGAACATATGCGTAGAAGAGTTTTTTTTTTCATCAAATATGATCGTCTATCACCTCCTGAGAGAATCTGGATAATTTTTTTTTTTATGTAAGAAAGGTGTTTTCTGATTTTTGCAAAAAAAAAACAAATAAAAAATTTTTTATTTTGACTCCATTATATACGGTGAAAAGAAATCAAAAACTGTATATAATCGAGTCCGCGCTGTATATTTCTCTATGATGAAACTATACAACAATTAAAAAAAAAATTTCATGCTTTTTTTTTTGAAATGTTTTCATGAAGTACTGTCTTCTGTGACCTTCTAGGATTTATGTATCTCCATGTCAGTCATTTTGTAGTGGTGTACAAATTGAATTTTCGATATTATGGAATACAAATAATTATAATGACAACATAAATAAAGGTGCGTACTAGATATCAGAGCAAACAATCAAAAGGTAGGGGGTCTTTCATTTGATATCTATATGTGGGAGTTACATAAAAATAATTGGCCTCCATCTTGGATTTCCGGAAGCGAGGCGTAGTGGTAACATCCATACCTGACGAACCAGCCAAAAATGTTGACTTGACACACTTTAAAAATGTGTAATAGAGATAATAGAGAAAAAAACCTTGGATTTGCATTTTTCATGAATAACTTTGTTCTACTAGCCAAACCCTTTCATTTGAGACCCAAATTAATGAGGCTTTGAGAAAATATGTAATCAGCCATTTTGTAGCGGCTGCCATCTTTGATTTTGAAGATCATGGAATACGCAGTTTCATAATGACTGCAGAGATAAAGCTGTGTTCCAAATTTCAGATCATTCGGTCAACAGGAATGGGGTCAAATTTGTATTAATGTGGGACAACGCTACAGACAAAGTTACCCACGTACAGTCAATCGCAAAATTGAATACAATAAAATCTGTTTTTGGGCGGTTTTTTTTTGTGCGATTTTTTTTTTTGTGCGATTTTTTTTGTGCGGTGTATGAAAAGAAGCATATTTGACGAAGTTATTGTCCATTTAGTTTTTTTTCGATGGTTTATATGCATTTCAGTGCGGAAAAAGCATATTTTCGTCTCAATTATCCATTTCTGAAATCATTCCCCTACTCTCATCAAATGCTCTATGTTTTTCTAAGTTTTTGCATGACATGATTTCTAACAGCAACACGTTTCGACATGCAACTAAAAGCACAAAACAGCCACGCGCAACCGAAAAGGCAAAGTGTCCCGTAGCAAAGCAGAGAAACAAAAGGAAATTAAACGGTGAATGGCGTGGATTTGAATTATTTTCTTGTGGGAAACTTTTTTTATGCGGTCCCTATCTACCGCACAAAAAAAGTTTTGTTCAAAATGTGTACCGAACCTGATTTTTTAAAGCTGCTGGTGAAGTTTTGCACGATTTTTTTATGCGACTTTTTTTGTGCGGTCCCTATCCCCCGCACAAAAAAAGGTTTGCCTGTATACAATTCGTGCTGGTTTGTTATTTTTGAATTTTTCGAAAAAGTAAATGATTAAAGTAAATAATTAAATGCGACTCTTATTCATCGTAAAATCGATTCATTTTACTTCATTTACTCATGTAGTGATAAGGAAAAAAATAAAATGATCACATTTCTACTTCATGTTTAAAATACAAACAAAAAGCTCCAATTAACACGTGGCAAAAATGAGTGTACAGTTCAAGTTTTTCTTTAACCCTTTCACGCCCAATGGAAATACGTTTCCTTTCTATAAAAATCGTTATCGATTGTTCAATTATTATTGAAACGATATTTTTTTCACTGAATGTCAAAGTAAAACGTATGTCCAAGGCAGCAAATGTGTTTTTGAACCAATAAAAAAGAACTGTCAAACATGGTCCGGTCTGACTTAACAAAGACCACATAATAAATGTGTTATATGCAATGTCCACTTGTGCTTCACAAGTAAACGAAACTGTTTCGTAGAATACCATAACTAACTATTTATTTTTAGCAGACTTATCTCACTTCTTAACTAGGCGAACCTAGCCAGAATTTTCACCTGCCCCCGGGCTACTGAATGCCAAAGGGGGACTAGGCTCTGCGGAATGCACGTATCTGCATGCTCGTGCTGTTTTAGTCCTGACCGAGGAATTGTCGGACAATCGCGCAGGTGCTAAGGATGACCGACTTTTGGATGCCGGCCAATTCCTTCTCCATGTTCAACACCTTTAGCGCTTCCAGAAGTGTCTTCGGGATAATTCCAGTTCCAGAGAGAACGACTGGAACAATTCTTGGGACCTCCCTTAGCCCCCACAGTTCCTTGAGCTCCACGGCCAATGGTCGGTACTTGCAGATTTTGCGACCGTGGGTCTCCTCCAGATTCTGGTTCAGTGGAATAGCGACATCGATGATGGTGACTTTGCGGTCGCTCTTGTCGTAAACCATTATATCTGGGCGGTTGTGGTGGATCGAGAGGTCGGTCAGAACAGTGCGATCCCAGTACAGCTTGAAACGGTCATTTTCCAGGACAGGTGCAGGCAGGTACCGGTAGTTTGGTACGTTGTCTTCCAGTAGAGCACATTGGAGCGCCAGTTGTTGATGAACAATACGGGCCACGTTGTTGTGGCGCTCGGTGTAGGCTGCGTTGGCCAAAACGGGACAGCCTCCCATAATGTGCTCTATGTTTTCACCTGGTTGATGGCACATCCGGCAAATGTCATCAACGTCTTGATGCCAGACGTACCGCCTGCAGTTTCTCGTCGGCATTATCCTGTCCTGGATGGCTATCATGTCGGCTTCTACTACTGAAGAGAGTTCACCACGCGTTAGCCACAGATTAGATGCGGCCTTGTCGACGTGTGGCCGGTCCAGTTGATGGGGGTGGGCACCATGCACTGCCTTCTGCTTCCAAGCTGCAATCTTCTCCTCCACTGTCTGCAGATTGCAGTTGAGTTGGTACTCCGCTTGCGCCAAGTGCAGAGCGCTGTATCCTCTGTCGGCGGCGCAGACAGCCCGGTATAGCGCGTTTTGGTTGGCGCGTTCTGCGAAGTACTCGCGCAGTTGTCGTACCTGGGCAACACACAGTGCAGATATGTCGACTATTCCAAGTCCCCCTTCTTTGCGTGGCAGTGAAACTCTCTCCAGTGCCGATTGAGGATGGTGCATTCCGGCCTCTTTGAATGCTTTCCTCATCCTCCTCTCAAGGTCCTCTAGGTCAGTTTTGCTCCATTTGACTACACCAAAACTGAAGGTCAGCAGGGGAACCGCGAATGTGTTGATCGCGCGTACCTTGTTCCCCGCGTTGAGGAAAGTCCTCAGGACACAGTTCACTCGACTCAAGAACTTGTCTCGCAGCTCCGTCTTGATGTCGGAGTGGCGAATCCCGGTGAGCTGTCGGAATCCAAGATATTTATAGGATTCGCCACGAACCATGTCTCTTATGAACTCGCCGTCATAGACCTCGTAACCTCCGGATTCGGTAAGCTGCCCTTTCAGCAGATGGACACAGCGGCACTTGTCGAGGCCGAACTCCATGCAGATGTCCCTGCTTATGTCTTCGACAACCCGGATAGCTACACCTAGACGCTGACGTGAATCAGCGTAGACCTTGAGATCATCCATGTAGAAGGTATGGGTCACTTCTTCGTGGGCGCCGTCGCCATACCTTATTTTATAGCCATGACCGTTTCTATTGAGCGTGCTACTGAGGGGGTTCAGTGCCAGACAAAACCAAAGCGGGCTGAAAGAGTCGCCTTGGAATATCCCCCTCTTTATCTGCAGCGTTCTAGACTGCAACACATTTTCCCCATCACTGAGGTGCAGAGACGTGCTCCACTGCCTCATCGCATGCTGCAGGAACCTAACGACGACGGGATCAATCTTGTATAGCCCCAATACCCGGACGAGAAACGAGTGAGGTATGGAGTCATAAGCCTTCCTGTAATCGATGTAGGCCATACTTAGGTTCCGCTGGTTATATACCGCCTGGCCGACTATGGCTGCGTCGATGATGGCCTGGTCTTTGCAGCCATGCGTATTTTTCCTGCATCCTTTCTGCTCTTCTGCGATGATGTGATGCTGTTCGCAGTGAGCAGAAACTTTGGCGGTAATTATGCTGCTCAGTATTTTGTACAGACTCGATAGGCACGTTATCGGTCTGTACTTTGATGGGTTCAATGTGTTGCTGTCTTTCGGGAGGAGGAAGGTGACGCCACGGGTGGCGAATTCAGGAAGGTTGTGTGGGTCACGTAGCACCTTGTTGAAGCACTCAGCTATCTTTGGATGTGCGACGGTCAGCTTCTTGTGCCAAAAGTTCTGGACACCATCGGGGCCCGGTGCTGCCCAGTTCCTCAGGTACCGCGAGGCTTCGCGGACATCGTTCTCTCCGACGATGATAGCTGGCATCTCTCCAATTTCACCACAACTCTCCTCCTCCCGTCTTAACCACATTTGCCCGTCGCGATGTTCTACTGGGGTCTCCCAAATACCAGCCCAGAAGTTCGTCACATCGCTAATATCTGGCAAACCTTCGCGGTAGTCGGGCTTCTCGTCGCTAATGTGGTCGTAGAACGCTTTTTCGTTATCTCTGAACATCCGATTTTGTTCCTGGCGCTTTGCAGAGTCAGAGTAACGTTTCAGCCGTTTAGTTAGGACGCTCAATTGCTGTACCAGTGTATCGAGTTTTTCCGTCAGCTGGTGAGCTCCCAGCTGGCGAAGTTCAGTAGGCCGCACGATCACAGCAACTTGGCGACATAATTTCGCCGATCTGCTGCCTCTTTTGTACGCCATCAGTCTTCCAATTGCGGCGCGCTTGTTTAGGATCCGTTGCTCCAATCTCCTTCGCCATGGAGGCTCACGCCTTTCACGGAGATGTTGGAGCAGTCCGCCTCTTGGCCTAATACGGTATCCTAAACTTTTGGCGGTCGCCACAGCAGCACAGTACACTTTCAGTTGCAGCTCCTCCATGTTCTCAGCATCAACCAAGTGCAGCGGAAGAACGTGCTCGTTCATGAGCTTTACTGCACTTGTCAGCCTGCGGGAATGCTGCAACTTCGGGATCCTGGGGCGCGACAATGGGTCTGTGTCGCGGAACTGTGAGATCGCCTCGTCGTAGTGGAAGACCAGATCGCGTAGTAGTTGTTGATCTGGCTGTGGGTCTTCCGGCTCAGGGGGTTGTTGTACTGTGGCCTCCACTGGTGCTGATTCGCGTGCCCCACTCGCGAATGAATTGCTCAGCCGTACTGAACTTCGTCTCGACACATCGCTTGCTCTGTTGTTCCTGGAGCTTATTTCTCTCTGCACCTGCTGCTTGATCTCGTCGATTTGCGTTTGGGAGAGCATGTTGTTGCGTACTATCGCTCTACGCCTCGCGTTCATCGCGTTCTGATCAAGCCTCCCGACGAACTCTGGATACGCTTCCTCGAACATTGTTAGTATTCGAGGGCGACCGCTCATGTCCGTCTCCAAAGCAGTGCAGATGTAATAGGCGCGGATCACGAATTCATTCATTTCGTGTGTCCACATGATCCGGCGCCTAGTGGTACCCACAAGTGTGGACGACTGTCGTCTGGCAGTCGCAACACGTCTCGTAGGCGCAGCGTTTCTTGGGTGATGTCGATGGCTGCTGTTTCCGTGTGGCGGTAGCTCTTCGGGTTGAACCCGGCTGGTGGCCCGCTCTTGCACATCGCCCTCCAGCCGCTGGCCGCTCGCTCTTACGCCCGTTCCAGGACCAGCTCCAGTTCGGGGACCCTCCTCGGGTGATCGCATTCTAATTATTCTTCGTGATCGTAGCTCCATTTTATTGGGTGTATCTCCTTTGCCCGGGAGACAGCGGGTTGGCAAGGCCTCCATGACCCGGGAGGCCTTCCCCGGGAGAGATATAGATATTTTATTTTTATGATATTTTTTTTTAATGTTTTTTGTATTACAAAGCAATAAATAAAATACCGATATAATAAACCTAACTTCTCGATTATTCACTTTTATGGTCCATAGAGCAGAATATTTCCCATGAAATTATAGGAACCCTATACACCCTGCTTTGTTTTTCTGGTGATATTCTCTTACATTACACTCACAATAGCTAAAATATTGTGTTGTATTGGTATATTTAGTCTTGGACATCTTATGGTCCTGAAAGGGTTAAAAAAATAGGAATGTATACAGATAACAAAAATCAATCCCCTAGTATTTAGTATAGCTCTTTCCAGGTGGGGCTACCATACAAATGAAAAACAAATTTCTGCATAAGTCGAAAACTAATCAAGCAAATGGAGCTAAATTTGGGATGTGAGAGTTTTTGGGTATGAGAAATGTTTGTATGATGGAATGACACCGCTCCCTTTTCTGGAATGGGAAGGGGATTCCATGAAAATAATACACATATTCCAACCAAACATGACAATTGAAAATTCGAAAAATTCTATTCGCATGTGTTCTATAATTACATATTGACAAGCGCTGTTATTCCACTTGATGTTTGGGGTAGCGAAATTGATCTTCGTTCGAGAGTGGGAACGGATTTTAATGTGATAAAGCGCATTCCTATATCGTCTTCTATCAATATAAATAAAAATGGATCGCAGAATGTGTTGATAAGACGAAACTCGAGAAATGAATTGTCCAATTTAGGGCTGTCTTCATTCTATCATATTTTCTGTATCAAATATTTATTCCATGTAACGGAAAAACATGTTATTTGTAAGTGGATGAAAAATCTTGCACGCGAATTGTGTCTGAAAATAATCTGATATTATAATGTCGAGTTTTGGTAGAAGTACTGAAATTTAATAGTAAAAAATAATTTTAAAGGGTAGATTTGAAGATCAATCAATGAACAGTTCTGCGATTGGACCCATGAACATGCGCTTAGTATGAAAACGTGGGTGTTATAACGAAAAATAAATTTTGGGCGGGACGAAGTTTGCCGGGTCAGCTAGTCAATAAATAAATTGAAATAATCAGTCAATAAAAAATATCATACATATTTATTCACTGTCTTAAAAATAAATTGATTGGCCAATGATTGCGTATTCATCATAATAGCTCGGATTCTCTGATCTCACACCGAATTACTCTGCTGAAGATAAACCGAAGATCTCACATTATTCTGCAACGAGTGGTGACACTCGCAGACATTTTTATTTGGAGTAGAATTATCCCAATCGAATGCATATTCGGGTTGATGTTTTATGTGGCAAATTCATCCAACAATCGCAAACTGGAAGCGAGATAAACGATGCGTCTGTTCGAGAAGGAAAGCATTTAATCGAATTGAATATGTCATTAGCAAACTTTCTTCGCCTAAATGTGATTCAGCAGCTTGCGTATATGCGTGCGTTGGGTGGGTTTTACTACTGGAATGAATAATCTTTCCGAAAGCAATCCGAGCTTGAGTGAAAGTCATCACATCGTTCCTCTCGGCCTGCCGGAATCCATTCATAAGGGGAAAAAAGCAGAATGGCAGAGAAAAAGTTTTTTACTGCGAATTTAATTATTCTACTTCAATCTTTTATCTTCCTGAAATTTATCGCGCAAAAAAGCAAAGGATTTCGTTCATTATGACAAACAGATTGCCACAATCTGATAACAGTGCTGGAGTCGAACTTTTTTTTTGCCTCTCATTGTTTGAAAAGTCCGTCTCTCTTTAAGAGCCAACTGCTCCAATATGACAGACCATGACCGCAGCGGAACCATCATGTTGAGGAAAAATATTTCCGCAGTTTTTGTCGTTACATCTCCAGTGTCCTCGATGTCCTGGCACTCGGATAGTTGTACCGCACTTGCTTGACCTGAATAAATCCTAACGCCATAAATCAGTTGTGAGAATTTGCTAAGCTGGAAAAATAAAAGACGACACTTTACGTGACATTTTTCCATGGATTTGGTTTCTTATGGTGCCGTTTATTTATCCGCGCGAATGCTCGCTTGCACATAGTGCTGCTCATTTTGGTGACTAATCTGGATGGATTACAGTGTCGCGTTTATTTCGTCTGTAAACTACAAGTTATTTTCGTTTCAAATTGTTGGAAATGACCCTCATGTTGTTTTGATAGTAAATTAGAATGGAAAATATTCCCTCAATGAAAAGTATTTTCTCCTTATGATGGTCGTACTTGAGCTACAGAATTCAGAAAATCATATAATATCATGCTCAATGGATTCTTTAGACGATGTCAACATTATTCAATTCAGAAAGGCTTTCGGTACCGGATTAATCACTCAATATCTCGGTAGACTGAATCACAAGCTAGATCAGAAAGAGAAACAATTTTCCAAACGCTCCAGTGTTTCTTATTCCAGCAGTGCGTTCTCGAGAAGCGAAGTATCAATCAAAATGTAAATTTCTTATCTGCACATTGAGCAAGAACTTTTCACCGAACGTCACCTGGTTGGGTTGACATGGGGTATGCCCCCAGTGTTATCCGTGATAAGCACAAGGATTTGAAGAGGGATTTCGTCAAAAATAAAATCAGTTGAAAAGCACTTCCAATCAACCAGACACAGCAACAGCAGTAGCGTTAGCAGCAGGTGGCGGAGAGAAGTCACATATCGCACGAATTTCGAGCTTTACCTTATCTATTCTACTGCTCTCGGAAGCACGGAAATGAAATGTCTTTTTGATGGATGAAACTGTTGATAGCACTGGATTCTCCGACAATGAACTTTTTCAATTCGAGCAGACAAAACTCTTTTTTGGTGATTTATTTGTTTGTGGTTTTCGAATGAAATACTATTGTAGGATTTGCAGACTCATCGAGGAGAAGGGACAATACCGTTCGTTTAACTTTGAGTCACATTTTGACGTAGAACTACGTCTTTCATTAAGGGTGTCAAATCAGAAAACAAGTCACGTTTTAATGAAATAAAGTTAACGTTAATAACTATTTTTGCCGCGAACGGATTTTGGCGATTTACATACTAAACGAATCGGAAATTCCGTAAAATTTGTTTAATAGGCCATACATTAGAATCCCCTTGTTAGTAAATGGTTAAAATTCATGAAAACTTTAAGTGTTTCTATTTCCCCATACATTTGTTCTGTCCATTTGAGTGCTTTCCCGAACAGAGTTATCAATAACGAGCAACTTATCGACGACCAACGGAGAGGAAATCGTAGGATTTAAAGTCTCCGTGAACAAAGGAAAAGAAGAAGAATGAAGGGGAATACTTGCCTACAGTATAAACAGTGGATCTCGCTGAGGCAAACTTTCATTCGGCATCGGACTGTTGCATTCTTTGTGTGGACACCGACTGGACAACATCGTTTTAGAGGCGAATGAACTGCAAAGTTTAAAGCCTCTTAAAAACAAAGAAAGAAAGAAGAACATCATCGTTGCTGGACGAGCTGGACGGCGAGGGATCGAGTGCCTTTCTCAAGGCAAGAGGGCGGAAGTGGTAGCGCTGGAGTAGAGTAATAGAGTAGAGTAGAGTTTTCAAAGGGCCTTTCTCAAGGCTAGAGACGAATGCAAAAATGATGAGAAATGTTTATATTGCTAGTAGTTTCAAGCCACCAATGTATGGCTCTGTATGCATGCTATGGTGAACGCTTATTTGGCGCTTGGTTTACGCTTAGTTTGTATAAACGATATCTAGAGGTGCGATTCCTTTGAGGCAATACTAAATAACATGTAGCATGATATTTGATACTTGCAATTGTTGTCATTGTTGTTGTTTACATGCGGTGCCAAAGATATATTGATGTAGTTATGAGATATGGAATAATGGTGCTGGTGTAACATGTATATAATCGACTGTAGCCGAGTCTATGTCAATTTCGAAAAAGGCCACCGTAATAACCTTCGAGGTAAATTTTTTCAATGCATTGACATGAAATAAATTGCGACATAGGATTGTTTTGCGAGGGCAAGAATGAATCATCAATCAATTATCGTCAACTGATTCTACAATGAAAAAATCATTTCAGAGATTATTCTACTAAGCAGTTGTTTCTAAAATCTCACAGCATTATAGAATAATATCCGAAGGTATAAACAAGCGACTTATATAAAATAACAGCGTAGTTCTACGTCAACAATGCGGTTGTATCTTGGACACAACCTCCTATAATTTTTTTTCCTTCATTTAAAGAGGATAATATGTTGCACAAAACAGTATTGGTATGTACATTTTATTGATAACTTATTGATAACTTGTGCACTCGTGGCCGAGTGGTTAGCGTCTCACATTATCATGCTTCGGGTTAGATTCCCGTTCTGGCCGGAGGATTTTTCGTCAGAGAAATTTCCTTCGACTTGCACTGTGGTCACGCGTATTCTAGAGCTTGCCCCTCGGAATACATTGAAGGCGTGTTATTTGGCTTAAGAAATCTCAACTAAGTATTAATAAATGACGCTAGTTAGTGCATTCGTTGAGACGGCAAAAGTTCCACAGAGAACGTTAACGCCATTCAAGAAGAAGAAGATGTACATTTTTATTTACAATTATGAATAAACACGAGGAAAATCTATCGAAACTATTGAGTACGTGGACATAACACAAATGGCAACGATGTTTTGAACGATGTTTGAATAAAACTTTTTTATGAGATCCAAAAAAGATTTGAATAAAAATTTGAATAAGAGAGTAAAAATTTGGGTATCATCAGTATAAAGATAAATAAGAGTTATTGGTATCAGGTATCATATTGAAAAGGATACGCACCAAGATTCATGGAATCAGGTTGGTGATATGAGGGATTCATTATTTTTACAATAGACATATTGGACCACTTAGTCAACTGAATCGATAAATTAGAATTCAGAAGTTTCTTATAGATCCGCACTAGATAACCTAGTGAACTAAATTATCTAGTGAATCGACGATCTCATAAGGATATACAGACAAAGAATACATTTCACAGAATACAGAAGAGATTTCATATGGTTTGAAAATTATCAATTGTCAAATGTACTCCAGAAAGAACTCGTTAGAGTAATACTATGAAGAAGAAAATAGACTTATATCACTAACTGTTCATCAAATTGAAATTGAGGACCGATCCAACCACTGTGAAGTTTCAATAAAATTGAAATTGAAAAACACAATGAGAGAACTCTCGAATTATTCATGAGTGGTCTTGGCGGTGATTTAGGATTATTTAGCGGGAATTTCCAGCACACGTTACTTGTTGCTGCGCACAAGTCCATTTGATCATCAGGACCCTATTTCCTACCTAACCTATCTCTCCATTCCTTCTCGGATGAATCAACAGCAACGATAAATAACCCAATATCGATTCTGTCCTTATATACCAATAAATATCTCAGGACCATTCGTAATGGTATCACGTGAATACAAACTACACAACGCTCAATTACAATACAGTTGAGCAATCCAAGTGAAATCGACAAATGACAAACCATGAGTATTTTTGATTCGAATGAAAGTTTGTATTTCGTTTGGGTTGGAGGAAATATGAGTTTTCCACAGTAATTGGTAATGTTTGACTTTGACAGTCGCGTTTTCCTTTTTAGCTTTAGCTTAGTTTAGTTAGTCTTATGGGACCATTTCTTTTTCTAAGGTAAGAATTTTATTTTATTCTACTAAATAAATAAGAAAAATAAAAGTGAAATAAAACAATACATACCAATCACTCAATTACGATTTAACTATCTATCAAGTGCCAAAATAATTAAAGAGTTTATTCTATTAAATAAATAAGAGATGTAAGTGAAATAAAATACTTTCAAAAGAACAATAAGTACACCGTAAAATAGTGAATTGATTATTTACTTTTATCAAGTGCGGAATTAATTAAAGTAAAAATGGATGCGCATATTGCAGAATTGCAACAAGCCATCATGGACCGAGATGATCAAATTCAACAGCTTCAGCTTGAGATACAAGGCGCCGTTGAAGCAGTACGCGCTGCTCAACATGCCGCCCCACAAATTGTTGCTCCGCAAGCAGCACAAATTATTCAACATCAACCTGAACCTGTGAACGTTCAAAACGATGTTGCCAACAATTTTGCCAGAACAGAAACTATCATAAAATCTTTGCAAACACCACAAATCATAAGGGACATCGCTTGTTTCGATGGAAACCCAGTGAAACTGCACAGTTTCATCAAATGCATCGACAATTTAATTCCACTTCTGACCGAAGCTAGAAATTCTCCTATATTTCAAGTCTGGATGCAAGCCATCCGTAGCAAAATAACAGGAGATGCCGATACCGTTCTGGAAATTTACGGCACCTCGACAGATTGGGACGATATTAAAAACACATTGATTACACATTATAGCGATAAGCGTGACGAAATTTCCCTCACGCGGGATTTATTTAAATCGAACCAGAGCACTACCGTAGAAGAATTTTATAGTCGGATTTCTCATTCAATTTCACTGCTAGTGAATCTTCTCAATTTGAACGAAAATAATGCTGACGTGAAAGCAGCGAAAAATTCATTTTATCAAGAATTAGGTCTAAAAGTATTTTTGGCAGGATTAAAGGATCCACTTGGACCAATCATAAGAGCGCAATGTCCAAAAACACTAAAGGAAGCGTTACGACTCTGCCTCGAGGAAGGAAATTATAATTATGTTAGAAACCCTTTTAAAGCTGCACCCCCAATTCCACCAAGACCCAACAATTCGATCGCAAATTTATTCCAACAATACCCTAGATCATCACAGCAACATTCTAGGCCATTCCAATTACAACATAGACCATTCCAACCACCACATAGACAATTCCAATCACAACATAGAGCATTTCAACCACAACCTAGAGCATTGCAACCACCTTTCCATCCACCTCCAAGAGCTCATCACTCACAATCTTTCAATCAACAACGCTTCAACTTACCGAACCCCCAATGGGACGCGTATGTACAAAGACCCAACGATCAACAACCGAGACCGGTACCGATGGAGGTTGACCACTCCATGAGAACTCGTCAAGTCAATTATATGAATAGACCCAACTTCCAAATTCCTGAGGAATTAAATCCTGAAAATTACTATTACCCCAATAATGACGAATACTATTACGCATATCAAAATTTCGAAAACCAAAGCAATGAGATTTGCTCAGAAACCCAGCCATCAGACCAACAAATTGAAACCAATAACGAAGAGAAAATCACAAATGAAATCGATGACCTAAATTTTCGACAGCAGGATGCAGAATTCAATCCAACGTAAATAATTTCATACCTTATATCGAAGTTCCTACTTCGAAAGGAGTTTTAAAATTTTTAATAGATACCGGGGCAAATAAAAACTACATAAGCACCCGACATGTTAACTTTGAAAATTGCAGACACACCGATCCAGCCATTTTCACTAATATTAACGGTTCTCATACAATTAATCGTTTTGTAGAATTCAATCCATTCATTCAAGTGCCTCAAACACAAAAATTGCAATTTTACGTTTTTGACTTTCATCCATTTTTTGATGGACTGATTGGTTACGAATCTTTACAAATGCTTCGAATCAACATTCTCACAAATACAAATGAGTTACAATTTCCTACTGAGAAAATAAAAATGAAAAGAAAATATCCGTTTGCTACTGAAATACAATTGAATCCTGAAGAAACGAAAGTAGTGAGCCTTCCAGTAACAATCAGTGAAGGAGATTTCTTCGTGAACACTGACATGAATATTTCCGATACCACATTTATTCACTCTGGAATATACAACGCCGTAAACAATCGTGCTTTCATGACAATTACTAATTACTCAAAGGAACCTACTAAAATTAACATTGAGAAACCCTTTGAATTCGAATTGAATAATTTTGAAACACAAATTCGCTCAACAACTCCAGTTCCAATAAACCGAAGACTTTTTGATCAACTAAGATTGAATCACCTCAACTCAGAAGAAAAATCGAAGCTACTGAAAATAATTGCGGAAAACCAAGATGTATTTCTATTAGAAGGAGAAGCTTTATCATTCACTAATGCTATTAAGCATAATATTCAAACAAAAGACGATTTACCAATTTATGCCAAATCATACAGGTACCCTTTTTGCCATCGAGAAGAAGTGCAGAAACAAATATCCCAGACGTTACAACAGGGTATTATAAGACACTCAGTTAGCCCGTGGACCTCTCCAGTTTGGATAGTTCCCAAAAAGCTAGACGCCTCTGGCAAAAAGAAATGGAGATTAGTGATTGACTATCGTAAACTGAACGATAAAACAATCAACGATCGGTACCCAATCCCCAACATTTCCGATATTCTCGATAAGCTTGGGAGATGTAATTATTTTTCTACTATTGATTTAGCGTCTGGTTTTCACCAGATAGAAGTCGAGAAAACAGACATTCCAAAGACGGCTTTTAGTGTCGAAAATGGGCACTATGAGTTCTTACGAATGCCATTTGGACTCAAGAATGCGCCATCCACATTTCAAAGAGTGATGGACAATATTCTTAGAGAGCATATTGGTTTGCGATGTTTCATCTATATGGATGATATCATCGTTTTTTCTACAGGTTTGCAAGAACATTTAGACAATCTAAAGAAAATTTTTGATTCATTGTCTGAATATAATATGAAAATTCAGCTGGATAAGTGCGAATTTCTAAGTAAAGAAGTCGCCTTTCTGGGACATGTCGTCACATCCGAAGGTGTGAGACCAAACCCGGATAAAATCGAGTCAATTCAAAATTGGCCTTTACCTAAGAGTGATAAAGAACTTCGAGGATTTCTAGGAATACTCGGTTATTATAGAAAATTTATAAAGGACTTTGCAAAAATTGCAAAACCTTTGACTAACTCTTTGAGAAAAGGTGAAAAAATAGTTCACAATGAAGACTTCGTAAAGGCATTTGATAAATGCAAAAACATTTTGACCAGTAGTGACATCCTTCAGTACCCAGACTTTATTTTATTTTAACCACTGACGCGTTTAATCACGCAATAGGTGCCATACTTTCGCAAGGGCCAATAGGTAAAGATAGACCAATTGCCTTTGCCTCTCGTACGAGGAGAATTACTCCACCATAGAAAAGGAGCTATTAGCAATAGTTTGGGGTTGCAAACATTTCAGACCATACCTTTATGGCAACAGATTTACACTTTATACTGATCACAAACCTCTCACCTACAGCCTAAACCTCAAAGAACCAAATCAAAGGCTCATTCATTGGCGGTTAAGTTTATCAGAATTTGATTTTGACATCCAATACAAACCTGGCAAACAGAATGTGGTAGCCGATGGATTGTCCAGAGTTTTCCACGAACTTAACATTAATGAAACTGATTCATCTTCCGACGATATCACCGTGCATTCAGCGAATACTGATGATTCAGAATTCATACAATGCACAGAGGCTCCCATAAATTATTTCCATAATCAAATTATACTCAAAATTGGTGAAGAAAGTACTACTTTCGAAGAAGTGTTTCCCAGAGTTTACAGGCGGACTATTACCAAAGTAATATTTGGCGTACCGTTTCTAATTAAAATGTTTAAAGAATATATGGACCCTCGACGCACAAATTGCATAATATGTCCAGAAAATCTCATAAACCAAATTCAAATAGTTTATAAACAATATTTCAGTAGATGTCGTACTTTCAAGGTTAGAATATCACAACGCTTACTAATCGACGTGAGATCCGATGAGGAGCAAGATACTTTAATTGAAGAAACTCACGAAATTGCACATCGTGGAATTCAAGAAAATCTGGCAGTAATGAGAAGAAGATTCTATTTTCCAAAAATGAAAATTAAGATAAGGAAGTTTATCATATTATGTAATACCTGCAATCGAATGAAGTATGAGAGAAAACCGTATAAGATTCTTCTAGGCGAAACCCCTATCCCAAAGCAACCATTGGATATTGATGTGTTAATATCCCAACCTAATTTATTTTTATCAATTATAGACACACTGTCTAAATTTGGATTTCTACTTCCTATTAAATCAAGAACCACAGTCGACATTAGAAAAGCTATTGTCAAATTTATTTCATTATACGGAACACCTAAAATGATAATATCTGATAATGAACCAGCATTCAAATCCATTGAAATGCGGGACATGCTAGACAAACTTCATATTCAACAGTATTTTACACCAACCAACTACAGTGAACAAAATGGAACGGTAGAACGATTCCATTCAACAATAGAAGAAATTTTCAGATGCAATAAAGACAAATATGAGAATGTCACCAATAAGGAAATGTTTCAAATATCGTGTAGCTTGTACAATAATACAATTCACAGCTCTACCAATATGAGACCTCGCGAAATATTCTACGGAATAAAAAGCGAAGAAGAACGACCTTTAGATAGAGCCCAGCTTTTGGAATACCGTGACAAAATTTATAAAGAAGCAGAGGCTAGAGCTACTGATACACAGCAGAAACAACATCAACAACAAAATGCATCTAGAGAAGACCCACCATTACTTGAAGCCGATCAAACAGTTTTTAATAGACGGCAGGGTATTAAAGCAAAAACTAAAGAATGGTTTCAACCTGTTAAAGTTGTCGAAGACAGGAACCAAACGTATGAAAACGATAAAAATAGGAAACTACATAAAGCAAAAATGCGTAGAATAAGGAAGTAATAAAATTAACTCTAATCTATTTTTCTATTTTAGGATATGGACCGCCGTCCGAACTCTCTTATTTCTCGTTTTAGTATCTGGAACTATGGGCAGGCAACCTACCATACAAATAATGGAACTTAGTCACAATCCAGGTCTGCTAGCAATAGCATCAGGTAAAAACTAGATCAAAGATGGGGAACACAAAATTTACCACATCATAGATTTCGAAATTTATCACCCCACTTTGATAACGATAAAAAATATGATCGACGGAATAAAGAATATTTGCAATACATCGGAATTGAACGAAATTATCCTTTCAAAATTTAATAATCTTAACTATCTTTATCATAGCCTTCAGAATAAACCACGACCCAAAAGAGGATTATTGAATTTTGTGGGAAGCGAAATAAAATTTATCACCGGAAACTTGGATAACGAAGATTACAATAAGAATTAAAGGCAATCAACTTATCAATGAAAATAACAAACAAGCCAAGATAAATTATCAATTGAAAAACAGAATAGATACAATTATAAAACAAATTAATAAACAGCAAGAAATCATTGTCAAAAATTTCAATCAGGCTTGTATGGATAACACAGCAACACAAATACAAATAATCAAAGATGTAATGAAAATCAACATGTAACTAGATAACTTAATCTCACATTTCAAGGACATAGCAGAGTCGATTCATTTAGCAAAACTTAACATTGTCTCGAAACATATCCTCCACCCAGAAGAACTTTTGCTTTCAATAGAAATATTAGAAGAAAAAGGCATAGAAATCAAAAATATAGAGCAAGCTTACGACTTCCTTGAAATATCTGCATTTTTTAATTCATCTGAACTGATATTTGTAGTCTTTTGTAGCCTTCTCTTCAAAATGTAACATAAAGTAATTTGATACTAGAAACCTTACCAGTTGGAAACAAGATATTGAACATACCAGCAAACAAAGCAATGACGAGCGAGATAGGAACTTACTTCATCACGAGAGAATGTCAGCAGATCGAGCAGAACAACATTTGTAACGAAGACATGCTCCTAAACTACAGCGATGATAAATGCTTCTCAAAAATATTACGAGGATTTACTGGAAATTGTACGTTTGAAAAATATGAACGGAAAAATGAAATCAAGCTTCTAACTGATCACCATGTCGTTTTAAAATCTATGATTCCTCTGGAAATCAAAACAAACTGCGGAATTACTGATAGAAATTTATCTGGATAATTTTTGATTGAGTTTCATAACTGCAGCATAGAGGTGAACAAAACAACATTTACAAACACAGAAATAATCAGAAACGAAATTCCAATAATACTCCCTTTCGATGGTTTGAAAATCGAAGTACAAATTACCCAAAACCAGACCGCTATTGAAGATCTACACATTATCAACAGAAATCATCTGGATTCATTGGTGGAAAGCTATAAAACTCACCATTACTCATCAATGAGTTTATCTATTGTCAGTATCCTGGGAGTTATAATAATGATCGTGCTGTACTTAATAAAATCCAAAAGCATCAATATCAGAATTGTTGGAAAACCTCAACCAGACGAATCTTTCTCTTAGATCGTTTACCAAAACCAGCAGAAAATCCCAAGTCAGCATCCGAAGAAGCTTTAGCTTAGTTTAGTTAGTCTTTTTTTAAAAACTCCACTTCCTCACATGGGAAGTTATATATATATATATATATATATATATATATATATATATATATATATATATATATATATATTGTATTGGCTATTCATTTTTTGTTTTCATTGTATCGAGTCATAGCTTTAGCTTGTTGGAAAGCTATTTTTGCGCGCTATAATATAGTCCTTGGCAGTGTTTTGTTTGGTTAAGTCGTTCGTGAGTTATAGTGTCGCAAATATGGAGCAAAATAAAGAGAAAATCCGACATATTTTACAGTACTACTATGACAAAGGCAAAAATACATCTCAAGCTGCCAATAAAATTTGTGCAGTTTATGGACCCAATACAGTTTCCATTTCCACCGCACAACGATGGTTTCAACGTTTTCGTTCTGGTGTAGACGTTGTCGAAGATGCGCCACGCTCCGGAAGGCCTGTCGTCGAAAATTGCGACAAAATTGCTGAATTTGCCGAGAAAGACCGGCATAGTAGCAGCCGTAGCATCGGCCAAGAGCTGGGGATAAGTCATCAAACTGTTATTAACCATTTGAAGAAGCTTGGATTCACAAAGAAGCTCGATGTATGGGTGCCACACACGTTGACGCAAAAAAACATCTTTGACCGTATCAACGCATGTGAATCGCTGCTGAATCGCAACAAAATCGACCCGTTTCTGAAGCGGATGGTGACTGGCGATGAAAAGTGGGTCATTTACGACAACGTGAAGCGCAAACGGTCGTGGTCGAAGCCCGCTGAAGCGGCTCAGACGGTGGCCAAGCCCTCATTAACGTCCAGGAAGGTTCTGCTGTGTGTTTGGTGGGATTGTCAAGGAATAATCTATTATGAGCTGCTTCCCTAAGGCCAAACGCTCAATTCGGACCTGTACTGCCAACAAATGGACCGCTTGAAGGTAGCACTCATGAAGAAGAGACCATCTTTGATAAACAGAGGCCGCATTGTCTTCCATCAGGACAACGCCAGGCCACACACTTCTTTGGTGACGCGCCAGAAGCTCCGGGAGCTCGGATGGGAGGTTCTTTTGCATCCGCCGTATAGTCCGGACCTTGCATCAAGTGACTTCCACCTGTTTTTGCCCATGGCGAACGAGCCTGAGGCCTGTAAAAAGTGGCTATCCGAGTTTTTTGCCAATAAGGAAGCGAGCTTCTATAACAGGGGTATTATGAAGTTGGCATCTCGTTGGGAACAAGTCATCGAACAAAACGGCGTATATTTGACTTAAAACAGATGATTGTAACTAATTTAATGAACAAATGAAAATTCAAAAAAAATACCGCAGGACTTTTTTGACAGCCTAATATATTAACAGTTAACAGTTAACAACGTACCATCCTAGCCCCTGTAATACATCCGATCTCACAACAGACCACACGAACTCCATCAGAACAGCCAACGCAGCATCAACGCCATAAGCTTCCCATAGAGCCGATTCCATAAATTGGAAACCATTCATTCATAAGTGCAACCCGTTTACGACAGAAACATAAACAACAACTGAGCCAGCAAACGCTGCCTCGTCACCAACAAGGAACTTATTGATAAGCGCAAGGAACCATATGCGCAGGATCATAAATCACAACCAAAGCAATAAACCGAATCTGCAACATAAGCTACGAAGCGATAGAACCCCCGGACACAGTTCAGAAATAAAATCAGTCTAGTTTTAACCTTCGACAAGAGTAGTTGTTTGTAGGGGTTTTTGGGGCCGGGGAAGGTTTTCGTGATAGTTTGATACTGGATAGACTCTCCACCCCCTTCTCTAAGGGGAGGCCTGCCATACAAATAAAACAATCGATACGCCCTTTTCAAAAGTTACACTTAAGTTTTAAAAATCCTAATCGCTATGGAAAACTAATACTCCCTCCAACCCAAACGGAGTACAAACTTTCATTCGAATCAAAATAAATACATGTTTTCAAAATCTGCATTTTTAGGACGATTTCATTTGGAATTGCTCAGTTAAAACAAAAATAGACAATTATTGCAACAGAGCTCAACAGAATCAGACCATGAAAACTTCAAGACTATTCAACACCGAAACAAAATTTACATAAACAGTCACAGTCAAATGTTAATTGAGTTCCGGAACACATCTATTTCCTACCAGGGATGCTGACTATGAAGTTTGTTTCACATGCTCATCAGTATTCTGGAGAGCAGATACATAATAACATAAGTATTTCGATTTGGATATAAGTTTGTATGTTTAAAACTATAGTAATTATGAGTTTTTCGCAGGGATTGAAAGCATTTTGACTCAAGAGTAATTCTTCAAAGGGCGTATCGATTCTAGTTAGTGAAATCTTTGATCAGTTCTATCTTAACTAAACTATGAGTCGTACCGAAATGATGTCATAGAAAAAGTTGAAGAGAATCAATGTTGAGACGTGGAAAAAAACACACTGAAGAGAAGTAATTTATTTATTTTGGAAAAAAATAATTTGCAATATTGAAAATATAGGTCGGACTCGATTATTTGTGATTCAATTATATACAGTTTGAAAAAAATGTTTTTATATTTCAAATATGATTTTTTTCACGAAGAAATATTACCCTTCAAATTAACACGTTCGTCGTTTTTGAGTTTCTTGTGGAGCCCAACTTGCAGATAAATAACTTAGTCTGTAGACAATTTTTAGATGGCCTAGTAATTTTTTTTTTAATTTGAAGACGAATTGACAACAATAACACATGCCAAAGTAATATTACATGGGTTTCGAAAAAAACTCCAGTACAAACCATCCATACTAAAAATTAATGAAAAGTATAGTATAAACATTACAATAATGTGGTTATGATTTTATTAGTTTTCTACATATCATTTTACATTTAGGTGCCTATGCTATCCAATTTCTTTTAGAAAATCGATTCAATTTGAACGAGGAAAGTGTCACCCATATCTGTCGGTGACGTGGCGATGAAAGTGTTAAGGTAAATTTTAAGTGGCTTTTATATGTACAGTGGGGTCAAAATCATGATTTTTGAAGATTTTGCATGAATTTTCATCAGTAATTGTTTATATCGATATTGCAGAGAAATTAAGACAGATAGAAGTTGGGTGTCAAAGAACAAATTGTAGAGCGGTTAGAAAGCTTTAATTTAATTGATATAAATAATCAAATTCAATATGAATTTTTATGATAAAATTAATAATAACACATTAAAAATTCGGCTCCACAAAGCTTATGCGATTGAGTCTTACAAATGAATGAATTGGAAAAAAACACATAAAAAATTGCTTACTTTGAAGTTTTCCGCATCCAAAATGTTATTTAAATCTACTTATTTCGATGTTTTACCACTATATCCTGTACTAAATTTTTTCATCTTTCTAATGGAATTAGCAGAACAGTCTTTTGTAGCGTACTTTATAATGTAGCGCCAGCTTGAGGCAACAGTGTCAGAAACAAACCAAAAGTTCTATAACTCTGTCATTGTTGAAATTCGAGCATATGCGTAGAAGGATTTTGACGTAGGACTACGTCTTTCATTTCTATACTGGGGTGTAAGTTCAAAGTTTCGAAAACGAAAGCGTTACACCGGAGAACGAGATTTTATAGCGTTATAGCTCCTAAACAACTGGACGGAATGGTATGATCAGCATTTCATTCGAAGGATAAAATGTCTACGCGTTATATGCTTGTTACTTTTTAATCCAAAAACTTGTTTCAATAACCCTAAAATTGCTTTCAAAACAGGCTATTGAAATCACACCAATCGTTATATTAGGCTGTCAAAAAAGTCCTGCGGTATTTCCGCGAGGTGTCGTAGTAAGGGGGTAGTTCTAGTTGTATTCATTGTATCGAGTCATACTATAGCTTGTTGGAAAGGTATTTTTGCGCGCTATAATATAGTCCTTGGCAGTGTTTTGTTTGGTTAAGTCGTTCGTGAGTTATAGTGTCGCAAATATGGAGCAAAATAAAGAGAAAATCCGACATATTTTACAGTACTACTATGACAAAGGCAAAAATGCATCTCAAGCTGCCAATAAAATTTGTGCAGTTTATGGACACGATACAGTTTCCATTTCCACCGCACAACGATGGTTTCAACGTTTTCGTTCTGGTGTAGAGGTCGTCGAAGATGCGCCACGCTCCGGAAGGCCTGTCGTCGAAAATTGCGACAAAATCGCTGAATTAGCCGAGAAAGACCGGCATAGTAGCAGCCGTAGCATCGGCCAAGAGCTGGGGATAAGTCATCAAACCGTTATTAACCATTTGAAGAAGCTTGGATTCACAAAGAAGCTCGATGTATAGGTGCCACACACGTTGACGCAAAAAACATCTTTGACCGTATCGACGCATGTGAATCGCTGCTTAATCGCAACAAAATCGACCCGTTTCTAAAGCGTATGGTGACTGGCGATGAAAAGTGGGTCACTTACGACAACGTGAAGCGCAAACGGTCGTGGTCGAAGCCCGCTGAAGCGACTCAGACGGTGGCCAAGCCCTCATTAACGGCCAGGAAGGTTCTGCTGTGTGTTTGGTGGGATTGTCAAGGAATAATCTATTATGAGCTGCTTCCCTATGGCCAAACGCTCAATTCGGACCTGTACTGCCAACAACTGGCCCGCTTGAAGGTAGCACTCATGAAGAAGAGGCCATCTTTGATAAACAGAGGCCGCATTGTCTTCCATCAGGACAACGCCAGGCCACACACTTCTTTGGTGACGCGCCAGAAACTCCGGGAGCTCGGATGGGAGGTTCTTTTGCATCCGCCGTATAGTCCGGACCTTGCACCAAGTGACTACCACCTGTTTTTGTCCATGGCGATCGAGCTAGGTAGTCAGAAGTTAGCCACAAAAGAGGCCTGTGAAAATTGGCTATCCGAGTTTTTTGCCAATAAGGAAGCGAGCTTCTATAACAGGGGTATTATGAAGTTGGCATCTCGTTGGGAACAAGTCATCGAACAAAACGGCGCATATTTGACTTAAAACAGATGATTGTAACTAATTTTATGAACAAATGAAAATTCAAAAAAAATACCGCAGGACTTTTTTGACAGCCTAATATAAGCGAGTGCCGCTCGGAAATCTACTCAGTTATGATTGCGCAACGATTGAGGTACGATCGCTGGAATGAATGGATGTTTCCCTAACACAGACTTCAAAACCATAGAGCCTGGGGATATCGGGATTGCAAAATAGATGCCAGCAGCGGATACTTTCGAACTCGCTTGCGTTTTTGCAAATTGGAATGTTTCCCTAACACAAACTTCAAAACCATGGAGCCTGGGTAAATCGGCATTGCAAAATAGATGCTAGCAGCGGGTACTTTTATACTTGCTTGCGTTTTTGCAAATTGGAATGTTTCCCTAACACAGATTTCAGAACCATGGAGTCTGGGGAAATCGGAATTGCAAAATAGATGCCAGCTGCGGGTACTTTTATACTTGCTTGCGTTTCTGCAAATCGAGATGTTTCCCTAAAACAGATTTCAAAACAATGGAGCCTGAGAAAATCGGCATGGAAAAATAGATACAAGCAGCGGATACTTTCGTACTCGCTTGCGTTTTTGCAAATTGGTATGTTTCCCTAACACAGACTTCTAAACAATGGAGCCTAGGAAAATCGGCATGGCAGAATAGATGCAAGCAGCGGATACTTTTAAACTCGCTTGCGTTTCGGCAAATCGGAATGTTTCCCTAACACAAACTTCAAAACCATGGAGCCTGGGGAAATCGGAATTGCAAAATAGATGCTAGCTGCGGGTACTTTTATACTTGCTAGCGTTTCTGCAAATCGAGATGTTTCCCTAACTCAGATTTCAAAACAATGGAAATTGGGGAAATCGGCATGGCAACATAGATACAAGTAACTCCGAAACCAAGAAGTTGGAAAAATCGGCATTGCAGATACATGCAAGTCAGCATTACTTTTATACCCCCAATCAGTTTTACACTCTGGAATCGTTTTGCTAACACGGTCTACAAAAGCGAAGGAAGGAAGGTATTGTATTATAGAGACTTTAAACTTTTGCAGTTCATTCGTCTCTAGCCTTGAGAAAGGCCCTTTGAAAACTCTACTCTATTCTACTCCAGCGCTACCACCTCCGCCCTCTTGCCTTGAGAAACGCACTCGATCCCTCGCCGTCCAGCCCGTCCAGCAACGATGTTGTCCAGTCGGTGTCCACACAAAGAATGATCTACAAAAGCGAGTACAAATGCATCGCTTTGGTTCGGTTATTCAAGACTGCATTGGAAGATATCCCTTCATGTCGCCAGCTCACTGAACTTCCACGTATATCGATTGATGATTAGGCATAATGTTGATAACTATTTGCTGCGATAACGTTTTCCCAATACAGATTGGGATTTGTTTGCAATTGAATTTGTTTCATTATTTACTAATCTAATCAATAATTTAATCAATACACATAAAAGATAGCTCTGCATAGCGACGACATCGTACCCAATAAGGAACATCCGGGGTGCGATTATTACTAATTGAAGAAACAAAAATGGTTACTAAGCCAACGGCAGTCCTACGTAAACTTTGCGGTTATATCATAGGTATAACCCATCCATGGTTTTTTTTTCATCAAATATGATCCTGTATCACCTCCTGAAAGAATTCGGATTTTTTATGGTATGTTATGGCATGTTATGACCTTAAGGGGAAGGCGATTAAGGGAACCAAAAATTAAATTCTACTTTTATATTCAAAAAACGAAAAATATATGCATAAAACAAGCTTTAAAAAATTTTTTTTGACTCGATTATATACAGGATTGGATTATATACAGTAAAAATAAATCCGTATAAAATTTATTTCTTATTTTTTCCATGTAAAATAGAAGTCATTTAGGAAGTTTTTTTTTCAAAGTGAGACGTTAAAATTATTTTTGTCGTGCTTTGTAGAACAAATATTTTTTATGAATCTTATTTGTTTTAGAACTTATTAATTGACTTATATTTTTCATGAAAACAAAAACTAAAAAAAAAGTATGTATTTGAGATATTGCAAATTTGTTTTTTTTTGTAAATTAAAAAAGAACTATTTTTTGAGAATATATTTTCGATGTTTACACATCGATTCTCTATAACCTAAAACCATTTCGGTACGACTCATACTTTTTGAGATAGAGTTGATCAAAATGTTCTATTACGAAAATCGATACGCCATTTCCATTTTGAAAAGTTCCTTTCCAGTCGAAAATCCCAATTGTTTCAATAGCATGCATGCATAACATGCTTTGAAAACAGGCCATTAAAATCACAGGGGGTATTATTTGTGCTGGGTATTTTCGAGGAGAAACCTATTCTCCCTTTGAGGAAGAATAATAATACTTTTCCAACTAAACGAAGTGGTGGGATAATCATTGTATTCGAAAGATAAAATGTCTAAGAGTTATATGTTTGTTACTAATTGATTGCTAAGCTGACGGTAGTCCTACGTTCACCTTGTGGTTATATCGTAGATATAACCCACTTCTAGTTCTTCAGAATGTTTAATGATGAATAAAGAAAAGGTATAAAAATGATGATACTAAAAGCATGCCGGGTAAGGTTGGCCACCACTAGCCACATGATTCTAGCCGTCTAGGAGATTATTGTTTCCAGTGAAATTGAGTAACAGACCAAGGCCATTGTACAGGGTCTTTCAGATTAAACGCTCACGCAAAAAAAAATGGAATAGCTCCTTATAATTTTTTTTCGCTCCGTCAATGCTAACACTGATTTCCCTACTTAGGGGCGATAATATTCGGCTACTCGTTCAGTCTGGTCGGATGGTTTTTAATGTCAAGATGTACAATTTACAAGAGCGTGTATTTTTAGTAAAATCGTATTACTCGAGCAACCGAAGCCTTAATGAAACATTGTCCTTTTATGGTAAGAATTTCAACATTTCTCGTCGTCGATTACTATCTCTGTTGCGTGAGCGTTTAATATGGAAGAATCTGTATTAAAAAACAAAACAATAAGAACATTCCAACCTACACAGGAAGGTACGCACAACACAAACCAACGTTGTTTCCTGTTTCCAACCCGCAATCACACAATTTCTGCAGATTAGTTCACAGCTTGCAAAAGAAAGAGCGATCCAAACAAAGCACAATAAATTTCCATTCAGAATTTGAAAATTTAAATTCCAAAAGCAGCGCCGGGTGCACTTTGGCAACCGGGAATAAAATGCTACTTCGGTTGATAAAGTTTTCCTCGGTACGTTTTGATGTATATTTTTTTGGCTGCACTATTTTTCCACGCTGCGCAAACACCGCAAAGCTTTTTGAGATCTTCACCGAATGGTTTGCCAGGGAGCGAACTCTGCCACAGCGGATGGTTCAATCGGAATTGGAACCAGCTCGGAGTCGGGCCCTTGGTTCGGTTGTGCATCGTCAGCCATAAATTATGAAATAATAGTTATTTATGTTTATTTATTGCTCTCGCTTTCAATTCTAGCTGCCCGGTTGGTGAATTATCCCATGTGCAGGAGATCTGCCTTCTGATGGGGATGCAGCTTGCTCGTATGTACGTACCACCCTCTCTAGTAGGCATGAGACACACACACGTTAACTACACTCCAACGGAAGCTGGTTGTGCTACTGTTGTGAAGGCACACATATCCTGTAGATCCTGCACGGCGTGGGGGATGGGGTGCTTGAGAAACATAAAGTGCAAGTGAATCGTTCCGTTCATTAGTGGGTATGGGAAGCCATCGAAGAGAACCTTATTGATAGTCTGTAACTGATAGCACGCTCGAGCTGTTTCAATGATTTATTTAAAAACATCTCTTTGAGTTCATCTCTTGAGCATTCTTTTCATCGTTATGATTTTTTAGATGGATGAAAAAAGATTATTTTCGAACGATCGAAAGGCTGAATAAATGAAAACAAATACATAACCATATACATAATTTCCAGAAAAATGGTGCATTCTAACCTGCTTCGGTATTCACCTCGTTCCCCAGGTGGCGTATCGCGTACAGCAGTAGCAGCCCGTAGGACAGCTGGAATCCCGTGGTGAGAACATGTGCGAGAAATGCAACGCCACAAACAATCCAACCCCAGCCGCCATCCGGATAGAAATGCTTTCCAGTGTCGGTGCCGCAATAGCGATGTCGGTCAGGTGTGGTGTCCCGGAGGAAACGGTGTCGTTCATGTGCGAGAGTAAACGAGACAAAACGGGAGAACGGAAAACGGTTAGTTAAAGCGGGAAAACTTCAAGGCATTCACCCGCGCGGCTTGGCAGCTCCGACAGTTGATGACAACGCTGGAAAATGTTGCAAAACTAGGGGATAGTTTACAACGTCTCTCATCGGAGAAATCATCCGCCATCGCCGACGCCGCCTTATAAGCGTCCCAGTAAAAGGATAATCACGAGGGTCGAATTTGCACTCCAGCTTACCTGTCTAATTGCAGTGGTGTCTACTCCGGCTCGTCGTAACGCTGGGACATTCCGGTGAAGCGAGTGCAGCTCCCGCTCCAGCAGCGCCGGATAGGCGGAATCCTCCTCCTCTAGCAGTCGACCCCTGTCGTACGCACCTGGGGAATGTAAAAAGGGGACAAGGGGCGGACAAGGTATTTTAATGAGAAACAGTTTCATATTCAAAGCGAGGACAAACTGAACAGAGTAAACATGACAAGGCTGTGAATATTGTGGAGGCATCGCGGGATAGTTTATTGATTTAATGTGCGGATTTATGGGGACGTTAGGAAGCAAAGCGGATTAAGTCCATGTAATGAGCATGGATATATCCAAAGCCAAATATACACGTGAGGATTATTGCAATGCATTTCATGTTTCTTTAATTTTTTTGAAGGTTTTTATGTGTCATCATAACAAATAATTCATTATATATTTATTTATAAAACATACTTCTGTTTTTCGACATGATCTTATTTCATATGTAAACATTGTTTCTAAGCGATTCTCAATAAGCTCAACAAGCTTCGCCCTTTCCTAACAGTTCGGTAGTATCACAGCTTACACTAGTTAGCAGTTCTATGTCAAATCAGCCGAAAAACGGCAAATTTTGACGCGACCCTCTTCGATTTTATTGAGACTTGGTACATATGATGAATGCTAACCAAAATTACAATTGTCATTATGATATGACCAATTAAAATAACGACATTTTTCAAAGAGCGTATTCAAAAATTTGAAAGTTTGTAACTAAAAATCTAGATGTCTGAATAAAATATGATATTCGACAAAGTTGTTGGAAAATCAATTAACTATTTAAGAAAAATAACATTCTACGCATCAGTGCACCCGTGGCCGAATGGTTAGCGTCTCAAATTATCATGTCGGGTGTTTAGGTTCAATTCCCGTTCTGGCCGGAGGATTTTTCGTCAGAGAAATTTCCTTCGACTTGGACTATGGTCACCCGTATCCTAGAGCTTGCCCCTCGGAATACATTCAAGGCGTGTTATTTGGCTTAAGAAATCTCAACTAAGTACTAATAAATGACGCTAGTTAATGCATACGTTGAGACGGCAAAAGTTCCATAGGGAACGTTAACGCCATTCAAGAAGAACATTCTACGCTGTGAAAAAAGTTCAAAATTGATTTTAATATTAAAAACTTTTAAATATGAAAATTCTTTGTCAGTAACCTGCTGTGTATAATCGGATCATTTCTCGGACCACTCTAAAATAGAAATGATCACCCTAACGAAAAAATAAAAAAAATGCGGGTCTAATGTTTTGCGATAAGGAAGAAAACTACCACTTATCACGAAAATCTGAGAACCACCATATCGGTTTGACATGGAATGGCTGTGTATATGTATATTAGGGTGGCAGCGAAAATGGTCATGTCAAATTTCAAAAACCGAACATGTACATTTTGTTTATTGGCCCAAATAAATGACCTTTGCAAAGTTTAAGCTTAACACATTGCGGACCGCTCACGAGATTTCTCGTGTTTCGCATTCCATCTGTTACGGATGGATCACGAAATAACCAGTGTTCTCTACACTTGAAGGTTAAATCCTTGGTTTGCCAAGAATCTAACAAGGCCTACCGATGACTCGCCTTCGTCTAATCCACATCGAAGGGAACGATCTCATTCGTGGAATCCGAAAACAAATGGAGCGTTCAAGTTTGCCCTAAAATGTGCGGTCCTTAATGTGTTAATCGAATATGATTTAGGGGTGTTTCAAAGCGCTCAAAGTGTTGATTTTTTGATCCTCGAAAATCTTCCAAGGGGGGAAATTTGGAAAATCGATTTTTTTTTCGATGCCAAATGAAAATATTTTTTTCCCATACCTTCATTGCTTCTTCAAGTCCCTAAAGGTCGATTTTCGGCCAAATTTTTTTTTTTCGAGATGACATCGTATCTGGACGTTTCATGCATTTTTAAGTCATTTGGAATCGAAAAAAAAATTCGATTTTCCAAATTTCCTTTACTCCCCCTTTGGAAGAATTTTGAGGATCAATAAATCCAAACCTTTGAGCGCTTTGAGGCACACCTAAATCATGTCCGATTGAGCTAAAGCTTTGCACAGGTCATTTTTTTGGACCAACCAACCAATTGTACGTGGTCGATTTTTGAAATTCGATGATGATTTATTGTCCATACATCCATTGCCACCATAATGTATATAGCTCCGATATTCAAGAAAAGTGGTAGTTTTGTTCCTTATCGTAAAATATTAGACCCATATTTTTTTCTTTTTTTCATTAGGGTTCCTATTCCCATTTTAGACTAAAACCATCTGAAAGCTATGAATTTTTGAGAATAGGAAAAAGGGGAAAACATGTTATTCCATACTATCGGTTAACTTTGAAAAATCATAACTTAAAAAAAAGAACACATCTCTGATTTGTAGATATTTCATGTGAAAAATGCTCAGCTTTCAAGAAAAAAATATATAAATTTTAAAAACAGATACAATCAATTATCACGAAAACAAAATCCAAAATGCTTGCAGGTGTGATATTTTCCAAATTACTAGCTAATTGACTTTAACTTGACTTTAACTGTTGTTCATCTGAATTGGCCTGGTGGTTCAAAAGTTATGAATTTAAAAAAAAAACATTTTAGGTAAAAATGGGAAAAAATGATTTTTTGGATCACCCTAAAATCGAAATGGTCACCCTAACGAAAAAATAAAAAAAAAACACGGGTCTAATATTTTGCCATAAGAAACCAAACTACCAATTTTGATGGAAATCTGTGGTTCTCATCTTGTTTTGACATATCAGAGCAGCGAGTAAGTTATCCGCTAGCGTCCACAGATCGAGGAGAAACGAAGCGCTAATGGAGACGTGGAACAAGCTGAACAAGCGATGTTCGTTGCTTTGAGTATTGAACGAGACTTGAAATTTGTGTATTTGTAGTGCAGTGTTTTTATATTTTCGTTATTTATATTATCGTCGCTACCTTACCTGCTCGTTGTTGACGGCATGGATAGGTAAGCATAAAAATGGACCAAACACATATATGGGAAAATAGGAAAGCTTTCAGTTTTCGTCAATTTTAATAATATTCGGACTGGGGAATTGTAATGTATAGCATATAGAACAAATCTAAGTTAATTTCTGATTCAATCTGGTATGCGAATAATCAAGGTTATATTAACATTATTTCATAAAAATGTGTTTTCGGATTTAGCACTCTTACTGAAATACGTAGTCCTACGTCAAAAAAGTGGTAGTTAGCTGCGTTTGTAATTACCTCCCCAAAAATCACGGATACTTTAGAACTGCTATCAAATATAACATCTTAGTAAATGGTTATCAACATTCTCTCTAGTTATCAAACGGAATGCGCAGAAGTTCAGTCATGAATTCCGATTGATCACTTTGAATTTGTTTGTAATTTAAAAAATTGGTGAGTAAATCCGTGTATAGACAACTAACTGAAAAGAAACTACCTTAAATGTCGGATTAATCTCATTTTCTATAAAATTAATCGCATCGAACGACGTCATCTTCTTTCAATTTTTTTCATCAGTTGGAGAATATGTATGAATCGATTACGTATAACACATATTCGATATTAAAAGGTTATTATAGGTTAAATAAAATTTCCAATCCCCCGAAACTTTTCAATTTTTTCCATAAAAACACAAGCGAGTGCAAATATTCCAATTTGTAGATGATCGGTCAACATATATTGCGTTGAAAAGTGTGATTCGTACCAAACACAACTCTCAGACAGTTTTTTGATCGCTTGACTGCATTCTGTTTGAACTAAAATATAAAGATGCGATGAAGCCAAAACCGTAACCCAGATGGGGGCGCCTTTAATGTAAATAGAATTAATGATCCTGATACAGTAATATCCAATCACCAAAATTTGGTTTCGTCGATTCGATAATTTTTATGATGAAGAAGCTCCATGCTATGACCAGACAATTGTCGAAAGGGAAAACAACACATGTTTACGCAGAAATGAAGGATTTTTTATTTTACCCAATTTTACCAACCCAATTTAATATCATCCCGATATGAAATATTTGATTCCTCTTGATTGAGTTGGTCGGAGACTTAACAAAAAAAAAGTAAAAGTAGAAGTGAATAAAATAGAAGCATGATCTCAAAGAACGAATCGTAAAGCACATTAAGAAGATTGAACTGGCTGTAAAAAAACAATTTGGTTAATCTTGAATTTTTAGATGAAAACAACAAAACTCTCTAAAAACAACCTTAGAATATTTATATTCATTGAATGTTACCTAATTTTACTAACTGGATAATGTCAGGGGTTCAATATTTAGTTGATAATTCCCTAAGTTCTCGAATTAATGTACTAGTATTGTATCAGGTAGCCTTTTTCTCAGATAAAACGAGTTTTAGGTTAATAAAGGCAAAAATTCCAAAAAAAATTCAATAGCTAAATTCAATCTTCCAAAAATAATTTAGATTCTATCACATGCATAGAGACATTTTTTAGTTGAATTTGAACACCCCCTACCTAACTCCCTGTATGTACCTAGTATATGCCAACCTTACTGATTTTTCAGGATTTCCCAGAATTTTTGGCAATGATCCTGATTTTTGTAGATTTAACTTTATCTGAATGAAAATTATCTGTAATAAATATACCAGGAAGGTTAGAAACAAGTACTGAAAATGTTTAATTTTTCTTTCGTTTATTATCTATCTATTTGAAAGTAATTCGCGTTTTTGAAGATACACTGGCGACATTTATTGAAGCTTGAATTTAGCGAGAAAGAAAGATACTCAATCAGATTAGCACCCCCGAAGGCAGTTTCAAATCGTTATATTTTGAATAGAAATAATTATTTGATGTTTTTTTTGCGTTTCGCGTTTTAGCGTTGTGCTATTTCTTACTTAACCATTTGTCTATACATTTTCTGGTATTTTCATAAAAACTGAACATTATAAAAAGGAATTATTATTCGATACAGTTTTTTTAATACTTGTCACCATTAGCAAAAAAAAGGGTTCCTCCATAATGTAGAATACACATTCGATACAGTAAAGAAAATTTTTATTTATTAGTTTCATTCTAGAAGTGCATTCATTCCACCTGTACCTCCAATTAGTTTTTCGCCTCACAATAAAAAAATAAATTTATTAATTTCATGAATTAAATAAATGAACAATAAGAACACTGCTTGAAAAAAAAGATTTTTTTCCTCTCACACCAGAACCTTACTTCGAGGATAACTGATTTACAGATTTACAGATTTCGCTTTCGGAGAAAGAGTTGATTTTGTCGAAGAAATGGAGCGGTAGGAATCAGTGATTGTGACAGCGCCACACAATTTCACTGAAAAACCTTAAATAGATTGCATTTCCATTGCGCTTATGAAACGACTCGTTTCATAAACGCAACAAAAATTTTTGTAGTCTGCCTGGGATGTGCTGTCCCATCAGCTAAACTTATCTAAGGGCAAAAACTTCGATTCTATGGACAGCTTAAAAAATACCTTGAATAGTTTTCGACGAGAAAACAAACATATTATGGGATGATAGAATGCTTAAGTTGCATATAAGTTACATATAAAAACGAACAAATATATGCCTGCCTATAAAATTATGCTTTTGTTTTCCCAAAAATCGGCACGAATATGCCAGACAACCCAATATGAGCTATCCTGATTTCTTCCTGACTTTTATTTTGATTCATCCTGATTTTTGAAAAATAAAACTGGTAACCCTGGTCCAAAGTTAAGTGAGTCGTTCGAAAATTGATGATTTATAATATTTTTATTTTAAAAAGCATAATTTTTATTGAAGGTATAACAGTATCTAAAACTAACATTTTGGCTAAGTTGAACATCGGAAATCAGTTGGATGTAAAACGGAATGGGTCTGAAATGTCAGAGAGGTTTGGTGTCTGAAGCTAACACGAGGTCTGTCAAAAAATGACGCTACTTTTGAATTTCCGTGGGTTAAGTATATTCGATTTACAATTTTTTGTGGCGTTATGTTGATTTCTCATTCTCTCACTTTTGCTGAAAAGTTCGAGCATTTTGAATGTTCAGTTATTTTTTGACAGAATGTTTGATAGAGATTGTTTAATTTTTTTTTTTTTGAATAGTTAAAAATCGATGACGACCCAAAAAACATTCAAGCAAAGCAACTGTCAACTGCCGAATAAACATTAAAAATGGTCCAAATGAGTTCCAACATAACGCCACAAAAAAAATATATATATATTTGTATTTTTTTCAAAAAACAATCAAAAATATATAGCGCAGTTGAAGATTTCGACAACATTTCCGTAATTGTGCAAGAAGACTCAAAATTATGTTTTTATCAATATAGAATTGGTTAAATCTCGAGAGCATAAAAAATCTATAAATTACTAATTACTATCTATATTGATGTAGAATTTCACGTAGAATCAATTTTGAGTAAAGCCTGTCCACGTTAAATTTCGAACACAAAGATGATGCCAGTAAAACGAAAGTTTACCTTTGGGCACCTTTTTCACTTTGTACGCCTTCAGTCCATGCTCTGCGTCACTTTTTGTACATATGATTTTGATTTTCCAACCTCTCGAGCCACAGTTCTATCTGAAAGGTTGGGATGTTTCTCAATAATGGCAACCACCTTTCGGTCCATCTGTCGGGAGCATACTTTTAGATTTGTTCCGCTTCCAACCTTCCGATCCACAGTTAAGCGCTGGTCAAATGATTTGCACACACTGAACACTCTTCGGCAGTTTTAGCTTTTTGGCGAGATCGCGTACCGACAGTGTTGGATTTTGCTGCCGTTCGCGCAAAATGCGTTTTCGTACTTCCACTTGATTCAACGCCATTTTACCAAACTAAAGAAGAATGTAAACATGTTGGACATCGAAATAAAAAGGAGGGTTCCAGCTGTCATGTAAGTGAAATATTTATTGATTAGTGAAATATTTCATAAACGACACTGAAGAAAAGTGTCCGAAATTTAACGTGAACCGGCTTTATTATTTATGTTGACAAACTGAACTCTCGTAATGTATTGGAATCTAATTATTTTAAAAAATTAATGCCTGTAAAATTTTAAGGGCTGTGTAAATATTTGAATAAAATCATATGGAAATAAACCGAAAGAATTTTTTGAGATACAAAATATTAGTTTGGGGAAAAGTTATCCAATATTTTTGGGTGAGATTCAAAACTGTTTTTGATATGCTTCGGATTGTCCGATTTGGGTCAAATATGCATCGTTTTGTGGTTAATTTTTTTTTGCTTTCTAAATGTAACTTCATAATGTTTCTATCGTGAAGTATGGTGAAATTCGGAGAAATTATTGGAGAAAAACTCTAGCAATAGATTTTTACAACCTTCTCTTGACACCTTCACTTATCACTCTGGAAATTTTACAATGCGAGAAAAAGGTGGTAATTGCTTGTTGCCAGGTCCGGTCTATATGGTGGCTGCATTAGAACATCCCAATCAAGCTCTCGGAATTGTGTAGCCTTGCGTTGTCCTGATGGAACACGACGCCTCTTCTTTTGGCCAATTCTGGATGTTTCTGGTCATTCGCTAGCTTCAAATGGGCCATTTGTTGACAGTAGGGATCTGAATTTATGCGATTGACGAATTTCATGCCAACTCGCGTCAGGAGTTGGCAGCACCATCTCAGATAGCAGTAAAAAGTTGTGGGTGTAAAGCAAAAATTGAAATATTAGAACAACAATTAGACTACTTTTTGAAAAAAGACAATTTTTCTTTTTCTTATTTTTTACAAAAATTTATAATTTCAAAACTATGATACCTACAAAATTCTTGTCAAAGGATGAAATGTGGGAAATTGTTTAAATTTTCACAAAAAATACCAAAAATTTTTTGGAAAAAAAATTTGCTGACAAAAAAGTTTCTTTAAAAATTAAAATTCATTTTTCTCAAAATCGTATTTTTTTAAATTCCCAAAAATATATATATATGAATAGCCCTTGCAATTTCCAACAAGTCGTCCACACATCGGAAAATGGGCACTTTTACAGGGAAAAAGTTTTTCGAACTTTTACAACTAACCATAATTTTGTTTAAAGTCAAGATAGTGATAAAGTGTATTCGGCAAAGTTTTGGATCTTGTTAAAATATAAACTTTTGTCGAAGACATCAACTTTCTATCTTTTAAGTTTTTGGAATATAAGTCTTTTTTGTATGAATACTCCTGAAAATAATAATGTTTTGCTCGTAACATTTTTGTGTGTAAATTCTCACGTTTGACATGTTCTTGACATGTTTCCAAATTGAGAAAAGTTAACAGAGCATGTAAATTGCGATAATTTGTGTATAAATATGTTACGAATTAAACATTAATAGTATAGTAAAAAAAAATGAAAAAGTTGATGTTTGAAAAACTTTTTCCATGTAAATGTACCCATCGTCCGATGTATGGAAAACTTGTTGGAAATTTTTAGGGCTAATTATATCCATTTATCAGAATTTTAAAAGCATATGTTTTTTTGAGAAAAATGAATTTTAATTTTTAAAATAACTTTTTTGTCAGCAAATTTTTTTAACTAAAAATTTTTTGGTATTTTTTGTGAAAATTTAAATAATTTCCTACATTTTATCCTTTGACAAGAGTTTTGTAGGCATCATAGTTTTTAAACTATAAATTTTTGTAAAAAATTAAGAAAAAAATTGGCTTTTTACAAAAAGTAGTCTAATTATTTTTCGAATATTTCAAGTACACAAAGTTGCTTAAATGACTCATGTCTTTACACCCACAACGTTTCACTGCTATCTGAGATGGTGCTGCCAACGACCAGACGAGTTGGCATGAAATTCGTCAATTATGGTGTTATTTTGTGAATGGTTTTATTTTTAATTTATTTTAAGACAAGTTTTATTTATTGTTGAATTTTTTTTTCAATTTTTCAAAAATGAATAAAACTTCTTTAGATAAATTGAATTGCACGTATTTTACTGTTCCATAAAAACCATTCACAATTTCAGCGGCCTGGCTTGCATTTTCGCCTTTATAAAAGGAAAAGTGTAGAATGTACCAACACCCAGTAACTCACAGCTGGATGGAACAAACAAAAAAACGCCAAAATATTTTTTTTAGTTTGAAATATCACCTTTACAACGAGCTTAAACTTGAAATTGTGTGATCGATATTACGCGAGATATTGATCACTAAAGCCAACTACTGAGAAAATAATGGATAACTGTCCCCAACCTAATATTAAAATTAAGTTCAAGTTTTTTGACAATTTTGTGGAATATCATTTGAAAGAAGATCAATTAATCTGCCGCTTTTAGAATTGGTCACATGAAAATGAAAATTTTGATTTTGGGATGTCTCCATCGTATGCTCAAGACTTTACAAAAAATGGAGAGTGTCGGGACAGCGACCGGTTAGTTTGCCTAACAATTGTGGTAAATGTAACATTGTGATCCATGTCCAACCTATTAAAGCAAAATCATAACTGTGTATAAAAATCAGTTTTCCCCTTTTTGAATCTTGCTCATACAGATTTCTTGATGTGAAAATCATTGATTCTATTCTCGACTGAGAGTAGTGAATGCATACACGAGCATCATATTTGAATAATTCCATTTATTTCAAAGAAAATATAACCCCATGATTTTCGAACCGAATCGTTTGCCTGTTTGTGCCTGTTCTTCCGTGACCAACCGGGAGGCGAGAAAGGTAAAAAGGCATGCATGACAAGGATATGTCACTTTCAACTTAAACGCCGCTAGCGTTTGGATGGTTAAGCGATGTTCATTTTTAAACGTAGATTCTTCAAACACCCTCAATTAAACCCCGGGCTTTGCAAATGCAGCAAACAGAACTGCACAAACGCTCATTCCCATGTGCATGGAGGATCAACAGGAGTACTCACCGGGATACGTTCCATTGTGTGCATGGTGCCCTGCTGGAGCGGCAGCTGCTGCGGTTCCTGCCGTGTGCAAATGTCCGCTACTGGTAGCCATGTGATTGCTGCCACCCCCACTTTCCCGTAGGCTGCTGTTGTGTGTGCTCCCCCGGGTGAGGGTGTTGTTGGCACTTCCTGCCAGATGTTGGTGGGAACGGGACAGGTTCGAATTGCTCGAGGCCATCATCGACGAGAATCGGCACCTCTGGCAGCCGTTCCGGACCGGTGGTGGCCTTGGGGCCGGTGCCGGCGGCGGTGAGGCTGAGAGGGCCGGTGAGTCAGGGTCATTTGATGTGGTGATGCCTAGCATTTCTTCGTTGACTTGTGATTCTTTATTTTGCTGCTGACGGACAGCCGTTACGGTGGAAGTTGACTTGGTGGCAGTCGTGGGTGGTCGTGGTTGTTGGGTTAAATGGAATGGCTTTTGGGTGGTGGTGGGGGCTAGCGACTGGTATGTTGGTGGCAGATTGTGATGATAAGAGGGACGGGATCGCCGGGGGAGTGTCGATGGGGCCGAGTTAAGAGTTTGTGATGTCGAGTAGAAATATCCTAAGGCACTCGACGACAAACAGGTGCAGGTGAGATTGATGTTGTTGTTGCAGTAGTAGCAATTGTTTTTACGAGTCTGTCGGTTCTGGCTATACTGTCATGGAAGGGTCACCGAGTGTTGGAAAGTGTTGGGCTGTTGGGTTTGGGGGTAGAAGGAGTGGGGCAGGTTAGGATAGCTTCGGTACATGTGCTGGTTGGCGTTTATATTGCTTAAGTTTGGCAGGCCAATCATTTTGTTTGATAGCTGCTAGTGGCGTCTTGGGACCAAATAGTTTCGGAGCGTTATCCCTTCGGTAGAAACTTTCGTTTTGTTACAGCAAGGAATCTGGCAATCGGGCAAACCACCCGGAATAATTTTTATGCTCTGAATGAAATTTCGGTTTCGGATTTTGGTTCCAAATATGGTGAATTTCTGGTGGTTGCCCACTGCTCGCTTCGCACCACAAACTTATATCACAGTATCAGTCGCACAGAGTGGGATGTTTTCCAGTTATCCTCTAAGCTCACTACACTCTCACCTTCAGCAGCACAGCAGTTAGCGTATTCCCGAGCGTGTGGAATTCGTATTAAGAGTTGATTTATGAGACGTCACCCATTTAATTTGAATATCTCTCTCGCTCGCTCAGTGGGACACGGACTGACCTCTTCTCAACTAGGGGGCGTTCTGGACACCCGCCTAGCCGTTTTGGAGCACCACGACCGGCGACAACAATCAACGAGATCACTCCACGTCGCGCTGGCATCAGCTCGTAAAGTCACGTATTTATGAATTTCTTCGCCCATCCGCCGCAGTTTCATCCTCGCCAAACCGGGACAACGTTAGTAGAGCAAAATTTTCTCTCTCTCTCGTGGGCCTCGATGTTTGCACTTTCTCGAACAACGCGCACTACGGTCGATTAATGCTTGCGGATGCTGTCAGAGCGCCGATGTCTGTCTGAAAAATAGAAGGGAGAAAGAAGGACGAAATTTTGTGAGTCGATGCGAAAAGAAAAAATCTCGGTGCCGGGGTATAAAATTATTTATGGGGGGATAAATTTGTGGTAATGCGACAGCAACAACGAGAGAACATGAGATTTTAATAATTTAATAAAAGACGTAACGATTATTGGCAATCCGGTTTTTGCAGCTAAATATTTTCGTTTGTTATTTGGCGATCGCCGAGCCGGCGAGAATGAAATACTGGCCGACCGATAATGGAGCGTTAAGTACAAGATCGCTTGAGATGATCTCAGTGGCATGTGTTTACGCAGTTTAACTAATAGAGCCGTTATTCGTGATAGCGGTTGCGTTATGGGGATTAAGAGATTACATTTCGTTCTGCTGAACCACTTCATATTCATGAACTATCGCAGATAAATGACTAAATACAGAATCAAGAACCAATTAACACGCTCAAGATAACACGATGGTGATCTACTGGTAAATAAACTACGAGTTATTTTCCAGTTGCTAGCCGATGTCAAACTTTGAGCATTAAATCAGTTAGTCGGTTCTGTTTCGATGCCATTCTGGCGCATTCGCGTTCCACCGGAAAATGAACTCGTCATTCGCAAATTTCAAAGATAATTGGACCATCAAGGATAATTTTGTTTATTTTCTACAGACTGAGTATTTTTCGCGTACACTCGAAACGCAAGATGGGAAGAAAACGGTGGGAAGGAGAACCCAACGAATGGATGAGAGTTCTTTCTGTGAAGCCGCGTAGGGAATGTCAGTGATTTTTTGCCGCTGGTGTAAAGATTGTTTCCACCTGGCGGAAAAAATAAATGTTGGCTACGGTAAGTTTGTGTTCATTAAATTGACATATTTTTAGTGAGTTAATGATCAAAGTTTAACGATCATTTAAATTTTCATTAAATCCTAGGAAAAAGTGGAAGAAAAAACAACCATTCTGAAAAATGACCTTCCAAAAAAAAAAAAAAAAAAGGATAATCCCGTGCCAGGCCAACCATCCCAGCACGGACTATTATCGTCAGATGGTTCCCCGCCATGAGCAAATACTTCATATCTTTTTGATAGCATTCCATCGCTCCCTATCTATCTCTTCCTGGTTGGCTTGCGAACTTGTTTTGGCAAATCGTACTTTTCCACGCTCCCCATTTTCCTCTTGTGGAACGAGCCGGCCCCGCTTCCGTCAGTAATTTGGTGGGAAGAAACTTTAAATTGGACTTGTATTTTTTATACACTTCTGGCCAGTGGCTGCGGAAGTTTCACCTTCGATGTTGTTTCTTTCTGTTTGTGGATGAACAAGGGAAACAGTGGGAATCGCGAATTTGATGAGCAGCAGAGCAACGAAAGATCACTCTGAATGTTGGCTCACAATTCATCTGTTTCGTTCCACTCGCAGCAACGCAAACAATTTAAATAGATATTTCCTTTTGCACTGTATTGAATTTGATGGGAAAAACAAACAATAAAACAATGATTATCACATGGATGAAAGTTTTTCAATGCTTAACTTATTTGGAGTTTTGGGTTTGAATGTTCAATTGCTTCCGATGATGAGGATCATTCATGGGTTTGTTAATGTTTAGTCATGGAAGACTAAACTATACCTTTAAAAATCCATTTATACTTTGTGGGTGTGATGATTTTACTTAACTAAGTAAGCATTTTTGTATAGTGTTTTTTTAAAGTAGTTTGTACTATCATCAAAAAAGACCAAAAACAATTTCTGCAAAAAAAGGAGAAAAAAAGTCTCATATGAGCGACCTATAGAAAATTGACCGAATTAAAAAAAAAATGAATTTTAAAAACAATTTGGACGATTTGTGCAAAGGAAAATTTGTCCTTAAGGAAAACGAAAATTTCTAGCAACAACTTTTTAACTTTCTCGCACTTTCTTTTATGAATCGATATAACAGAAATTTCTGTTCCTGACTTATCCCAAAACCGACATTCCAGGTCCTTCATGAGTTTGCGTATCAATGTGTTCTTCGAAACATACAACTAGATCCGCCGCACTCCGCCATTATTCACTGAGCAGATGAGTTTACTATTCAGGTTGGGTTGTCTTAGCTTCATTCCATTTTCCACTTCCAACCCATTGAAATGGAGTTCATCTCTCTTGAACATTAGTTTTCGTTTGCTTGTATTCAATTCAACATTCTAATGCATGCGATGCAATTGGAGACTTCGGAATATCTTTTCAAACTAACTGAAGGCTAACAACAACTGTACCATAATAGATCAAACTAACTGTTGGCAACTAAAACTTTTGGAAGTTCTTTCTCAAGCTGTCAGGAAAAGACAAACTTACTTGAATAAGACCTGATTTATTGAAATCAAAGATTATTATCAATTTTTGAAAAAAAATTAGTGAACATTTGAAAACGGTTCGCTATCGGCTGTTCGGCGAAGCTTCCGCTTGATGTCGGAACAGGAGCGTTGTATGGCCTTCATGTCAATTGTGCGAATGCATCTCTTGATTCTACCAATTGACTATTTGCAATTTGTGTCTCTCCAGTTATTTTTTGTACACCCATGAGTTCAAAATTCCGAAAAAAAAAACTAAGATTGGGCGACACTGGGGCAGATTTGTCGGGTTGAGGTTTTTGGATGCAAATGGGATCGAAAGGGTATTCAAGAACGATTGTGTTTTTTTTGTTGGTGTAATGCGATGACGCTCTATCCGGAAAAAAATGAGTATTGTCCATCTGCATTATGTTCAAGTTGAAATGGGATCAAAATTTTATTCAAACATTCGTTCTGGTACACATTTTGTTTGATATCAAAACCAGAGGCCTCGAAATACCTTTATCCAACTTTCAGGTATTAGAATAATTTACGCAAATATTTCTGGTAGAATTTGTATCATTATATTATGAATGATTCATCATGAAACACGAAGAGGTAATTTTTCAGTCAAACAATAATATGGAAAGGCCCTACTGGAACGCTACACAAAAAAAATCGGAAAGGATACTCCGGTCAGTGTTGGGTGCCTTTTCTCAGACTCTTTTCCGGCCAATGAAAATTTGGCTGAAGATGGATAAAAGTATTCTCTACCCAATGAGTATTATCTCTTATTGTGTTTTGGGTCCTTTCAAATAACTTTTTTTAATTTTGTTTAAACTAATTTATTACCCCCATACAAATTGTATAGGTTTTGGGCTATAACTTTTCTTAGATCCTTTTCCGACTAATGGAAATTTTGCTAAAGATACATAAAAATATTCTATACCGAATAAGTACTATCTCGAGAATGTGTTTTGGAATTATATTATTCATTCCACTTGTTTATCACTTAAGATATTATTTTAGAATGCATCGAATATACGTTCGTTGTGTTATGCTAACTCACTCGCATCTGTGTTTTTATTCTATTCTATTTTTGCCTTCCACCTCTAGCCCTGAGAAGGCCCTTGTGGAATGAATCTCTATTCCATACTCCTCCTTCACCCGACAAGAAAACAATACTTTCCCGTTCGACGCTCTGTGGCAACCATGTTGCTTCGATGACCACCAAACGAGAAGTGGAAAATGTGTAGAAACCATTAAATTTCAAAAAATAACGATTTTAAAAACCACTTTATGAAAAAAAAAAAAAATATAAATATTCCTTCCGAATACACTAACAAATTCGTAGATAAGGCTAAAGACAGCTGAAGATAGTTGCAATGAACAAGGGATGCCATACTAATGATGGAATTCGGAAATTGATTAATGTTCCGAAAAATCGAGTTGAGATTTCAACCAATGTACGAATATGAGTTTGAGTCAATTTTCATACATTAGCACATACATTCGACATTTTTAGAGAAATAAAAACCATTATTCTGAAAACCGATAGCAAAGCTTTTAACTATCATATGACACTTTCATTAAGGGTGTCAAATCAGAAAACAGGTCACGTTTTTATGAAATAAAGTTAACGTTAGTAACTATTTTTGCCGCGAACGGATTTAGACGATTTACATACCAAACGAATCGGAAATTTCCTAAGATTTGTTTTTTGCTATATATTTTGTTTATGCTATATATTACAATCATCTGATCTCAATCATCAATCATCTGATGTAAACGATAAAAATTGATGAAAACCAGAAGCATCCCCATTTTCCAATACATTTGTTGTAAGCTTCCCTACCCATGCCGTCAATAACGAACAATTAATTGGCGATCAACGAAGGGAAATGATTTAAAGTCACCGTGGACAAAGAAGAGAAAAAGAAGAAGAACGAATATTTGTCTAGAGCCAGTGGCTTCGACTGGGGGGTGCGGAGGTGGCGGACCGCTCCAGGGTGCACGATTTAAGGGGTGCAGAATGAACCGAATTTATATGAGGAAATTGGATAAATATGATTTTTGACGGGGGGGTGGGGGCTTAAATCGACTCTCCGCCCCGGGTGTAAAAGCATCACTCGACGCCACTGCCTAGAGCATAAATATTGGATCACGCTGAGGCAAACTTTCAGTATAGTTCTAGATACGAAACAATGAACATCATTTGTTCTTCCACGTTTTGCGTCATTACATGGCTTCATTTCGGATTGAGCTGTACACGCGACCAAATTACTTACTCACTGATGTCTCTGGCATTGAAATCATTACATCAAACTGATGCCATTCCATTAAGGTTCTGAACCACACAATTGTGCGGGGAATCATCAAACTAGGCTGTCATCGGCTCACCAAGAAAATTATTGTTCATGAATTTTGTGTGTGATTTGGTATCACATGTCAGTAACAAAACTATCTCCACCACGGATGACAGTTAAGCTAATCGAGACCGGAAATATTAATAGGAAGGGCTTCTGTTGAGCGGAGGACTTGAACAAAATTACAGCCTAGTTCTACGTCAACAATGTGGTCGTGTCTTGGACACAACCTCCTATAATTTTTTCTTAATGGAATATTCTGAAAGCTTGTTTTCGACCTTCAAAAAAAAGGGAAAAGAGATCTACATAGCGGAGTATGATTACGAGTTTGAGTCACTGTATATTGCCACCAATTGTTTCAGCTGTTACAGTAGTTAAAAAATTGTTGAAGGTAAAATGTGTTATTCCTCATGTAAACATTATGTTCTCTGAAGTTGGAGTTGATTCGTTGCCTAGTTTTCACGGCCCGTTAAAGGGTTAAATAATAGTGAATACCGAATACCAGACCTTGAAACAGGGAATTTTCTCATCAATCGTTTAGCAATATGAATAAAATCCAAGTGTTCTTAAAAATCTACTCTTTTCTATGCTCTCGTGTCGAATTTTCTACTGTTCTTTGCTACTGTTCGTTTTGTACGCGAATCGCATACATGAGTTGGTGCGAAATCCATCTTCCACGAGTTTCATATCATATCGACCAAGTCTAGGAAAAAGGGAACGCATCCATAATGCTGTCCACACATTGTAGCGCATCCTGCATTAATGAAAAAAACCAATGCAGCAATTACCACAGAAAGTGAAACTCATAAATTTCCAACTGTCATCGTGTCCTGCTTGAAGCGATGAACACATTATCCGGCGAACCAATAAAATCTCAGGACACAACCATTGAGGTCCAGATGGGGAGAAAACGATAATGTTAATTGGAAGGCGACAAACATACACCGGTGATTTCGTTGGTTCCGTTCGTTGCAGCTGCTGCCGATTGGTATCGTATTCCGCATCCACATCACGTCGATTGGCGTACAAGCTCAACACGGGCTTAATTAAACTAATTCCCTGTCATTTCGATAGGCAACGAGCTTAAATCCTTAAGTCCAATCGATACAATCATGCATTTCAATGCTGAACACATACTGACCGCCGTCCGACATTCATTGCTCTTTGGGATGACTTCGGAGAGCGGTGGTTTCGTGAGCGCACCCAACAGGGTTTTGCCACCAAACCCAAAACGATTCCTAGCCGTGTGAAACGGAACACGGGACCAAGAGTCATCGATCGCTTTTAAATGTATTTCAATAATTGATGAAGCGAAACCGGCCCGTCATGTTCGCCATTGATGACTTGGATAGCGGGGATTGGACTTTTAATTCACCCATACTTGGCAAACACACTCTCTAACGCATTGCACCCGTTCCGGATTGGAATCGGCGAGGACGGAAGAGCGAACTGCAAAATAAAATTGCTAACGTCGAGGAAAACGTGGAATGACAAAACAAACAACGGCCGGAGGTTTAGATCCACCGGTGAACTATACAAGCGCAGATGTCAATGTGAAGAATTTATGCAAATCAGCTGCGATCGGTTCGGTCATCAATTGACAGCCAAGTTGCTACCGTCGCGTCAGGGTGAACGCGCGATTTTCTGCCTACGCCAATAGGGAATGGGACATAAGTTAACTTTGCAGTGAGCTTTTTTTTTGCTTATTTCCGATTCTGGATATGGAAAATTATTCATCATTCCCCTTGCAAATCTGGCAGATATGATTTCTGAAAAGGGATTTTTGCGATGGGATGCTCTTATCCATATTATTATAACGGGAATATTTTAATGGGTTGGGTCAGAAAGGATACGCTCCTTTTATGCATATGTCCATGCAATATGGTCAACACAAGCGACGGGTCGGATTTGGGGAAAAGCAATAAGTGCAAAATGAAAAACTGCTGCGAATTATGACTCCACAATGTGTCCAACTTGCATACTAAATGGCTCAGCATGGAATAACCCTTTGATAGTTCATAAAGAGTTCCCTACGTTTAGGAAGAGTTTGGTATTTCTCTTTAGTTTACCCCCTGAAAAGATAAACAACAGTAATGAAAAGTTTCACGTTGCTGTTTTGTATCACTGGCGTGAAAATGGGCCAAGCAATGTTTGCTATAATCCGAAAATCGCGGGTTTGTGAAACTTTGATGTTCACTTCCAGTCAAGCAGAAGATGAGTAAATTATTCATTAGTTTACACAATAATCCTTCAAGGGGTACAATGTGGCAGCTCGCAATATGAAGTCGAATAGACGACTGAAATGGAATGTAATACGAGACTTTATTATTTCGTTTGAGTGGTAGTGTTCATAGTTCATAATTTCAAAGTTGGATGTTGTGGTGTGAAAACCTCGCTGGTAACACTTAGCTACGTGGATAGCTGATGCCGCGAATAGGCTTTATAAAAATCTGGTGAAAACTAAACTTCTTCGAATGATTTCATCGCTCCTGTAAATACTTTATTTCATTTATATAATTTAATATCATTTAATACTCTACAGCCCAAGCCCGCGGATTCTCTTTTAAAATTATTCAGACATTATTTTCAATGTTCACCCCCACTATTTATTTATTTATTTATCACCGTCTCGAATTGTTTATAATTCCTCAGACTGAATCCTTATATTAAATTCTTAATCCTATTTTTAAAGATAGTTTTGGACACGTTAAAATCGAACACAGCACAAGCACTATTGAATTCACGGAAACAATTCTCTAAGGGGTTATGGAATCCGTAGGAAGTCCTATGGCGATTGATAAACAATAGATCTCGCTCACGTAGTTGTCGAAATGGTACATAGAATGATACATTATATAATAAGGATGGACAATCAAAGTTTCCATTTAACAGATCAAACACAAATATTTTTTGAATGTTGGCACGTCTAGAAGCTAACGATTCCAACGCGATCAGTCTGCAGCGGCTCAAGTAGTCGGGGAGATGGTCTGGATCTATCCAAGGCAGTTGTCGGAGAGCATATCTAATGAAACTACGCTGTACTCTCTCCATTCGTGTGATTTGGGTGATGTGAAACGGAGACCACACGCAGACAGCATACTCCAAAATGCTACGTACTAATGAGCAGTATAGCGATTTGATTGCGTAGACATCTCTGAAGTTATTGGTGCACCGACGAACAAATCCAAGGGCAGCAAACGCTTTAGCGGTAGTGACGCAGATATGCTCATTGAACCTTTAGTTTGTTATCTAGGACGACTCCAAGGTCGCGAATGGAATCAACACACTCTAGTGTATCAGGCCCGACTGAATAACGAAATTCAATTCGAGACTGCCGGCGGGTGAACGATACTGTTTTGCATTTTTTGATATTCAATTCCATTCCGTTATCCTCACACCACCGCCGTAGCTCCTCTACGTCAGCCTGAAGCGTGCAACAGTCCAGATGGGATGTTATTGATCTATAAATTTTCAGATCGTCGGCATAGAGCAGTTTTCCAGCATTCAGTCGAAAGCTCAGGTCGTTTATGAACAAAACGAAGATAAGCGGCCCAAGAACACTTCCCTGTGGTACTCCTGATGTGATGGGAAAATATCGAGAGTGAGAGTCATTGATGTTTGCATACGTCCACCGTCCGGATAGGTAGGAACGCAACCACTCACACATCCAATACGGAAAACCTAGGTGACTAAGCTTCGCTACTGCAAGTTCGTGGGGAACCTTGTCGAATGCTTTCGAAAAATCGAAGTAAATTGCATCAACCTGGTGTCTGAGCTCGATTTCCGTTGATAAAAAGTTAGTGAACGTCATCAAATTAGTTGTTGTCGATCGTTTACTGACGAAGCCATGTTGATATTCAGATATCATCGGTTGACATGCGGTATATAAAATGTTATGAACTAGTCTTTCGAATACTTTTGCCACGCAACATAAAATGGAAATGCCTCGGTAATTTTCAACGGCGTGATTAGAGTCTGATTTGAAGATCGGACAAATTGAAGCTGTTTTCCATTGATGCGGAAAAGTGCTGTGACGTAGAGACTTGTTGAAAATTATTGTCAATGGTATCTGCAGATACCATTGGTAGAACGTCTTCAGAATATTTTCATCTATCACACATACACATTGTTTTTATGCTGGCAGTTAAAATCTCCTATACTCGACCACCGCTTTTGTGGTACTGGTAAGGTAAATGATTTCGGTTTGTCCAGTCGAAAATATGATCATGGGATGTCCACTTTTTTGAATGCTCTAATTCAGCACACCTTTGTCAAATTAGGTATTCGAATGTTTCAAAACATATAAATAAAATTGTCTTTTTCATTATTTACAGTAGTTTTATAGTATACTAGCTGACCCGGCAAACTTCGTCCCGCCCAAAATTTATTTTTCGTTATCACATCCATGTTTCCTTACTAAGCGCTGTTCATGGGTCCAATCGCAGAATTGTTCATTGATTACAAAAAAAATTCCTTCAAAATTACCTTTTACTATAAAATTCCTAGCACTTCTACCAAAACTCATCATTATAATATCAGATTATCTCAGACACAATTCTCGTTCAAGTTCACCCCTAAATCAGACAATTCCTCTCTCGAGTTTTGCTCTTATCAACACATTTGACGATCCATTCATATTTCATTCATTCGATAGTTCGATAGTGGAGTAGGAGTGCGTTTTATCACATTAAAATCCATTTCCATTTTCGAACGAAAATCAATTTCGCTAGCGCAAACATTTGTGTTTCATTTATATGGCAACCATCCCTTGGAGAGGGTGGAGGAGTGTCGAACCATTATAGAAACGTTTATCAATCTCCAAAACCTCTATATGCCAAATTTGATTCCAGTTGCTTGATTAGTTCTCGAGTTTTTCAGACCCCTCCTCCCCCGCTCCTGTAGAGAGGGGGAGGAGTGTCAAACCACCTTAGAAACATTGATTGCCTCCTAAAATCTCCACATGCGAAATTTGGTTCTATTTTCTTGATTAGTTCTTGAGTTATGCAGAAATGTATGCTTCATTTGTATGACAGATCCGCTCCCCCCTTTTAAGAAAGGGAGAAGTGTCTAACCACCATAGAAACATTCATTGCATCCTAAAACCTCCACATGCCAAATTTGGTTTGGTTTGCTTGATTAGTTTTCGAATAATGCAGAAATTTGTGTTTCATTTGTATGGCAGCCCCCCCCCCCCTTAGAGAGGGGGGAGGAATGTCTGACCACCATAGAAACATTTATTGCATCCTGAACCCTCCACATGCCAAATTTGGTTTGGTTTGCTTGATTAGTTCTCGAGTAATGCAGAAATTTGTTTTTCATTTGTATGGCAGCCCCCTCTTAGAGAGGGGGGAGGGATTTCGAACTATCATAAGAACCATCCCCGACCCCAAAAACCCCTACATACCAATTTTTGTGTCGATTGGTTCAGTAGTTGCCGAGTCCATAAGAATAAGACAGACAGAAATCCATTTATATATATAAAGATTTTTACGGAAAGCCTAAATTATGAATGGATCAATATGATAACAGTAAACTCAAGCAATGATAAATGCAACATCTACTCGAGAATTCGAATGTTTTCATTCAACAATGGTGATTTCTAAAACCGGACAAACCATGATCATTTTTTGGACAAACCATGATCAGAGGTGGCCAAACCATGATCATAATTCCTCTTTGAGGAAAATCGTTAAAAAACATAAAAATTTGAATAACTTCAACGCCTTATGGTAGTATTAGCAACTAGAGACTTGGGGCTTTTCAACAAACTCGTGTCGATTATATGTGATTTTCATGAAGAAAAATCGATTTGAATTTACTAGTTGCGTAAAAACACCCCAAATCGGACGAACCAAGATCATTTACCCTACGTGTCTCGTCTAAACAAACTAAATCTGCCTAATTCAGTATAAAAGCTGTCATCATGGGATGTGTACTCCAAGTTACTGATTTTAGGAGAGCTCACAGAGTATTATTAAATGGTGCTGGTTGGCAACGCTGAAGTGAACGGTCCGAAGAATGTTATAATTTAGAGACCGTAAATTTGTTAAATCGATTGTTGCTATACAATCTCTGGCTTCTAAAATATCAATGCAATTTTTGCGAAAATAGTCCGACAAGTTGAACCATTTTGTGGTGTGGACGAAACGGACATAAGACATAAGACGAACAGGTATCGTAGAAGTTCAGCGCTCGCAATAGGATTTTTTTTCTCTCATCGTATATCGGTCTAGCGATAACGAAAATGTAAGCAAACAAAGAGAAAGAAGAAGAGCGCGAATTGGATGTTCTTCCCATCTCTGACTTTTCACTGTCCGTCTTACTCTTTTTAGAAGCTGTGCATTTGACAGTAAAAGTAAGATTATTTGAATTATTCATAATTTTCCTTTAAAAACAACATAACCTGCGATGAAGATTGTATAACATTTACCCGAAAGATATTCAACCGAATTCCCGTGAGCCGAATTTATTTGTTTATTTGTTTATTCATTACTATCAACAGGCCTGAACATGAGTGTCCTAATGATACATAATAAATTAATAACTTAAAATACTTAATCTACTTAAAACTATGCCTAACTGGAAAGAGCGGTCAAGAATGCCTTTCTTAAACTGGCGCGAGATAAGTGAAAGTCATAAGATAAGTAACAGCGGTTAAATACACGAGACATACTCGATACGGGTTCGTTGTAACCGTAGTTTGTGCGAGAGTGAGGAAGGCAGAGAAATGTATGTGAACGCAGGATACGAGGGCGTATATTAAAATCGATCGACTGAAGAAGATCAGCACAATCGATTTTCGAGGTGAATTTAACAAATACCCCAATGTAAATAGAATACCTCAGTATAACATTGACTTGAATACAACAGTTATCCGAATTTTACTTTTACAAGAATGCAAAATTTACCGGAATGTAACATTTGCAGCTTTTGTCAGGATATAGCGTTGAATGTAATTCGTATATTGTGATATTAGTTTTGCCCTAGAATTATAACAGTTTTCCAGATGATATTGATTCCATCCATCGAAACAGATTTGAGTTTTGAGGATTGGTTGAATATTAAAATTCATAGCATATAAATTTTCTTAAATTCACAGGGATCAGGCAGTTGGAGGATGCCCGCAATCAAAACAGGCTGTAGCATCACCGAGGACCCAACCGTTTGTTTTGTTTGCCCAATCCGTGCCTTCACTCAACCAAAAATCTTTTCTGGTCCTCTATCACCAGAATGTAACGGGTATGAAAACGCAAGTTACGAAACTAGCTCTTGACATCACTTGACAAGACAAGTAATTGACTGGCATCACTTCGAAATTCGCTTCCTGTTATATCATTTTGCATTGTGACCGCAGAGTAGTCACCTGTGACTTCGTAAGAAGTGGAGGCGTTCTAGTTGCCTTGAAATCGACTTTGAATTGTAACTCAGTAGATTTTTTCGATAACGATGATTGGAGCAGATTTTAATACGTATCATACTATCTCATAGACCCATTTACGTTTGCCGCATGTACATAATTTTTCTAACGAGTTGGGATCGACGTCATTATTGCGTACAAATAGCTTCACTGAATCGGCTTATGTCGAATTTATTTGAATCAGAGATCGAAATACTCGCCGATTTGAGACGAAAAACATCCATTTTTACCCACAGAGAAACATAGCTGAAAATATAGGAGGCGAGAGAATATTATACGCTCACTTCAATTCTCGCGAGAAACGCAGAGCCGATTTTTATTTTTCGGTGAGTTATGATTGCCGAAAAATGGTCTCGTTTTCAGTGACTCCTTGATACCGATAATGGTTTTTCACTTCTTCAGTACAGCTGAAAACATGCGGCAATACTGGGTTTCATCGTGAAGTGAACATGAGATTGATTAGTATTTGTACAATTCACATGCTGTCCAAATGCAGATCGTTTGGACGCTGCTCTAACAGACTAATGTTGGTAAAGTTAGCTTTGATTTTTCGCTCCATATTTTCAGTACCAAATGAGAGACGAAAAAGCATTCTCGTTGAACTTCCGAGATAGAGATTTTCGACATCTCTTTCTCTCTGAAAAAGAATTTTCGGTGAAAAAGAAGAGACGAAAATATCAACAATACATAGTTCATCGAAAACTAGATTGATTGAATGAGCAGCCGAGCGAGAATTTCGATCTCTGATTTGAATACACCCAGGTTTTTTTTACGCGGTTTTTTTACGAGGTTTTTTTTACGCGGATTTTCGAATTAACGCGGTTTTTTTTACGCGGATTTTCCAATTAACGCGGTTTTTTTACGCGGATTTTCCAATTAGCGCGGTTTTTTAACGCGGTCACCGCGTAAAAAAACTGAGCAATATCAAATCTGTCCCTCATGCTTCTTGAGACCATATGATGGAACTTAGTGCTATTGACGGATATTAGTGCCGCACCTATGTGCCAGGTTCGATGCATCTGTAGCGAACACAGATTCAATTTACCCGCGTTGTTCACCACCGCCTATGCCAGTTTCGATGGGAACGACCACGTCAAGTCGGAGGACAGATTTTGCAATGCAAATGCCTGACAGAACAGAAAGAATTAGACCAGAAGCAGTTAAAGTTGGAACAGAGGCAATAAGCGCTGCAGAGAAAGCATTTCCAGGAGAAATACAAGCTGGGTCGCTAGCTGATGAATCTGCAAGTGCAAGAAGAAGTATCTCGAGATAGAATAAAGCTTGTGCAAGAATGGGTTGATGAGCACACCACTGCGAAGCAGAAATCCTCCGTACGAACTTCGTGTGCAACGAAGTTTCATCCAACCCCACATAACGGCTGGGGGAAGAAAGATTCATGTACATGTATTTAAGTCCGTTCGTCGAGAGCTACACACAATGAAATTCATGCATAGCATCAATCCCGTTTAGGAATGAAATAAGCGCGATCTCTCAGTTCATATCTCTCCCTTTCAAGCTCCCTCAGAGCGTATGCCGCACCCCATCACGATTCTCAAGAGGAATTTAAGTGACCTTTTTTTCTTTACGGGGAGTTTCCAATTAACGCGGATTTTCCAATTAACACGGTTTTTTTTACGCGGATTTCCGAATTAACGCGGTTTTTTTTACGCGGATTTTCCAATTAACGCGGTTTTTTTTACGCGGATTTTCCAGTTAACGCGGTTTTTTTTACGCGGTTTTTTTTACGAGGTACGTATCCCCCGCGTAAAAAAAAACCTGGGTGTACATTCTGTATGAAATGTATCTTTCTATCGCATGAAGAAAGAAAATCATAATTTTTAATTTTATTATTTTTCAAAAATATGGAAACGTAAAAAAACGTTTTAAACAGCTTTTTTTCTCCAAATAGCCGCTATTTTGTCAAAAAAAATGCTTTTGACTTGTCCGAGGTTCATACGATAGCGGCATCTTTACTGACTCAAATCGGTTCCATATTTTTGTTTCAGATAACCAGGTGAGCTGGAATCGTGTATTCCATGGCACAACTTTTTTTAACCCTCTCACATCATCAGTTTATAATTATTCTAATAAAACATAATCCAAGTCTTTGGCGATTATAACATCTTTACAAAAAGACTAATTGGCTTGAATTTCAAATGTCGATCATCTGATTCGGTCCAGTAGTTCAAAAGTCATGATTTTTTTTTAAATTGCGTTTTTACTGTTCTGGATAGCAGACAACAACATTTGGAACTTGGTTCTGTGACAAAAGTGGTGTTTGAAATTTGAGAAAAATGCAATTAAACATATTTTTAGTTTTTCACCATGAATATATATTTGTAAATCAATTTAATTGTAGTCAAATGGAAAAAAGGCTCTATTGTATCCAAAAATCAAATTATTTTTTCGAAAAAGTATCATTTTGAGTAATAAGACACTGTTTAACCGAGCAAGTAATAGTATCTAAGTTTAACGATTATTTTGTCGATAGTGTTTCATTGATCAATCAATCTATTGAATTGGTCGATGAACCCGATGAAATAAAACAGCCAGTTAATAGTAATTGTAGATTTGAAGATTTCCACCCAATTACATTAGGTCAGTTGAAAACTATTTGCTTTTCATTAGAAAAAACGGCTGGAGTAGACAATGTTAATGCTAGAGTTGTTCAAGACTGCTTCCATATCATTTCTCACATCTTGCTGGACCTTATAAATACATCATTGCAAACTGGGCATGTGCCTCAAGTGTGGAAAGAATCTCTAGTTGTTCCGATCCAAAAGGTTGCTGGAACGATTAAAGCCGAGGAGTTTCGTCCCATCAACATGTTGCACACCTTAGAGAAAATATTAGAACTTGTTGTTAAAGGCCAGCTGTTGGAATATTTAGATTGTAACTCTTTGCTAATGCCAGAACAATCGGGATATCGGGAAGGTCATTCCTGTGAAACCGCATTGAATTTGGTATTAGCAAAATGGAATGAACAATTAGAAGATAAAGAAACCATTGTTGCTGTTTTCTTGGATCTAAAACGCGCTTTCGAGACAATTTCTAGGCCCTTGTTGTTGAACACAATTAGGCGCTTTGGAATTACGAGTACTGCATTTAAATGGTTTGAAAGCTATTTGTATGGCAGAATTCAACGGACTGCTTTTAGCGATTTCATTTCTAGTCCTGTAGAGAATAATCTTGGAGTACCTCAGGGCAGTGTATTAGGGCCTCTTTTATTTATTATGTATATCAATGACATGCGGAGAGTCTTACGATTTTGCGATATTAATCTTTTCGCAGATGACACTGTGTTATTCATTGCAGCTAGAGATGTATATCAGGCCGTTTTGCACCTGAATGAAGATTTGCGTTTTCTAAGTAGATGGTTGAAGTATAAGCAATTGAAATTGAACATAAGTAAAACAAAATACATGATAATCTCGCGAAATCGAATAAATGAAAACGTCTCTATTGTTATTGATTATGAGACTATTGACCGCGTTCGGGAGATGAAATATCTTGGCGTGATTATTGATGACAAACTTAAGTTCAACACTCACATTGACAATGTCATCAAGAAAATTGCCAAGAAGTATGGAATCTCATGCCGATTGAAAAATGATTTAACTGTTTGCAGCAAAATACAGCTATACAAATCAATAATCTCTCTTCATTTGGCCTTTTGTTCATCCATTCTATTTCTAGCCAATGGAACACAAATATCGAGATTACAGCGTTTGCAGTATAAAATAATGCGATTAATACTAAAATGTAATAGGTTCACTTCCTCATCTTTGATGCTGGACGCTTTTCAATGGTTTTCCGTGAAGCAAAGAATTGTTTATTTACCTATGGTTCATTTTTAAAGTAATTAACGGTTTGCTACCTCGATATTTGTGTGATCGAGTTGAAAGAGGAAGTGACTTTCATAGTTATAACCCTAGAAACGCGAATGAATTAAGAACACCCCATTTCTTGACATGTGCTTCATAAAATTCGTTATATTTCAAAGCAATAAATGTTTTCAACTCGATGCCAAGACATATTAAACGTGCAACAACATTAGCAGAGTTTAAGAGAAGCTGTGTTTCACACGTGAAAGCTGTGTTTACATAACAGCTGAATGATTTTTCATTTACTTTATAACGAAAATTTTAAATGACGAAGTTTTATACGAACGGATAATTTATGTGAAAAATTTTATGCAGTCATTTATATTTAATTTTTTTCATTGAATATTGTATCTGACGAAGTTTCTATTGAACGGATTATAATGTGGAGACGATTTATTTTTTTTTTACATTATTTTTTTTTTCTCTATTTTGTATTATCTCTACGAGGGTCACTATTTATATTTCGGGAATTGGCAACACTGATGTCATGTGAGTCCATCTGACGGTTCCATCGTAAAGTTTGACATTTTTGACGATATACGTACTCAGAACATTTTGTCATACGGACGCTATTTGTTTATTTTATATTTAGTTGAAAGTTTGGTCTCGGCAAAAAAATGGAACTGAATCGTGAACATTTTCGTGCGATGATTTTTTACGACTTTCGACGTGGATTATCACAACAAGAGTGCGTCAATCAACTTAATTTGACTTTTGGCGATGAAGCTCCATCAAAAACCACTGTGTATCGCTGGTATAGTGAATTCAATCAATCGGGTTGTAGTTCGCTGTCCGACGAGTTTCGTGAAGGTCGTCCAAAATCGACTGTAGTGCCAGAAAACATCGATGCTGTGCACGAAATGATTAAGCAAGATCGTCATGTAACCTATTGTGAGATTGAGGCATCCCTAAGCATTAGTTCCACCAGCATATATGCGATTTTACATGAACACTTTAAAAAAAATATGTTCACGTTGGATCCCACATAATTTGACAATCGCTCAAAAAAAAAAGGCTCGTGTCGATTGGAATAAATGCTTTGAAAATTGGTTTAAGCGCATCCAAAAGTGTATCGATCATCGTGGCGAGTACTTTGAAAAACAATAAAAATATCTTCGCAGCTTAACTATTTGTTTTTGTTCCTATTCCCGAAATATAAATAGTGACCCTCGTATTATGTCTGTCATGATCTTGGTGATGATGGACTATTTTTATTTTTATTTTAATTTTTATTTTTTTAACTTGTAGTAGTTGAAAAAAAATAAAAGTAGTCTACAAAAGTTTGAGCGTCGCGCGCGTGTTGCAGATATGAAGGATAAAAATTTAAAAGTTTTGTAAGGGTCGGTCTAGAAATTTTTCGTGAAGGAAAATTTCTCGATTTCTCTGGATGGGGATATTCAAGTCAATCCCAAACAAGGCTGGCGGTTGGACTTGTGTCTTGGTGGACCATTTCGCTGCAAGGGCCTTGTCGGGACCGTATCGGCTCTGTGGCGGACAAGACGGAGTATTGGCTTGTCTTTGGACATTGAATTTTTTTTTAAACTTATATCTGTGAATAAAATCAGTTCGTTTTTTTGCTAAACTGATTTCAATGCTGAGAAAAAAAATATCTTTCAGATAAGTCGTCTTGCTCAAATCTCTGTAGGGGAAGGAGGCGGGACCATCATCTTCATCATCATCATTAATGGCCAACAAAGCTTAAATGCAGCTTAAAAGCAGTATTTCCACGCGAGAACGGATCAAAACTGAACAAAAACGCACCAGATACGTCTGTACAATCTCTGATGGAGGGCGTCAATCGCAAAAGTGAGCATTTTACTAAAACTACTCCTATAAGTAGTTAGTAGCTAAACTTCACTCCACAAAAAAATCAGAGGAACAGAATGCGAATGCGAAGTTATTAAGTGAATAATTTATATATAATAATCTATCTTTATTTAATAAACGTTAATGGTGAAAAGTGGGCTGGGGGGGGGACTTATGATTTTTGTTAATTCAATTAAATCGAAAAGAACAGTTGACGCTTAGATAGAATTAATTCGATTTTATTTTGACTTAGTTAGCAAAAAATTGTGTTAGTCCACAAAAACATTGAAAAAAAACAGAAAGATATCGTTTTTTTTAATTTTATACCAATAATTTTGTCCATTACACCTACGCGAACCGAGGAAAAATGTGTTCGTAGAATATTCTCAATCTTAATAGTTGAAGCTTTAAAGTGATATAGATCCTATCTTCATGAATCGATTTTCCCGAAGTTACAGCATTTCAAAAATTATTCAAAATTCTCGGCTACAAACTCTGTTTTCACAATTTTTTTTATCGGGTTCAACGACGTATACTACCTAGGTAAAGACTATTGTAATAATTTAGATGTTTTTTTGATAACTAGAGACGATTAAACAATGTACCTAGAATGTCGCAATATTTATCGACTTAGCCTTTATATCTATGGGGTTTTAACTTTCCTTTCATTCACTTTGGATACTTTAACTGATTCCATAGAGCTATCACGGTCATGTTCTATTTTTATGTTTTATTTGGATTTTATTTACTCATCAATTGAGTCATCGAAGTCTTCTTCCGATTCTTCCATTAAAATTCCAATTTCACTCGCTGCATGCACGGATGGGCTGTTAACGCTACTAAGTTAAACTGGACCGCGATGGCATTAGCTCCGAGTACATCCGACGACTGTTGTTTGTGGAGTCACCGTCACCGTCACCGAGCAAATAATATTTTTACTATCCATCATATCATTACTTGTTTATCTATCTTTCAAAAACAACTTTTTTTAACCCTCTCACATCATCAGTTTATAATTATTCTAATTATGAATATTTTTTCATTCAATTTTTGTTCTGTTCTGACGACTTATCTGAAAGATATTTTTTTTCTCAGCATTGAAATCAGTTTAGCAAAAAAACGAACTGATTTTATTCACAGATATAAGTTTAAAAAAAAATTCAATGTCCAAAGACAAGCCAATACTCCGTCTTGTCCGCCACAGAGCCGATACGGTCCCGACAAGGCCCTTGCAGCGAAATGGTCCACCAAGACACAAGTCCAACCGCCAGCCTTGTTTGGGATTGACTTGAATATCCCCATCCAGAGAAATCGAGAAATTTTCCTTCACGAAAAATTTCTAGACCGACCCTTACAAAACTTTTAAATTTTTATCCTTCATATCTGCAACACGCGCGCGACGCTCAAACTTTTGTAGACTACTTTTATTTTTTTTCAACTACTACAAGTTAAAAAAATAAAAATTAAAATAAAAATAAAAATAGTCCATCATCACCAAGATCATGACAGACATAATACGAGGGTCACTATTTATATTTCGGGAATAGGAACAAAAACAAATAGTTAAGCTGCGAAGATATTTTTATTGTTTTTCAAAGTACTCGCCACGATGATCGATACACTTTTGGATGCGCTTAAACCAATTTTCAAAGCATTTATTCCAATCGACACGAGCCTTTTTTTTTGAGCGATTGTCAAATTATGTGGGATCCAACGTGAACATATTTTTTTTAAAGTGTTCATGTAAAATCGCATATATGCTGGTGGAACTAATGCTTAGGGATGCCTCAATCTCACAATAGGTTACATGACGATCTTGCTTAATCATTTCGTGCACAGCATCGATGTTTTCTGGCACTACAGTCGATTTTGGACGACCTTCACGAAACTCGTCGGACAGCGAACTACAACCCGATTGATTGAATTCACTATACCAGCGATACACAGTGGTTTTTGATGGAGCTTCATCGCCAAAAGTCAAATTAAGTTGATTGACGCACTCTTGTTGTGATAATCCACGTCGAAAGTCGTAAAAAATCATCGCACGAAAATGTTCACGATTCAGTTCCATTTTTTTGCCGAGACCAAACTTTCAACTAAATATAAAATAAACAAATAGCGTCCGTATGACAAAATGTTCTGAGTACGTAAGTTAACACCCACATCCCCATGTACTACACGAACAGATCAACTAACCACCGAACAACAGCGGTGACCCACTTCCAATAGAGCTAACGCATCAGTTCTCCGGGCGACACATGAACAAACAGCGCATCATCATTGACGGCGCATCGACCTGAATATTTGCACCGTCAACATCATCGATACCAACGACCCATCGAAACATCGACCTATCGTTCGATACACAATCCTAAGGCTCAGCGCTTTGGCCAGGTCGAAGTCCACCACGATCGAGCTCACCGGAACCAAACTGGAGAATCAGCATAACCGTACGCCGCGTTAGGGAACTCAGCTCAGGCTAATTAGTAAGGAATAAAGTCAGTCATAATTCGATGTTCAAGTGAGGTAGTTCGTTTATAATTTTTTAAAAACCTTCCCAAAGGCCTAACTTCTTTAACTGGCGCAGTCGGTAGGATGCGATTACCGCTCAAGTGTTTCGAAATAGATATGAAATAGTGATCGAATTGATTAAGTGCAGAACAATATCGGATTAACAGAAAATAGAAATAATCTAGTGCAAAGTGAAGTTTAACTGAATAACGAGAAAAAGAGGCCCAAATACAAAAGACAATACGTGTGCTTCGAAAAAGACTTGAACATTACTAATGTTTGTTTCAAAGAAGAAATTTATCAGATCAATCAATGAAGGTGCTATCGGGAAGAACCACTCTGCGAATATTAGTTTTATTCTCCATGTAAGTAATTCTCCACAATTATTATCTTATACCTTCTATATAACTAAAGTTAAAACACCCAATGTGGCAGAATTGATATCTGCATAAATATTAATAATATCATTATCAAAAGAAATTAAACGTATGTGCAAGTAGACCACCTCGCGTAGCGAGTAACTAGTGTGTAACAAACAGAGAGCATATCTGTAGTTCCACTAGTGCGGAAAGTTCTTATCAGACCATCCAACGGTGAAGTGCTAATCTCACACCGCGTAGGAGACTGATCGCATAGCAGAGTGAATATCTGTGGTAGATGCGATCGGTACAATAAGATTTCCCCCGGTCGAAAGCACAGTGTCTACACAGCAGAGAGAATATCTGCGCCGTGTGTAGCCAGCCGCGTTTAGATTGTAAGAAACAATCGCCATATAAAATATCGCGTTTAGATTTAAGAAAATTCTAAAGAAAAACTAATCAAATTTCTTCACCCCCGAGATATAGGATTTGATGGACCGTTTCCATCCCTATAATTTAAGAAATCGAGAAATGAACACGGAAATGAACAATTCTCCTAACCCAATACCTCCTCCTCCACCTCAACCGAATCCTTTACTACCCCCTAGACAGAACATGAATCGAATTGAAGAAACAAACAGAATATTCGAACAGGCTGAAAAGATTACGAAATCTCTCCAAACACCCCAAGCGGTGAGAGAACTGCAACCATTCGACGGCAATCCCGTTAAGTTGCATAGTTTCATTAGGTCCGTCGAACATTTTATGCCATTCATGGAACCTATTAAAAATACACCTTTCGAGCAAATTTGGCTTCAAGCTATAAGAAGCAAAATAATTAATGAAGCGGACCAAGTCCTAGAAACTTATGGAACTTCTCTCAACTGGGATGAGATTAAAGCAAATCTCATCGCTTATTATAATGATAAACGTGACTCAGTCACACTTACCCGCGAGCTGTTTCAACTTCAGCAAAACGGATCAGTTGAACAATTTTTTGGACAAGTACAAAATCTTCTATCCTTACTAATTAATAATACTAATATTTCTCCAAGAGAAGAGAATATTAAAAATGATAGAAACTCGACGCATAAGGAAAATGCTCTACAGGTTTTCCTAGCAGGGCTGAAAGAGCCGATTGGAGGGAACGTGCGTGCACGTCAACCCAGAAATATAAAACAAGCATTTGATGCTGCGGTAGAAGAACGTAACTATCAAAGTCGTACGGGCTTAAGTAAACCGACTTTAACACCACGTTTACCCAAACCAATACATTTTTATCCTCAATTACAAACTCGTCAACCGATGTTTAATCATCGACCATTTATTCCCCGTCAACCATATCAATCATATCAGCATGAAAGTATTCCAACCAGACCAAACTTTACGCCTCGTTTTCCAGCTCCACCTCAGGGCAATAATACCAACAATGGACAACTTCGGAAAGCATTACCGAGTCCAATGAATGCTGATAAATCCATTCGCTCTAAATATGTAAATTACGTTAATAGACCACCGCATAATTATAATGCAAGAAGCCAATTCTTTCCTGCTGTCCCACCGAGACCAGCACGGATAACGGAATTAAGAAATATTGAACAAACTCAACAAAACGCTCAAGAGTATCAATACGAGTATCAATGTTATCCCTTGGCAAGTTATCACCACGATTACTACCCAACGCCAATGGATAATTATTCATACGAAGAAGACCATTCAGAAATACATTTAGAAAATGAGCAAGAAACTTCCAATGAGACCTACGAACAAGAAACTTCTAGCGAAGCAGTCGATAACCTAAATTTTCAACTGGAAAGCACATCCCATTTCCCCAGGTAAACTCAAAAAATTTCATCCCTTACATGGAAATTCCCACACGTCAAGGGTTTGGATTGAAATTATTGATAGATACGGGAGCTAACAAAAATTATTTATGCCCCCGATTTGTGAAAAAATCCTTTGCGCTGCCTACACCAACTGTTGTCTCCAACATCTCAGGCACTCACAAAATTGAACGATATGTCGACTTCAATCCATTTCCCGACTTAACTGATAAATCGTTCAAATTTCATATTTTTGATTTTCATAATTTTTTCCACGGCCTTATTGGGTATGAAACGCTTCAGGAACTTAAAGCGAAGATTGAAACAGATGACAATTCCATAACCATATTAGGAACAAAACTTCAGATGCTCAGAAAACATCCAGAACCTTTCTCAAAGGAAATTTCAAGAGAAACCATTCATAATATAGAGATACCAGTTTCCGAGCAATCAGGTGATTTTTTACTAGAAGATGATCTCGAAATCAATACAAACCTTTTCATATGTGCTGGTTTATACCAAGCAGTAGGTCATAAAGCCATTGTCAGTCTCAAGAACAGTTCAACTGAGAATCAAACACTTTCATTAGATTATCCACTTGAGATCACTCTTAATAACTTTGAATGCTTGGTTGAGCAAAACGAATTCAATTTTTTGGAAGCTCGTCCTGACAGATTCAGAAAACTTATGGACCAACTTCGTCTGGATCATTTAAACAGAGAAGAGAAAAATAGTTTGATCAATGTCATTGAGGAAAATCAAGATATTTTTCACCTCGACAACGAACCCCTTACAGCTACTAATGTTGTGAAACATAAAATTTTGACCCATGATGAGATACCTGTGTATCAGAAAAGCTATAGGTATCCTCATTGCCATAAAGAGGAAGTCGGCAAACAAATTCAGAAAATGCTTGATGAAAACATAATTCGTCCTTCTACGTCACCATGGAATTCACCCATTTGGGTCGTTCCGAAGAAAGCGGATGCTGCAGGTATTCAAAAATGGAGAATCGTCGTTGATTACAGAAAGCTCAATGCTAAAACTGTGGATGATAAATTCCCCATACCGAATATCACGGATATCCTAGATAAATTAGGGAGAAGTAAATATTTTACAACCCTAGATTTAGCTTCGGGATTCCACCAAATTCTGATGGAAAAAGACGATATTCAAAAAACTGCATTTTCAACTGAGAACGGCCACTACGAATATCTAAGAATGCCATTCGGGCTGAAAAACGCCCCGGCAACATTTCAGAGAACAATGAATGCTGTGCTGGTAGGCCTAGCCGGATTTATCTGCCTAGTGTATATGGACGATATCATTGTATTCAGCAGCAGTTTACAAGAACACTGCAACAACTTAAATAAAATTTTCGCTGCTCTTAAAAAAGCCAACTTAAAAATACAGCTCGACAAAAGTGAATTTTTGAAGAAAGAGGTCTCCTTCCTCGGTCACGTGGTGAATGAAGAAGGTGTAAAACCAAACCCAGAAAAAATTGAAGTTATCCAAAATTGGCCAATTCCCAAAACCGAGAAGGACATTAAATCCTTCTTAGGAACACTGGGATACTATAGAAAATTCATAAAGGATTTCAGCCGGATAACGAAACCGCTAACACAATGTCTTCGGAAAAATGAGAAAGTAGAACATACTCCAGAATTTCTAAAAGCATTCAACAAGTGCAAACAGATACTTTCTAGCAGCGCTATTCTAATACACCCAGATTTCGAAAAAACCTTCATATTGACAACAGATGCATCCAAATACGCAATAGGAGCTGTTCTCTCACAAGGTCCAATCGGAAGAGATAAACCTGTTGCTTTTGCATCGAGAACACTCAGTCAAACCGAAGAAAAGTACTCCACTATTGAGAAGGAGTTACTAGCTATTTATTGGGCAACCAAATATTTCCGACCGTACCTTTTCGGAAATAAATTCATTTTATACACAGATCACAAGCCGCTTACTTGCGCCGTGAACTTGAAAGATCCATCAAGTAAAATTGCCAGATGGATGATTGCTTTAATGGACTATTCCTACGATATAAGATATCGTGCCGGAAAACAAAATGTCGTTGCCGATGGCCTCTCTAGAATTCCCCAAAATTTAAATCTGAATGAAGAACAAAATGATTCTTCATCAGACGCTGCTACGCAACATTCGGCAGACACCGATGACTCGGAATTTATCGCATGTACCGAAAAACCGGTAAACACTTTTTCCAATCAGATCATTTTGAAAACAGATGGAACTGAGAGTGAGACCACCGGAGAACAAGTTTTTCCCAAAGTCCTAAGACACACGTTTACAAAAGTGAATTTTGGTGTACCAATATTACTAAGAATATTCAAAGAATTCATGGATCCTAAAAGAGTAAATTGCATTTACTGCCCAGAAAATCTCATCAACACCCTTCAAATTGTGTATAAAAACTATTTTTCTCGCGTCAAAACGTTTAAAGTAGTTATTTCACAAAAGTTCTTAATTGACTTAAAAACTGAAGAAGAACAGAATGAAGTCATAAATACAACACATACAAGAGCTCACAGAGGCATCGAAGAAAATCTGATGGCTATCAGCCAGAAATTCTACTTCCCGAACATGAAAAGGAAAGTTAGAACACACGTCACATTGTGCAATACGTGTAAAACTGCTAAATATGAGCGACATCCTTATAAATTGAACCTAGCCCAAACTCCAATACCTAAAAAGCCGCTAGACATAGTTCATGTTGATATATTCATATGTCAACCAAACACGTTCATATCCGTGGTAGACAAATTATCGAAGTTCGGAATGCTTTTTCCAATTAAATCGAGATCGATTCCTGACGTCCGTTCAGGACTGACAAAATTCTTCTCAACATATGGGATACCCAGACTTTTGGTCAGTGACAATGAACCAGCACTAAAGTCTGTTGAAGTAAGAGGCATGTTAGAAGAACTAGGAATTGAAACATATTTCACACCATCTAATAAAAGCGAAGTGAATGGAATCGTTGAACGATTTCACTCAACAATTGCAGAAATGTTTCGCTGTTGTAGATCGAAACATGAGGGATTAAGTAAGAAAGAGTTGTTTAGAGTCACTGTAGCACTTTATAACGACACTATTCACTCTTCAACCAAGATGCGACCCAAAGAAGTATTCTTTGGAATAAAAGAGGGAGAGGTGAGACCGAGTAACATTGAAGAAATTGTTAGGAAAAGGAATGAAATATACAATGAAGCAACATTAGCTCTCATTAAAAAACAAAAACAAGATTTACAGCACCACAACAAAAACAAGGAAGCTGACCCATCACTGGAAGTGGACGAAACTGTATACGTCGCGCGCCAAGGGGTCAAAAGTAAAACAAAGGATAAGTATAAACGATATCAAATCGCAAGAGATAACACAAAAACCTTCCAAGATCAGAATGGAAGAACGATACATAAAACAAAAATAAGACGTCAAAGAAAATGACGTCTCGAAACCCAAAGTAGTACTCACATATTTCTCTATTCCAGATTAGCCCTTGATGTTACAGCAGAAGTGACGATAACAGACCTCTCACGACATGATGGAATAATAGCATTTAGCGAGAGAGAAGCGAAGATTATCACATCTCAACATTTCCATCTCCACATCGTGGATTTGGAAAAGTTCGAAAGTAGTTTCACCAACCTCCAGTATACGTTACACCAGTTCGAACGACAAAATTTCACGAAACCATACCTTAAAACATTGGACATTAGGATGAAACAAATTTCCGACAATTACAAACAGTTGAAACCCATACACCGACAGAAACGAGGACTCTTAAACCCATTAGGAACGTTTATCAAATCATTGACCGGCAATTTAGACGACGACGATTTACAATTAATCCGACAAACGATAGAAAATTCAAAAACCAAAACCAACACACTTATTGACAACAACAACCGACAAATCAGAATCAATCAGGAATTCGAAGCTAAAATTAACAATTTAATTAGCCACGTAAATGAAAACCAAATTGAGGTTTTAAGAAGAATATCGAGAATTGCCAATAACGTAAACACAGAATATGAAAATCATTTAAAAGGAATAGTTCACGATCTATTTTTCAATCTAGATCTACTAAACAACCAACTAAGAGACATTTTTGAAATTGTACAACTATCGAAAATAGGGATTTTATCTAGGGCAATATTAAACAATAATGAAACAGAGTTTGTACTAGAAAAGTTAGAAGAACAAAATATTCACATTAACAATATTGACCAAATTTATGAATTTCTTAGTATAGAAACACATCATGAAAGTACAAAAATAATATTTGTGATCAAGATCCCAATATTTATGTCAGAAAAGTTCCAATATATTAGATTTGAAACATTACCAAGAAAAAACAGAATTATATCGACACCCTACAACTCAGCTGTTCTGAGTAAAACACTGACACTAGGAATAAATAACGAATGTACAATTGTTGAAAATTATAGAATTTGCCAAAGACAGGAGCTCACGAATTTAACAGGCGACGGTTGTATCGACAACGCATTAAGAGGAATCAACGCATCTTGCCCCTACGAGGAACATCGCATCGGAATGGACATTAAGCCTATCGACGACCACACGCTGATCGTGAGAAACGCTGATAAATCCGTTCTTCTGGATTCAAATTGCAACATCAAATCGAGACAGATAACGGGAACTCTACTGATCAAATATCCAAACTGCTCTGTTTCAATCAATGGAAGCAAATACGACGACAAGAGGACAATTAATCATCACGAGATCAGAACTATTTCAACAATTGGAGTGAACTTTCAGCCAACAGTAATCTTCAACCAACCTGATCTGCAACAAGTAAACCTGCTTAGAATTGAAAACCGAGACCACATCCATAAACTGCAAAGAGACCACATAACACTGCAACATACTACGATTGGATTCCTGATTCCACTCGCAGCCATGATCATAGGATTGGCAATCATGAGCCTGAAGAAACATATTGGAGTATACACCACACCACGAAATGTATCAACAGAGGTAAAACCCTATGCTAACACAAAAAGCATGACATCTTCCCTCTCCTCAGATCAAACCCAACAAGACAAATCACTAGAAAACCCAGCACAAACAACTTCAACGATACTCGCAGAAGTTCATCTATGCAACAATCAACAACAGCGGTTTCAATTCTAGCAGCCTCATCGAATTGTACCTCCGAAGAAAACAACTTAAGATTCGAGACGAATCTTCATTAGGGAGAGAGTAGTTAACACCCACATCCCCATGTACTACACGAACAGATCAACTAACCACCGAACAACAGCGGTGACCCACTTCCAATAGAGCTAACGCATCAGTTCTCCGGGCGACACATGAACAAACAGCGCATCATCATTGACGGCGCATCGACCTGAATATTTGCACCGTCAACATCATCGATACCAACGACCCATCGAAACATCGACCTATCGTTCGATACACAATCCTAAGGCTCAGCGCTTTGGCCAGGTCGAAGTCCACCACGATCGAGCTCACCGGAACCAAACTGGAGAATCAGCATAACCGTACGCCGCGTTAGGGAACTCAGCTCAGGCTAATTAGTAAGGAATAAAGTCAGTCATAATTCGATGTTCAAGTGAGGTAGTTCGTTTATAATTTTTTAAAAACCTTCCCAAAGGCCTAACTTCTTTAACTCGTATATCGTCAAAAATGTCAAACTTTACGATGGAACCGTCAGATGGACTCACATGACATCAGTGTTGCCAATTCCCGAAATATAAATAGTGACCCTCGTAGAGATAATACAAAATAGAGAAAAAAAAAATAATGTAAAAAAAAATTAAATCGTCTCCACATTATAATCCGTTCAATAGAAACTTCGTCAGATACAATATTCAATGAAAAAAATTAAATATAAATGACTGCATAAAATTTTTCACATAAATTATCCGTTCGTATAAAACTTCGTCATTTAAAATTTTCGTTATAAAGTAAATGAAAAATCATTCAGCTGTTATGTAAACACAGCTTTCACGTGTGAAACACAGCTTCTCTTAAACTCTGCTAATGTTGTTGCACGTTTAATATGTCTTGGCATCGAGTTGAAAACATTTATTGCTTTGAAATATAACGAATTTTGTGAAGCACATGTCAAGAAATGGGGTGTTCTTAATTCATTCGCGTTTCTAGGGTTATAACTATGAAAGTCACTTCCTCTTTCAACTCGATCACACAAATATCGAGGTAGCAAACCGTTAATTACTTTAAAAATGAACCATAAGTAAATAAACAATTCTTTGCTTCACGGATAACCATTGAAAAGCGTCCAGCATCAAAGATGAGGAAGTGAACCTATTACATTTTAATATTAATCGCATTATTTTATACTGCAAACGCTGTAATCTCGATATTTGTGTTCCATTGGCTAGAAATAGAATGGATGAACAAAAGGCCAAATGAAGAGAGATTATTGATTTGTATAGCTGTATTTTGCTGCAAACAGTTAAATCATTTTTCAATCGGCATGAGATTCCATACTTCTTGGCAATTTTCTTGATGACATTGTCAATGTGAGTGTTGAACTTAAGTTTGTCATCAATAATCACGCCAAGATATTTCATCTCCCGAACGCGGTCAATAGTCTCATAATCAATAACAATAGAGACGTTTTCATTTATTCGATTTCGCGAGATTATCATGTATTTTGTTTTACTTATGTTCAATTTCAATTGCTTATACTTCAACCATCTACTTAGAAAACGCAAATCTTCATTCAGGTGCAAAACGGCCTGATATACATCTCTAGCTGCAATGAATAACACAGTGTCATCTGCGAAAGGATTAATATCGCAAAATCGTAAGACTCTCCGCATGTCATTGATATACATAATAAATAAAAGAGGCCCTAATACACTGCCCTGAGGTACTCCAAGATTATTCTCTACAGGACTAGAAATGAAATCGCTAAAAGCAGTCCGTTGAGTTCTGCCATACAAATAGCTTTCAAATCATTTAAATGCAGTACTCGTAATTCCAAAGCGCCTAATCGTGTTCAACAACAACGGCCTAGACATTGTCTCGAAAGCGCGTTTTAGATCCAAGAAAACAGCAACAATGGTTTCTTTATCTTCTAATTGTTCATTCCATTTTGCTAATACCAAATTCAATGCGGTTTCACAGGAATGACCTTCCCGATATCCCGATTGTTCTGGCATTAGCAAAGAGTTACAATCTAAATATTCCAACAGCTGGCCTTTAACAACAAGTTCTAATATTTTCTCTAAGGTGTGCAACATGTTGATGGGACGAAACTCCTCGGCTTTAATCGTTCCAGCAACCTTTTGGATCGGAACAACTAGAGATTCTTTCCACACTTGAGGCACATGCCCAGTTTGCAATGATGTATTTATAAGGTCCAGCAAGATGTGAGAAATGATATGGAAGCAGTCTTGAACAACTCTAGCATTAACATTGTCTACTCCAGCCGTTTTTTCTAATGAAAAGCAAATAGTTTTCAACTGACCTAATGTAATTTGGTGGAAATCTTCAAATCTACAATTACTATTAACTGGCTGTTTTATTTCATCGGGTTCATCGACCAATTCAATAGATTGATTGATCAATGAAACACTATCGACAAAATAATCGTTGAACTTAGATACTATTACTTGCTCGGTTAAACAGTGTCTTATTACTCAAAATGGTACTTTTTCGAAAAAATAATTTGATTTTTGGATACAATAGAGCCTTTTTTTCCATTTGACTACAATTAAATTGATTTACAAATATATATTCATGGTGAAAAACTAAAAATATGTTTAATTGCATTTTTCTCAAATTTCAAACACCACTTTTGTCACAGAACCAAGTTCCAAATGTTGTTGTCTGCTATCCAGAACAGTAAAAACGCCATTTAAAAAAAAATCATGACTTTTGAACTACTGGACCGAATCAGATGATCGACATTTGAAATTCAAGCCAATTAGTCTTTTTGGAAAGATGTTATAATCGCCAAAGACTTGGATTATGTTTTCGTAATCATTAATTGTATTTTTTTATAGTTTACATGGTTTCGGGAACAAGGGTGCAATATTTTTTCAAATTTTTTATTGAAGGCTGCAATGTCATTTTAAACAATTCCTGGTGAGCCTTCATCAGGGTGCCAATGAATGTATGGGAAAAATCGACCTTAAAATTCCAAAAAGTTATCCCATACAAAATGTTCTCCACCTCGAAAATCCACCCTATGCTAAATTTCGGCTCAATCAGACATAAGGGAGAGTGGCGGAAAGCGGTCAAACCATACATTTTGCCTCGTATTCCGAACAAAAACATTAAACCCTAGAGTGTAGATTTTTGACAAAAGGCGTCGTGCACAAGTTACGTAACGCTAAAAATACGGATTTAGAACCCGCTCCCCCCCTACGTAACGCAATTTCCTATCTCTAATACACACAAAGTAACGCAACCTCGACCCTCCTCCCCCCCCCCCCTTATCGCGTTACGTAATTTGTGCACGACGCCAAACAAAATTTTGCGAAATGACAGTAGATCTCGACGTTTCATGCAATTTTAGGGCATTTGGCGTAAAAGTTTTTTTCGAAAACCTCGATTTCGATATGACGTACCCTCGATATATCGTCACTCGATATAGCGTACATTTTATCTCGATATAACGTATGCATTTTCAATGTGTGCAAATTCACATCAGAATCGATACATAGAGGTTTATGAACAATGTCAATCTTATAGTTTCACAGAGGTCAGTTAGTGCCCTTGGGCATTGGAATTTTAATAAATATAATCTCGCGTTTTGCATGTTTCAAAATATATGTACACGTGTATTAAAGAATGAAGGTGCAAATTGTGGAAGAATGTTAGTTAAGTCAAGGAATGTTATTTAAGCCAATTATGCGGAAGTACAACATCAGAAAGTGTTCAAAAGTCAGAACCATTAAACGCGCCAGAAAAAACAATTTTAAGTCTTCAATTGTTTTGCAGCAAACCTAAAGCGTTTCAAAAAGGTTTAGCATTCGGAGGTAGACGCTGCACATCTGGTTTCCTCAAAAACGCGAAGGTACTGCAAAGTTCCATTTTAAAATGGTTTGAGGGGGTGAAATGGGGGGGGGAACACTACGCAGATCTTTTTTTCATTATGTTTGAAAGTCAGAAACATTCTATTTAGATAATGATATATACATCATTTTAAAGCTTAAAACTTCAGGCTTTGAAATATTTCTCGAACATAGTGTTATCTTGGTGTATGTAGATATAGTGGACAAAAATATTGAGAAGGAATAAAAAATCGATTTCATTCTGTTTTTACAGGAATTTTGTGCATTAACAATTTTTTTTTATAACCAGTTCAATAGCAAATTCAATTAACCTTACCAACCTTATAACGTTCATGTAGATCCTTTCCATACTGAGATATTTTTGTTTGAATGAAAAATTACCGCTTCGTCTTTGATGATGAATGATTCAAAAAACAATTATCGCACTGCAAATTGAAAGGTACTTTTGAGCTTGAGCTTGAGCTTGAGCTCTGGTAGACTGTACAATTCGTAGTTGCTCTCCGTGATTGACCTGAACCAACCAAATTACACAAAGAACACACAGAATGACGCTTGGGACTAGCAAATCATTCTCGTTGTGCAATTTTCGGTGATTCGAGCTTTAAATGGTCAACGCTGGCCACGTCCTTACAGTCACCAGGGGAAGGGAAGGAATGTTAGTATGATATTCGCCGCCCGAAGGCCAGAAGGGTCGCCTCTATAGCGTGGTTCCCTAGCGTTTATCATGGAAGGGATAGTTGTTAGTGGGAATGGTTAAGACAAATCAGGATTCACTGCGGTAAGTGATGTGATTCTATAAAACGTGAACTCTCAATTATTCCGCGAAATGATATTTGAAGAAAATATACATTCTTATCGGACCTGTCATGCATTTCGTTATTCATTGTGCGTAGTACATAGACATTTTCGCTGACCTGAGAAGGTTATAAAAAAAAACTCCTTGAAAATCTCTCGAACTTTATCTATTATTTTATTTTATTTAATCTATTTTTTATTTATTTATTTCATTTTATCTGTTTTTTATTTTATTTTATCTATTAATTTTATTTATCTAGCTATTTTATTCAATCGCGGGGACCAAGGTTATTTTTGGCAACTTGAGAAGGTCGCTAATAAACCCTTTTAGTATTCCTCTAATCGACGATATATTCTTAATCTGAGAAGGTCACCGAAGACATTGTTTTAAACTCGCTAAAACTGACTATGTATATCAACCACTCGATGAAACGAAAATTTCATATGTCACAACACGCGGTATCCTGAGCAGGAAAACCTGTAAAACTAATTGGACTGGCTATATATCCCATTATTTCTCACATCGGCCCGGCGATATATTCTGTTATTCCTGGCACGTGCGCTTCATAGAACTCTAATCTCGACGGCGGAGAGTCTAAACTAGAGTTTATATAGATTAAGGGCCTATTAAACCCCTTATTAAGCCTATCCCATTTGTAAACTCTCTAGGATTTTCTTCCTATAATGCTATAGTTAAGTTTATTTGTTTCAATGCCTACAATGCCACTATTATTTTGATTTATACAGTATATACGAAGCATACGGAAACACTGAAAATACTTTTACTAATCCCAAAAAAGTTTAGTTTCTTCTATTGGACTCATCCAAGGAGGCAAATCCTGGCAAAGCGACGAATGCGGCAATCAATCCTAATAGGACGTACCGTTCCGAAGCACATCCCGGACAGCCCCACACTCCACACACCCTGCAACAACAACCTGAAATGCTTAAAGCCCTGATGATATAACTGAAGGGTTACTCTAAAGAATCAATTGTGATATTAATTTTATAGTTATATCATCAGGGCATCAAGCATCCCAAGCCACCATCACAGAGCGTCGCAAAAATTTTCGAACGAAAATACTATTCCACTTTCTATTATTGCGAATACCTAATTTAAAACTATCATTCATACATGCAAAAAAGGAAACTATATGTTCTACAGTTGTATTTTCACACCAATTATTCTTATCGGATACATGTCCAGTTTCGAGAGTAAAAAAGACTTATTGGACGCAAACATAATCATATAGATTGAAAAAAGAAAAAAAGAGAAAACGAAACCACTTAGCTTTTTATCTCCATTCCGCTCGCGTAACACAAGTTCTCTCCCGATGCTCATTCGAGAAACTGCACAGCAACACACACGCACACATATAGATGCGTCCAGTAACGTGTAATAACAGGAAACGGACACTCTTCATTTTTTGCTAGCTTCACCTAAAAAGTTTTTTTTTAATTCACTACACTATTCTGGAGAAAATTCACTTTGCGTGAAAAACTAATCGATTGATCCGAGAATATTTCGAACCGTTTCAGAAACATCATTTTTTCCACCACATCACCGTAACTTGTGGGAAAAATGCGAAATATGTGACAACTAAACACAGAGAGCAGACGGAAAACACGTCTGCACTCGCTGACTCTAAAGATGCCACTCCTCTGCAAATTGAAAGGTACTTTTGAAAACATAAATAAATTATGAACAAGTTTCATTTATTATTTTGACGTAAACAAATTTTTTTTTTTTTTGCATTTTGCATTTTTTAAAAAGTGCCACGGTGTTTTTAATATTCTGACCGATCTGCCTGTTTACGACAAAGCATCGATGAATCCGCGGATGGTGCGAGGTTTGTTCACGGGTTGTTTTTTTCATCAACTTGTCTTTCTTTTCTTTGTTGATACATTTTTTGAAGCCTGATTAAGCCATCCTTAAAGCCGTTCTTGTTCTCGAAAAACTCTCGAACTTCACAGTGTAGAGAAACTATGAACGATTGACAGAGCCATATTTATAAGTTTTGCCTATCAACCAACCGATCCGTATTACAAGAAAGTCTGAAGAGCATTGCGCATGAAATAAACCAACTGGATATAAATGATGAAGAAAACGCCGAGTTTGAGATCCTGAAAGACAAAAAAATCAAAAGTGCTCAACTCATCAGCTGATATTCGCTTTTGCACTTTGAACAAGATGAAAATCCTTCGAATTTCGGCATCAGTTGGTCCGGTAGATGAAATCTCAATGAAAATATTGTGATTAAGGACGGTGAAAAGCAAGTTGGTTTCTCAATGCGCGGTTTGCTTTGCGAAAGATCAACCTGGATAACAAAAACTCGAAAAGTGGTCTGATAACATCATTAGGGAAGTTTATGTTTTCATTTATCATTTCTATGAATTGGTTTGCTTGAAGTCAAAAATTCTCAAAGAAAAATGTTTAATTTTTTGGATATGATAGATGGAATTTATTTTGGTTTCAAGGTGTTTTTGCCATGATGAGAATCCTTGCCCGAAAGAGCGCAAGTGTCTTCATTGCGGCGGGACTCCTCATGATCTTACTCAATGCCCGGTGTACATACAACGAGGGGAAAAAATCAAGCGTTCCTTAAAAGAACGTTCCAAGCGGACTTATGCATAAATGCTTAAGAGTCCCGTTCCAACGACTCAGGACAATCCCTACTCCATTCTGCAGAACGACGAGCCTGTTGCTGACGCTCCCAATGCAGGAAGTTCCGGTACATCGCAGGGTGCCATCAGGAAAAGAAAAATTACTTCTTTTCCATCACTCCCCAGAAAGACGACCGAAACTTCCCAAGTTGGAATGAAAACTCGAATTGAACGTGCTGAGAATAGACCGAAGCAAGTACCTCCTGGTTTAAGCGGTTCTTCTACGCACCAGGGGTCCTCAGCACTTCCCGGAGCAGCACCCAACACGTCTGCTCCTTTTTCGCGGTCGAGGCAACAGCCACAATCTGGCTTGCTTGCGCTTTCTGACCTGGTGGACAACATTTTAAATGCTTTAAATATAAACGACCCTCTTAAAAGCATAGTATTATGTTTGCTTCCGATTGTGAGAACATTTTTGAAAGAAAAATGTGGATTTTTGGCAGCGTTCATTTCCCTCGATGCCTGATTCAGTGCAAGAGGTCAAGGATTTGACCACTGTAATACAGTGGAATTGCAGAAGCATTATTCCTAAACTAGATCAGTTTAAATTTTTAATTCACAGCTCTAACTGTGATGTATTTTCTCTCTGTGAAACATGGCTTTCTTCAGACGATGAGCTGAATTTCCACGATTTCAACATTATTCGCCTCGATCGAAATGACTCGTTTGGTGGCGTACTATTGGGGATTAAAAAAATGTCACTCCTTCTATAGAGTCACTCTCCCATCGATGACAGGCATTGAAGTTGTTGCTTGCCAGACACAAATCAATGGCAAAGACCTCTGCATTGCTTCGATATATATCCCTCCCAGAACTATGGTAGGCCGCCATCAGTTCTTTGATACTATCGAGGCAATGCCGGAGCCGCGGGTAATCTTAGGTGATTTTAACTCCCATGGAACAGCATGGGGATCACTCTACGATGACAACCGTGCCACTTTGATTTATGATCTGTGCGACAACTTCAAATGGACAGTTTTGAATACTGGGAAAGCAACCAGAATAGTCAACCTTCCTGCACGGGCAAGCATGCTAGACATATGTCTATGCTCTTCTTCGTTATCCCTGGATTGCATGTGGAAGGTAATCCAAGATCCCCACGGTAGTGATCACCTACCAATAATTTTATCGATCGCTAATGAATCAAGCTCTCGTGAGTCAGTCAATATTTCGTATGACCTCACGAAAAATATTGACTGGAGAACATTTGCGGAAATAATATCTGAAGCAATTGTTTCAATGCATGAACTTCCTCCACTCGAAGAGTATAACTTTATATCGAGTTTCATTTACGAAAGCGCACTTCAAGCTCAAAAGAAACGTGTACCGGCTACCACTTTCCGACGTCGTCCTCCATCACTTTGGTGGGACAAGGAGTGTTCAAAGGTCTACCTTGAAAAATCATCCGCTTTCAAAAAATTCAGGAAAACTGGATTAGTGGAATGGTTTCTAAAGTACCAAGCTCTAGAAGCCAAACTAAAAGGTTTGATTGAAGCAAAAAAGCGTGGATATTGGCGGAAGTTCGTCAATGGTTTGTCGGGGGAGACCGCTATGAGCACTCTTTGGAATACGGCTAGGAAAATGCGTGGCTGGAACCATACAAACGAAAGTGAGGAATACTCTGACCGTTGGATTTTTAACTTTGCAAGGAAGGTTTGTCCCGACACGGTTCCTGCACAAAACGTCGTACGCGACATTCCACTTCAAAGCGATTATGAGAATTTTTCGATGGTGGAATTCTCAATTGCCCTTCTCTCATGTAACAATTCAGCTCCGGGGTCGGACAAGATTAAATTCAACTTGTTGAAGAATCTTCCCGACTTGGCAAAACAGCGTTTGCTGAACTTGTTCAACAAGTTTCTGGAGCTGAATATTGTCCCGCATGACTGGAGACAAGTGAGAGTGATAGCCATACGGAAACCCAACAAGCCGGCTTGCGATCACAACTCGTATAGGCCGATTGCAATGTTATCCTGTATTCGTAAATTGTTAGAGAAAATTATTCTACTTCGTTTGGACAAGTGGGTCGAAACGAACAATTTGCTGTCAAAAACGCAGTTTCGCTTTCGCCGAGGTAGAGGGACAAATGATTGTCTCGCGCTGCTATCTTCTGAAATCCAAATCGCATTTGCTCGCAAAGAACAAATGGCTTCCATTTTTCTCGATATCAAAGGGGCATTTGATTCAGTTTCCATGGAAATTCTCTCAGAGAAGCTTCATAATCGTGGACTTTCACCAATTCTTAACAATTTCCTGTACAATTTACTGTCAGAAAAGCACATGATTTTCTCTCATGGCAGCTCGAAATCTTCTGGTTACAGTTTTATGGGCCTACAACAAGGCTCCTGCCTGAGCCCCCTCTTGTACAGTTTTTACGTCAATGATATAGATGATTGTTTAACTAGAGACTGCACGTTGAGACAACTTGCAGACGATGGAGTTATTTCCATCACGGGTACTAATCCCGTCGCTCTGCAAAAGTCGTTGCAAGATACCATGAACAATCTGTTCACGTGGGTTCTCAAGATGGGTATCGAATTCTCTACGGAGAAAACTAAATGGTCGTTTTTTCTAGGAAGCACGAACCCGCCCAATTCCAGCTTCACCTATCCGGCAAAACGATCCAACACTCTATGTGTTTCAAATATCTGGGTGTATATTTTGATTCTAAGTGTACCTGGGGGAGACACATTGCGTATTTGAAACAGAAATGCCTGCAAAGAATCAATTTTCTCCAAACAATTACCGGAACATGGTGGGGTGCCCATCCAGGAGACCTCATTCAGTTGTACAAAACAACGATATTATCAGTGTTCGAATATGGCAGTTTTTGCTTCCGATCAGCTGCCAGGATTCATATTCTCAAGCTGGAGAGAATACAATATCGTTGCTTGCGTATAGCCATGGGGTGTTTGCATTCGACACATACGATGAGTCTCGAAGTTTTGGCAGGAGTACCCCCGCTTACTCTTCGGTTCACAGAATTATCCTGCAGATTTCTCATCTGTTGCAAGATCATGAATCCATAGGTAATTGATAACTTCGAAAACTACTCCAACTGACTCCTCAGTCAAGTTCTATGTCGTTATATCATGAGTACCTTACACACGACGTGCACCCTTCACAAGGCATCTCCAACCAAGTTTGCTTCCCATACTTCTGCAATTCCTCTGTCATTTTTGATCTGTCCATGCGACAAAAAATCCATGGAATCCCAGATCACCTACGCTCCGATTCTATTCCGCCGATATTTTCGGCAGAATATGGGAAAGTTAGATCTGATAAAATGTTCTTTACTGACGGTTCATTCATAAACGGGTCCACTGGCTTCGGCATCTTCAATGAAAATTCCAGTGCCTCTTTCAAACTCAAAGATCCTTGTTCCGTGTATGTCGCTGAAATGGGTGCGATATACTATGCTCTAGGGATCATTGAAACACTGCCCATCGACCATTATTTTATTTTTTCAGACAGTCTCAGCTCAATAGAGGCAATCCGCTCAATGAAAGTTGATAAACGCTCATCTTATTTCCTAACAAGAATAAGACAACTATTGAGTGTTTTGGTCGAAAAATTATTCAAGATTACCTTAGCATGGGTTCCCTCTCATTGCTCGATTCCGGGGAATGAGAAGGCGGACTCGCTAGCTAAGGTGGGTGCTTCAGAAGGCACACTTTTTGAAAGGCAAATTGCTTATAACGAATTTTTTCACATTCCTCGTCAGGACACACTCGTTAGTTGGCAGCGCATGTGGAGTGAAGATGAGTTCGGTCGTTGGTTACACACGATTATCCCTAAGATCTCGACGAGTGCATGGTTCAAGGGATTGAATGTAGGTCGTGATTTCATTCGCGTGATATCTCGGCTTATGTCCAATCACTACAACCTAAACGCGCATCTCTATCGCATTGGGCTCGCAGCAAACAATCTTTGTGATTGCGGCGATGGCTACCACGACATCGAGCATGTTGTCTGGTCGTGTATCCGGTTCCATGCTGCTCGCTCTCAGCTCTCTAGAGCACTGAGAGCACAAGGCAGACAATCGGATATCCCCGTCCGGGATATCTTAGGTAGCCGTGATCCTGATCTTCTGGTTCATCTATACCTGTTCCTCAGAAACGCCGATGTCAACGTTTAATGATGTTTCCTTCGTTGTGTCCCCGTTTCATATCCCTCCTATCCGATCGATAAACTATTACTTAGTCGCGGCAATACATACACACACTCTTTACAGATACACGGGCCAAAGGTTGTGCAGTCCACTGATCATTCAACAAGAGCCAAAGCTTGTACCGCTCATGACAACATTTCAATCTCGGGGTCTGCCGCCTCTATTGAATAATATGTTATATAACTTGCTTTGTGAGAAGCATTTGAACTTTTCTCACGGAGATTCGGCAGTAAGTCGGGTCTCTTACATGGGACTCCCCCAGGGCTCATGTTTAAGCCCCCTTTTGTACAACTTCTACGTAAGCAACATTGACAATTGCCTTACACAAAATCGCAGCCTAAGACAACTTGCAGATGATGGAGTGGTGTCTGTCGTAGGATCAAACGAATCCGACCTGCAAGAATCCTTACAAGATACTTTGAACAATTTTTCAACCTGGGCCATTGGGCTAGGGATCGAATTCTCCACGGAGAAAACAGAGATGGTGGTTTTTTCTAGGAAGCATAAACCAGCAAAACCAAAGCTTCAACTTTTGGGTAAACCGATCACTCATGCTATGTCATATCTTGGGGTCTGGTTCGACTCTAAATGTACTTGGGGGCCCATATTAGGTATCTGAGTAAAAAATGTCAACAAAGAATAAACTTTCTCCGTACAATTACCGGCACCTGGTGGGGAGCACATCCCGAAGATCTTATAATGTTGTATCGAACAACTATTCTCTCAGTGATCGAGTATGGCAGTTTCTGTTTTCAATCAGCTGCCAAAACACACCTTATTAAACTCGAGCGAATTCAGTATCTTTGTCCCCGTATCGCGTTGGGATGTATGCCCTCAACGCATACCATGAGTCTCGAGGTTTTGGCAGGCCTACTCCCACTAAAAGATCGCTTCAATTTATTATCTCTTCGGTTCCTCATCCGGTGTAAGGTTATGAACCCATTGGTGATCGGAAATTTTGAGCAGCTGATCGAGCTAAATTTTCATTCTGGATTCATGAGCTCATATTATGAATTCGTCTCCATGCAGGTTAATCCTTCTTCGTATATTCCCAACCGTGTTTGTTTTCCTGACTACATCAATTCCTCTGTGCATTTTGATCTGTCCATGAAGCAGGATATCCATGGAACATCAGACTATCTTCGATCGAGGATCGTTCCAACGATCTTCGATGCAAAGTATGGGGATATCAATTGTGATAATATGTACTTTACTGATGGGTCCTCTATGAATGAGTCCACAGGATTTGGAGTGTTCAACGAATTTTTTAGCACCTCACACAGTCTTCAGAATCCTTGCTCAGTGTATATTGCTGAATTGGCAGCGATACACTGGGCGCTGGACAGCGTCGCCTCACGACCTGTTGAACACTATTACATTGTAACGGATAGTCTTAGCTTTTTTTTTTCTGTATTATAGTGACTTTCAACGCTTCTGGCTGGTTCGTCACTTTTACCTTCCATTTTGGAAGAATGTCGGGAGTGAGAATTGAACTCGTGATCTTGAGCGTGAGAAGTATGGATGTTACCTCCACGCCAGATCGGCTCCACGATAGTCTTAGCTCTGTAGGAGCTATTCGTTCAGTGAGGCCGGAAAAGCACTCGCCGTACTTCCTTGAGAGAATACGAGAAATTTTGAGTGCTTTATCCAGACGCTGTTATGTCATTACCTTTGTCTGGGTCCCTTCACATTGCTCAATTCTGGGTAATGAGAGGGCTGACTCATTAGCAAAGGTAGGTGCAATTGAAGGCGATATTTATCAGCGTCAAATCGCCTTCAATGAATTTTATTCTTTAGCCCGCTAAAATACCATAGTTAACTGGCAACGCAAATGGAACGAAGATGAATTGGGCCGGTGGCTCCACTCGATTATCCCTAAGGTTAGCCTCAAACCATGGTTGAAAAGTCTGGACTTGAGTCGGGACTTTATTCGCACCTTCTCCCGACTCATGTCCAATCACTGTTCGTTAGATGCGCTACTCTTTCGTATTAATCTTGCCGACAACAATCTTTGTGTTTGTGGCCAAGGTTACCACGACATCGAGCACGTTGTTTGGTCGTGCGAGCTGTATCTTGTCACCAGATCGAATTTAGTAGTCACCCTTCGGGCCCGAGGAAGGCAGCCCATGATGCCGGTGAGAGACGTGTTGGCTCGGTTAGACCTTGATTACATGTCCCAAATATATGTATTCCTTAAAGCTATCGATCTTCGTGTGTGATTGTCCTTATACCCTTAGTTTTTCTTTTTCCTTTTCCTTTGTGAGAGATCGGATCCCTTCTTAAGAATAAGATGAAATGTAAATACATATTAGATATAAGATAGGTTTAATAATTGAGTGTGATGAGTGTGATTGAGAGTGTGAGTGTGATCATTGTCAACATATCCTCATATCCCCTCCTTTTCCTGAAGAAAATATGTCACCCTTCTAAACTCGAGTTGACCGCGAGTAATCGGTTTCCTATATTATTAACATTAGAATAAAGGAAAAATGTATATATACTAGTAACAATACAGTAAGGAGTTCGGCTCCTTTAAACCTATGTAACTGAGCCTGTAAAAATAAACGATTTAAATAAAAAAAAAAAAAATGTCGCTAGATATTTATCCTCGCACAATGCTTTTTACAATAGGCTTTAATTTATTTTGGGGGAATCATAACGTCGAATATTGAAATTTAAATGCTCCGGAATGCTCCATAGTGATTAATTTATGATTGGATGTAAAAAATTGATTCTTTCCTCAAACAATAGTTTAACTGAAACGCGATACCAGTCCAGAGAAACTTCTCCAACTGGATGCCAACGCTTAGCTCAGCTTAACACGAATAGGTTCTATAATACCCTAATTATCGTTAAAGTTGTCTCCAATACACAACGCTAAATCGATGTCTCATTATCTAACTCGTTCCGAAGTGGGTTGCAAGGATTGCTTGCTGCAGCCTTGGCGTGCTCGCTGGACGCGTGCAGTCGATGTCACACAATATTGGCTCTTCCCAGGCATCGGGCCGAAATTGCAGCTGCCACTTTGCGCTCTCGCCTTGCCATGGATCCACTGCGGACTGCGTGGAAACGATGCACATTTCTCCTGCGCATTATCTCGAATATGATTCCATCCCGGTAGAATCAATGCCGAAGCAGTATACACGCTAATGAAATTTATAATATGAACGTGTTCTGCAGCCTTATTACGGTTACGCTCGACGCTCGGTTTTATAGCGCTTTACCAAGCATCCCGCAGATTAGAACAAAGATTGTTCGTTGTTCGCGTCTTTACTTCTCCGTCCGGTCCGGAATCCGCACGGTTCTAGCGTGGAAGCGGCATTATGTGCGGAGGTTGCTACTTCGGAAGGGAAAACAGGACAATAAAGTGGAGTGTTCGCAGTGGCTCTTGAAATATTAAACAAACCGGACCGAGTCTCTTTCACTCACTCTCCGACCGGGTCGCTTTATGGGCTTCTCGTGACAGCTACGGCTAATTTCCGCGGCAATTTACCGCGCCCTAATAGACACAATTAAGGAATGTTCGATCCCTGATGGAATGGTATGAAAGCCAATGGCCTTTAAAGTAAGTGCTACAGCTTTCTGAGTAATGGCAAAACGGCGAAAGGGTGGGCGTCAGAAGTTGTTTGTTCGGCGAAGAGCTTGAATTAGTAATTGTCCGGAGAGACTCATCTCCCGCTTCTTCACTATCGTTCGTACCTCTCGTTCACAGAACGTTAGGCAATTGGGCTAATGGCATCGAACATAATGCTAGGACATAGAAATGATTCAATTAACGAACTTTACACCTTTGATCAGAAGTTTGCGACAAGAAAGGTAAACGCCACTCGTGATTGGGTATGCCTCCTCAGGGATTTGTATTCCGATCTTTATGGAAGTTTGAAAGTCATATCTAACTTATTCATCGTCGACGGAAAGTTTCTTCTGTGCTGATGAGGAGACTGCATGGTGGGTATGTTATACATATCGTGCGCACATAATTGTCGTGACACTCAAACCAAATTGAAGCAGCATGATGAAAGTCGTAGCACAAAGAACAAAAATTGCTGCTTTGATGCATTTCCTGCCATTTACTCGAGTGGATTATTATCATCTCGAGATGATGAGGGGTTCTTTCGATCAGTTTGCTCATTTCTCCAAGCTCTTTCACTGACACTTCACGAAGGCATTTCTGGTGAGTGTTAACCGTTACGGATAAACTGCGGTGCTAAAATTTAATAACTTATATGTTTTTCGACTCCTCTCGTTGCCACGACAAGAAACATGTAAAAGGGAAACAATTACTTGAGGTTCTTGCTTCACAGTATCGATTGTTTAATTTGTTTCTGTTTGTTTCGATATCTCAGTCTGGTATCTAATTAGTGCCGGTTGTAAAAATTTCTTTGAAATTTGAAAGTTTTTTTTTGGCACGAATACGTCCTGTGTATTCCGTATCAGTATCGAAAATGGCGAAGGCGACACGGCGCGTTTTGGAATAAAAATAATAATCTTTTTAAGAAAAATAACAAGGCTTTATATTGGGACTTCAGATTAACTCAAATCCCATTTTTCTCACAAATTCTGCATCCAAACGCTGAAAAAATATATCAATTTAATACTGGTTTCTTAAAATCCGTCCATTGCACTTTACTATATTCATTACTTTATGAACCACTAGCTGACCCGGCAAACTTCGTCTCGCCACGTTTTCTTACTAAGCGCACCTTTATGGGTCCAATCGCAAAACTGTTCGTTGATTGATCTTTTAATCTACACTTTAAAATTATTTTTTACTTTAAAATTTCAGTACTTCTATCAAAACTCTACATTATAAAATCGGATTATTTTCAGACACAATTCTCGTGCAAGATTTTTCATCCACTTACAAATAACATGTTCCTCCGATACATGGAATACATTTTTGATACGGAAAATATGATAGAATGAAGACAGCCCTAAATCGGAAAATTCTTTCCTAGAGTTTTGCTCCTATGAACACATTCGACGATCCATTTTTATTTATATAGATAGAAGACGATATAGGAGTGCATTTTATCACATTAAAATCCATTTCCACTTTCGAACGAAGATCAATTTCGTTACCTCTAACATCAAATGGAATAACAACGCTTGTCAATATGTAATTGTAGAACACATGCGAATTGAATTTTTCGATTTTTTTCCATTTTCCTTCAGAGTTTTCCGAAAATTTTCAACTGTCAATTGTCCTTTAGAGAGGGGAAAGGAGCGCAAAACCACCATAAAAACATTAACTGCACCCTAAAACCTCCATATGCCAAATTTGGTTCCATTTGCTTGATTAGTTCTCGAGTAATGCAGAAATTTGTGTTTCATTTGTATGGCAGCCCTCCCTTAGAGAGGGGGGAATGGTCTCGAACTACCATAAGGACCTTCCCCGACCCAAAAAACCCCTAAATATCAATTTTCATGTCGATGGGTTCAGTAGTTTCCGAATCCATAAGAATCAGACAGACAGTCAGAAATCCATTTTTATATATATACTAGCTGACCCGGCAAACTTCGTCCCGCCCAAAATTTATTTTTCGTTTTTCAACCACTTGCAAATAACATGTTTACTCCGATACGTTACATGCCAAACTTGGTTTTATTTGCTTGATTGATTCTCGAGTAATGCAGAAAGAAAGGGGGGGAGGGTTATCTAACCACCATAGAATCATTTATTGCACCCTAAAACCTTCACACTGCAAATTTCGTTTCATTTGCTTGATTAATTCTTGAGAAATTTAGAAATTTGTGTTTCATTTGTATGGCAGCCCCCCCCCCTTATAGAGGGAGGAGGGGTCTCAAACTATCACGAAACCCTTCCCCGGCCCCAAAAACCCCTACACACAAATTTTCATGTCGATCGGTTCAGTAGTTTCCGAGTCCATAAGAATCAGACAGACAGACATCACTCCTTTTTTATATATATAGATAGATATTCCCAATGGTTTTAAATTCAATGAGAAGAGAGTTTGGTACTGGAGAGAACGAGCAATGATTCATTCCAAAAGGCTCCTTCATTATTTTTAACAATGACGCCCTCAAATTCAGTGAAATTCTAAAATTAAAAGCCGATAAAACGAGATTGAAAGTCGTTTGCTCGCACTACAACTACCTGAAGCTCGTCTGTTTTTTTTTGTTTTTACTGAAAATCTCTATAGCTTGGATATACGAGTATATTCTAAAATATATTCAGATGATTACTATTACAAATCGAAATATTCACAACATGAATACATCAATACCGTTGCGGAAACAATTCGCATATCATTCTGTCCAATTCTTGAGAAAAATCGTAACTCAAAATCCTGATGTCTGATTGAAATATGATGTTTAACAAAGTTGTTGGAAAATTAATGAACTAAGGAAAATAACATTTAAAATAAATTGTTAAAAATGTATAGCATAATCTATATTTGCATATTTTTATTGAAAAACTCTTCCAATTTAACAAAGTTTGACGAACACTGCTGCAATGGCAAATTCACCGAAATGGAGATACGAGGGTCACTATTTATATTTCGGAAATAGGAACAAAAACAAATAGTTAAGCTGCGAATATATTTTTATTGTTTTTCAAAGTACTCGCCACGATGATCGATACACTTTTGCATGCGCTTAAACCAATTTTCAAAGCATTTATTCCAATCGACACGAGCCTTTTTTTTGAGCGATTGTCAAATTATGTGGGATCCAACGTGAACATAATTTTCGCACAACTAAGTGTTCATGTAAAATCGCATATATGCTGGTGGAACTAATGCTTAGGGATGCCTCAATCTCACAATAGGTTACATGACGATCTTGCTTAATCATTTCGTGCACAGCATCGATGTTTTCTGGCACTACAGTCGATTTTGGACGACCTTCACGAAACTCGTCGGACAGCGAACTACGATCACGATTGAATTCACTATACCAGCGATACACAGTGGTTTTTGATGGAGCTTCATCGCCAAAAGTCAAATTAAGTTGATTGACGCACTCTTGTTGTGATAATCCACGTCGATAGTCGTAAAAAATCATCGCACGAAAATGTTCACGATTCAGTTCCATTTTTTTGCCGAGACCAAACTTTCAACTAAATATAAAATAAACAAATAGCGTCCGTATGACAAAATGTTCTGAGTACGTATATCGTCAAAAATGTCAAACTTTACGATGGAACCGTCAGATGGACTCACATGACATCAGTGTTGCCAATTCCCGAAATATAAATAGTGACCCTCGTATAAACTTTTGAAAATATCCGTTTTTTATGTTACTTAAATACTTTTCTCAAAAGGTTAAGATTTAACAAAATATTGAAGTTTCACAAATTTTCAAAAAATCATATCTCCATTTTGGTGATTTTGCCATTGCACCACTGTACATCAAACATTGTTAAATAGGAAGGGTTTTCCAACGAAAAAATACAAAAAAAATAATGGAAGAGCGGTTGTTTTGAGATTTAATATTAAATTCAATTTTTGAGTGAGATCTTTTAACAGTACATTTGAAATGCTATTTTTGCTGAATATTTCATTAATTTCCCAATATGTTTGTCAAACATCAAATTTTAACTAGACATCTGGTTTTTGAGTTACGAGTTTTTGAATACGACCGCATTGTATCTTGGATACCACTCTTTCATTTTTTTGAAAAAAAAACTTCGTTCGTTTAGAAATGAACGGTTTTTAAAATATCCTTGTTTTCCTCGGATGATTGATTTTTCTATAAAAAGAATATCTTTTATCGTTCGAGTAATATCATTCTGCTGTGGGCTGGTTCAAATAGAATAGCTGTATAAAAACGGTTTATTTGGATGGGGTTATCTTCCTTTCTGTGGTTTTGACCATTAACAGTTTGTACCAATAATCAAAAATATGGGAAGTTTATGTGCCTCCCGTGATTCGTGTCACACATGACGTTTGCATTAAAAAAATGGACAACATTTGCCGATTCTTCATGGATTTACCTTCAAACGCACTGACGAAACTACCTACGCAGTATCAATCATAGTAACCCATGAGTCAGCAGAAACAATTGACAACTCTATCAGTCGAACTCTAACCGTTATGGCGTAAACAGCGAAGCTACTCCATTCAGAAGTGTGCGCGTTTGAAAAACGGCACCCCGCCGCGTCGAAAACGGACATCGTGCGGCACTTTGTGGACGCCGGACACGCCCGTTCCGGCATCTACAACATCTTGGCACTATTGGATAATAATCAGAGCATCGAAAGAAAGCCCGGTTCCGGACGGACGACGACCCTGAGCGACAAGAAGCTACAAAGGATGCTGAAGAGGAAGATCGAGGAGAAAGTGGCTACATCGCTGCGTGCGCTTGACCGGAAGGTCGGTGCAACCGGCCAAAAAGTGAAAAAGTACATGGCGAATATAGACATACATGTCAGGAAGCGGAAGTCCCGTCCACTGGGCTCGGATCTGCAAGCAATGACGCAGCGGCAGCGACTGAATAAGATGCTCAAGTCGATTTTCCCGGCGAATCGCAACCTGGCGCTGGTGATGGACGGCGAGACCTAACTCACCTTGGATGGCAACAACTGGCAGGCACTTCGTATTTTACTTCCCCCACGAAGAAAGTGAGCTCCGAAGTGAAGTTTATTTGACACACCAAATTCCCCAAGAACGTGCTGCTGTGGCTGACAATCAGTGAGAAGGGGATGTCAAAGCCGCTCTTCTTTAGCACCGGACTGGCCGTGAACGGGGAAATTTATAGTACGAAGTGCCTGCCGCAAGTTGCGTTGTTCATCGAGAATCTGGCGTCGGCCCACTACTCGAAGCGATCGTTAGAGGGGATGGAGCGGCTGAATATCGATGTGATACCCAAGTCGGCGAACCCGCCGAACATCCCCCAGCTGCCACCCATCGAGAATTTCTGGGCAAATCTAAAGCGTTAGATCTTCTCCAACAATTTTGTCGTGCACACTGAGAAGGAATTAATAAATAAAACGAAGAAAGAACTCAAAATCATGTTTACACGCATATTTTCGTCCGCCATGGCGAAGGTTCCGGTTAACTGCTAAAAGGCCGCTCGCAAGGACGTAGAATTTATTTGCAAGTAACCTAATATAATTACCTTCCATGGAAAATTTATCAAACTCAATTATCTGTCTTAGTTTTTTCCATCATCGCTCGAAAAAAGTCCGTTAACGTTAATTTCGATCCAAATTCGGATTTCATTTCGTCCCAAATCATTCATCATTACGCTCTATTTTTGTAGGATCACTGCCTTGAACTGGGCCAAAATTAACATCTTTGGCTCGTTCACCCTCGGCAGCATGTATGGCACTTCGTATTCCAGGGGGTTTAGATCTGGAGGTCACATTCATCTTTGGATAAAAGGTGGTCAAATCTTCCCGACACCGGTTCTGGAAGTTCAGTTCTGTTCTGATTCGCAGTATGAGAAAGCGCTTCGTCCTGCTGAAACATCTAATGATCATACAATCTCAATGCTTTCATGTTCCCGTACAATCAATCACCCGTTTTACAAAATACATCGTTAATTTTAACGCCTTTCTCAATAAGAACTAGTGGTAGTTTGCCACGTTTACAAACACCTCCCCAAACCTTAACGGTTGCGGCGCTTGGAACCGTGAAATGTTGCTGTCACTATCTGGGATAGTCCTCGAACTGTAGGTCCACAGTCTGTCGTTCCAGACATTGTGAGACTTAACTTTTCACCCGAAAAGACAAACTCCTGTCCACTGCGCCGTGATAATAAGAAAGTCCTAATAAAGCGTTTTCTTCTTCGAAGCTTCCTAAACTCCATGAACTTTACCTTTCCTATTAGCTTGGCATTCTTGGTCTTGTTCAAGTGCATAGTACATTGCCGAATTCGAAACATTCAGCTCAGCGTCCATTTCATGTGGCGTGTTGCTGATATAATGGTTCATATTTCACTCAACATTTCTTTTTATTATTTTTTAAACGTCTTATACCGTTCTGAATCATATTTCGGACACTTAAGACGCATTTAGCGCCAACTCTTGGGTATTACCCTTTCAAAATTGAATGAAACTTTCTGGGCGCGAAGACGTTACCTATTTAAGCAACTTTATCTAGACTAACATATGGTCGGGGTTCTGCCAAAACGAACCAAGCGCCATTTTTTTTCAAAATTGATTTACTTACACCATTGGATGCAGAAAATAATAATCTATCGACTGTAAAATGACCATGTCATTCGGATAATTGACAACAGTTCAAAAACAAAAAATCTGTACAGTAGACTGTAAAAAAACGAAATTGCGAACCATAAACCCACAATATAGCATCGGACGATAGTGATCATTTTCTCCAAGAAGGCAGATCCTAATCTGCAACAGATTTTTGTGCTTTGGACAGCTCCTGGAATCAAATTTTGTTGGGATCTGGTAAGTAAGACAGCCTATGGGCTGCAATGAACTGCAGAAGCGCTGATCTGCATTTTTCAAAATTCCGTTCAACCACAGCGAACCAAGTGTAAAGCATTCGTAAATCAATTTATTATCATTTATTAAGATATTATTTTGTCATAAACAGTAAAAGTGAATCAATATATATACATATGCCATTCATGAAATTAGTCAAGAGCCGTTACAAAATACTAATGTGTTGTGTAATGATATTATGTTAATAGCTAGCATAGACTTGGTTCGCTGTGACTGCAAAGAAAACGAAGTTTCGCGTATCTAGCAGAAATGTAATTTTGTTTTTTTTTCATATTTCTAAAGGTTTTGAATCAGAAATTGACGAAGATGTTTGCTTACTGCATGAAAGGGAGTATTATGGATGACATCCTGTTTGTAACACGTAAGCGATAAAATGATAGATTTGATCCAACACAGTCAATTAGTGGGAGCCCAAATTTCAAATTGAAATATCTCAAAATAATGTTTCTTCAAGATGAGACCATTTCTTGACGTTTCATGCATTTTTAAGTTTTTAAGAAAACAAAAATTCGATTTGCTAAATTTCCTATACTCCCCCCCTGCGAAGATTTTCGAGGATAAAAAAATCAAAGCTTTAAGCACTTTGAGGCACCCCTAAATCATTTTCGATTGAGCTGAAACTTTGCACAGATAATTTTTTTGGGACAATAAACAAAATGTACATGGTCTTTTTTCGAAATTCGCCACCCTAATGCACTCTAATGTACACGTGTCTGAAAACTGTACATTAGCACCCAAGGGCCATCATAAATCCATTTCTACCTGTTATTGATTTTTTTTTTACTGTACACAAAGTAGAAAATTTTCGAGAAAAAATCTTGAAAAAGTTTTTGTTAGAAAAACTTGTTTGCCTTAAATATGCACAAGTTGCGATGTATGGAAGAGTTGTAGGGCAAATATTTATCTACCATTTATCCACCATTTCATCAAAATCTGAGATAACCATTTTGAGAAAATTGACTTTTAGTATTTGTTTTGGTGTAGGATTTCAAAAAATATTTTTTCAGTATTTTTTTCTGAAAATTATTTTCCTAAAACTCTTCCATGGATCACTTTTTTTGTAGGACTTACCATTTTCAAGTAAAAAAAAATGGGTGAGTTATATCTATGATATAACCGCAAAGCTGACGTGGGCCTACCTTAGCTGACCAATCATTTATTTGTATTGATTAAATTCTTGATTGATTGAAACAGTATCCGAATTCAATTGAATTCAATATATTTGCTTTGTGAGTGAAAATATTGAACAAATGCCATGTGAGGTTAATGCATCCATTGTGATAGATTATGTTCTTCGTTACAAGTAAATTAAATGACAGTCCTCTTTTATGTTCGGCGTGATGCCAAGGACAAAATATGTGAACGGAAGAATTATCAAACGATTATTTTATTTTACATTTCCCTCTGAAGTTTGCATCTCTCAAGTGTACGTACTTCTCGAACCGCGAATTTGATTGAAACTTGAAAGTTCATTCGCCTTTAGTGCCTGCACGATTTTCCCTGGTTCCTAAGTTTAAAAAAAGGTCGTGGTAGGGAAACATATTCTAGTCTGCACAAAGGCAAGCGAGTACAGGAGTACTCGCAGTATGCTTTTATTTACAAAGCCGATTTCCCCAGAAAGCTTGGATTTGACGTCTGTGGTAGGGAAACACATTTCAACTGGAACAAAAATACCCCCGACATTCACATATCTGTAATGCAAATTTCCCCACGATCCATGGATTTAAAGTCTGTTTTAGGGAAACACATTTCAGTCGGAACAAAAATACCCCCGACTTGCATGACTTTTCAATGCCGATTTCTTCCTTGGTTTTGAAATCTCTGTTAGGGAACACATTTCGGTGGGAACAAAAGCTCCCCCTGCCGATTTCTCCAACGCTTCTTGGCTTTGAAGTCTGTGTTAGGGAACATTTTTCGGCAAGAACAAAAGTCCCCCTACTTTCATGTATTTGCAATGCCGATTTCCCCAAAGGCTGCTTGGTTTTGATGGCTGTGTTGGGGAAACCGTATATCGGGCCAATCAAAACGAGGCTGTTATGGAGTTTAGATAACGCTTAACATTTTACAGTATTCCCTATCAATTGATGCAAACATCTTTCCGATCCGGTAAGGAATGTTCGAGTTATAAGCATTCGAAATCTTTCATTTTTTCCTGCATGTTCTGTGTTTAGGTTTTCATTTTACCCCCCATATATTCCGGTTAGACGTAGTCCCACGTCAAAAAAATTGTAAAACTGGTCAAAAATATTTGGCCTTTTCCATATGTTAGTCTAGATAAATTTTCCGAAAACTAAGTATGCCAAGTTGCCTAATTAGGTAAGGTCTTCACGCCCAGAAAGTTTCATTAGGTTCTGAGAGAGTCATGCCAATCCCATAGACGAGTTGGCGCGAAATCCGTCTCAAGGCTTTTGATGCAGAAAACAGATCTAACCTTTATTCACATGTATTGTTTTGTTGATACTTTGAATAAATTAGTTCAATATCGTTCTAAGCTTCTTACTATTGTACATATTTGATTGAAAACATCAAAAAATTATCGAATTGAAATGTTTTGTTTTTTTTTAACTTTAAAAAATTTTCAACAACCTTTTTTGTGATATTTGCAAGCATTTTCCGCTTCCCCTGTTTTCCCCTAATATGCTTTTCGTTTATTGATGTTTCTTTACGTTGTAGCTTCATGGTTTAAAATACCGTTAGGGTTAATTTGCTTAAATGAAAATTATATATTTTAATTCAAGTTATTTGTTTTTCGAAGTGGTAAAACAATTCGAGGTTATTCGCAGTGTTTGAATTTTAATTCTTCATTTTTGTTACATAGTTTCATTTATTTTGTAATTATCCTTTTGCACCAATTTCACTTTCATAATTCGTGAATTTCTAGCTTGTTTGCCTTTTCAGTACTTCAAGTTTTTCTTTCTGCTTCATCCGTTCTTCCTGCTTCTCCAACTTAGTTGATGTTAGGTTTTTTTGACGTAGGACTACGTCTTTCATAAAAGGTGCCAAATCAGAAAACAGGTCACGTTTTTATGAAATAAAGTTAATGTTAATAACTATTTTTGCTGCGAACCAATTTTAATGATTTGCATACTCGAATCGAATCGGAAATTGTCTAAGATTTGTTTGAAATGCTATACATTACAATCCCCTAGTGTGTAAAGTGTTTAAATTGATGAAAATTAGAAGCATTCCCATTTTCCCATACATTCGTTCTGTTCATCTGTGTGCTTCCCAAACCGTGCTGTCAATAACAATCAACCTATGCAGCCGCGAGAATAGAAACAACGAAGGAGATAACAAAAAGAGAATATTTGCGACGTAAACTCCACCCTTGCACAGTAAGTGCGGTGTCGCTAGCGAATAAATATCGCATGCCCTCTGAGGAAAATTTCAAAATGTTTTAGTGCATTATATGAAACTACGCTTTTCATCCATAATAAGCCTGAAAACTCACATTGTAGTATCACCAATTTCTACTGTTTGAAATATGAATCGTAGGGAAAAAGTACGAATCGAATAACGGACACTTTGTTTTGTAATTTTTTGAAGGAAAACTACATTATATTTGATTATATTTTATAATCATCTGCGGAACACTTACCAAGCAACAACAGTAAACTGATAATGATGATGCGAACTGATTAAACGCGAGAAAACTTTAAATATTGATCAACGGTCAAATTCAACATGCTCACGCTAAGCGAACGTCAAACACAAACGACGATGATGAGTAGTACTGTTAGATTTTATTCTACGCTTTTTTCTACGCTGGCTCAAATTAAGACTCACAGTTGAAGGTCGTTAAAGATTTTTACGGAACAAAAATGTTGAAATGATTCGATGTTTATGAATTTTTATTTAACAGGTTTTTCCGTATTTGAGGCAGAACAAACGATATGTTGCTGTATTCACGCGATGGTATTCTATAACTTTCACTTCGACGATTCCATACATTAAGCTTCAAAACAAAAACAATGTTGTGGTTCAATATATTCCAAATCACGCATTTCCACTCATCTGCTATCGCATGTCCCATTCACATTCACGATCTGGTATAGATAAATTCATTACAAACCTTCTAATTTCCGTCGGATATCCCCATCACTTGAAAGTGTCAAAATCCGTAAAGTGAAATTCCACATAAATAATGTATTTACGAAAACGTAGGCACACAGCTGCTGCTGCTGCTGGTCGGGAAACTCATTCTCGCTTTCCACCACACACGCACACACTTTTTTTTCTACGGCAGCACGAAACACCCATAATACGGCCCCGACGTCAAACACATAAATTTCGTCATTTTCAATTCATTCAATTTCGGCTTCCGGTGCGAAACACATAAGCATAATCATCTACCGCACGGCTTCGGGTTTTTTCCTAGCCCACCTCCCTGCAGACCCCACACCGAAAACCAATATCTACCAAATGTGGCCAATTTCAATCTCGAGGGCAAATCACTATTCAATGGGGCCCCCGCAATCTGGATCTAGGCTACCGACACGTATGGGTTTTTCCGGAATTTTTCAACATTAATATTCAGCATCACTTGGTGGTACGGTGGTCGTACGGGTTTCCTGGCTGTTAAGTGATGATTCCGCTAATAAGCGTAATCGAGACTCAAACAGCAAAGCTTGCGGTAGTTCTCGATTGGAATAGCAATCCAAATATTAGCACTTTCGAGTATCGGTCTGATTCACAATCACAGTTTGATGGGTTTTCGTTATCTTCCTGCGGCTGTGGCACAGCTATGGGAAGAACCAATGATGAGTTGGTTAACAGATATTTTTCACATGTGGGAAAACTCGATTGGTTTCAATTATCTAATTGATAATTATCCAGCATAGAATGATTCCATACAGATTCACTAGATCCACGAAATTGTTTACAGTGGACCTTTTGTGCATAACATGGTATTTTATTCCTCTACAACAAATAGTGCACGATAATATATCAATTTGAAAAAAAAAACATGAGAACTTCACGTTGCAAATTAATTGAATGTTCTACATCCTTTGTCATTGCATTTCGCACTACGACGAATCAAAACCACGATGATTGAATTATCCGTTGTTTTATTCTTCTTTGGGATCTTTTTTGCACTTCATTTATTCACACTGGGCTTCTAAAAGTTACTAGTTTTCCATCCGCTCGGTACACAAACGTGGTTTAATATCCGCCAGAAATATACTGAAGGAGCCACCGGGGAATGCCTTTCACTCGGTTACTATGCATCTCCATATGCGAACGATCAGCACAAGACGCATCACGCAGGGACACAGCTGCAGTCCACGTTGTTAATTTTTCTCCGAGATTAGACCTCGGCATGAGGCGCTCAAACTGTTGGTAGAGTGGGTGGTATGGGGTGGTAATTTCTGCCTTCATGAAGCGAGGAAGCTTTGCACCAAAATTTTCACCTTTCCTCCACACACAAGGTTTGTACAGTCACCTCGAACAAGGACGCCACCACGAAAGGCTTCGCACGATTCCAACAATCCAATCCCGTCGACGGTTCCGCAAGAACTGAATCCGAGATGAATCCTGCCTGGTCTCCTATGGCACACAGATCAGCAGAAATCATGCTGTATCGCACGCAACGCCGCATCTCTTCGGCAGCGCTCTTATGTTCGCTCGAATACGGTGCTGAAAGCGAAATCCCGTCGCGTTTGCCGTTCACGAAGATGCCACCACCGACCAGGACTCTCACACACTCTCTCTGTTTGAACGGCCGCTCAGCGTGAAACATGTGTGCCGGACTGGGTGAATGGAAAAATTCACCCGCCTCCCCCTTGAGTACGACCACTTGATGACGCCATCGTTTGAAAACAGTTGGTAAACAGAGAGTGAGTGCCGGTTTCATTTCATCCATTTCACTTCACGGTCAAGTCCGCTCCCTCCCCACGCTTCGGTACTTTGGTTTGCTGTCACGTGTGGGAAATATTCAGACGGAACAATGAATGAAATGCTGAGGCAGCACTTCTCCGCTTGTCTGTTGGGAGAGGTCGACGGATTTTCGCGCTTTTATGGCAGCTCACACGAATGGACCGAGATAGGTTATGGCGGCGGTATTCGAAAAACGCGAACCGTCCTCCAGGAATTAATTGCAATGGCCTCGAAAAATAAGCGCCAATTGCGTTTATTTTGAGAAAAAGGCCTACCCTGTTTGCCTTATTTGATCACTTTCACCATATCTGTTGGATTATAGCTTAAAGAGCTATGTTCCTCATGTTTTGTTTTCACTGTAGATTTTTCACAGCAAAAAAGTGCGGAATCTCTCATAGTAGAGGTGTGTATACAACATTCAAATAGCTCTGTATGTGCTATACAAGGGAGTTTTCTGTGATGGTCTTTTTTCCAATTCATTTATTTGTAAGGCATGAGCTTTGCGGAGCCATGTGTGATGGTCTTGACACAATATGGCCCTCAAATAGTAAAGTATGAAGTACCTAAAATGTTTGTTTTGTGGCAAGTTCAGCATTCAATCGTATAGTAAGACTCTTGACGAATTTCATCCCAACTCGGAGTTGGCAGCACCATCTCAGATTGCAGTGAAAAGTTGTGGGTGTATAGACATAGGTCATTTTAGTAATAATACTTGAAAAAATGGACTAATTTTCAGAAAAGGCCAGAGTTTTTTTCTTTTTTCTTTTTTACCACAATTTTCCAAAAAAATATGAGACCTACAGAATTTTGTTCGAAGAATCAAATGTAGGAAATTACTTAAATTTTCATTAAAAAATATCACATTTTTACAAATTACACTGACGAAAAAATCATTTAAAAAAAAAGAATTAATTTTTCTCAAAATCCATTTTTTTTTATTCTCAAAAAAAACAATAGTGAAAAACAGCTCAAACAATTATCAACAAGTCATCCATATATCAGAAAATGGGCACTTTTACAGGGACAACATTTTTCTAACAAAAAACTTTATTATATTTTCTTTGAAAAAAATCCAAAAATTCAATCGCGATAATCTATATATATATATATATATATATATATATATATATATATATATATATATATATATATATATATGTATATATATATATATATATATATATATATATATATATATATATATATATACCCTCTCTAGACCCTCTCTAAGGGGGGCCTGCCATACAAATGAAACACAAATTTCTACATTACTCGAGAATTGATCAAGCAAACGAAATTTTTTTGAATTTTTTTCACGAAAATCAAACAATTTCCTACATTTCTTTCCCTGACTAAAGTTTGTAGGTCCCATGGTTTTTGAATTGATATTTTTTGTAAAAAATATAGAAGAACATTTGGCTCTTTTCGACATTTAGAGATTTTACGTATGAAAAGTTGCTTAAATGACCAATGTCTTTACACCCTCAACTATTCACTGTAATCTGAGATACTGCTGCCAACTCCTAAGACGAATTGGGATGGAATTCGTCCAGAGTCTCACTATACAATTGAATGTTTTAGTTATTTGCTACTTTACTATTTGGGGGTTCGGTTCAAGACCACCAAACAGAATTCCGTTGCACAGTCCAATTTATTAATTTTTTTTAAATTTCAAGCATGCAAAGTTGCAGAAATGACCAATGTCTTCACACCCACAACGTTTTGCTGCAGCCCAGTCGTGTTGGCATGAAATTTGTCTCTTGTTTTATTGGAAGAGTTTTTAATATATAATCCAATTTTGAAACAACTTTTTTTAACAAAGTATTTAAAATGTGATTTTTTAAAAATGTTAATTGAACTGAACATCTATGTCGAACACAGTATTTTGATCAGACAGAGGTCAGAAAGTTTCAAGTTTTTTTTTCCAAAAAAGGTCCATGATTTTGGAGACGAAATTATCAAAAATAAATGCAATTGAAATAAAATCAACAAGTCTTGCAGAAATTAAGTAGAACTTTCATCAGAAACTGCTCCGAGAGAGAATTATTTTCGTAATTTTTAAAGCCAGTTACATCAAAGAAACTTTCATAGCAGAATCGCCCAAAAGTACTGCATTTAAATTCTTGCTGGTTTCTGAATAAAATCAAGAGAACTTTTTGCATAACATAAACATAAAACTCATTCAATGCGGTTGCTGTGCCCGTATTTGAGAAACCATTTTTGCAGTGCGAGTCTGCGTTTGCGTTAACGTCAATCTCATATCGTCCTCATGTTCCGGAGTTTTCCGTGTCATGAGCGGCAAACGGCAAACGGAATAAATATATCAAATGCCTGCAAGACCACTTCGGTGAATTACTTGTTCATGGAGTGCCAAAGCTAGCTCAAAACCTTTTCATCGAAAAAATTACGGAATGTGCGGAATAGTTTTTAATGCTCAAATGCTCTTTCTTTGAATATCATAGATTTGAATTATGCTCTCTGACCTTTTATTAACCTTTTATTATTATTTGGTATTAACCTGATTCTTCACCAAGCCAAATACACTCGACAAAAAAAATAGAGTAACACTCTGAAGTCGAAATTTCTAGATATTTTTGGAACTCTAGCTTCATGAAAAATCTACGTATGAAGATGAAATGTACAAATGTTTTAAAATGTTTTGAAGCTCATGTTTTTCATGTTTTGAATATTGTACGAACACATTTTTATCTTGGGGTGCGTAGATGAAGTGGACAAAAATATTGGGAGGAAGTAAAAAAATCGTTTTTTTCTGATTTTTCAAAGATTTTGTGGACCAATATAATTATTTTCGAACTGAGCCAATAGCAACTCCAATTACTCTTGTTATTACCCAAATCCAGTTTTCATTTGATTCCTATAACGTTCCTGTAGGACCTTTCAATATTGTATTATGTTTGAATGAAAACTGTCTCTTCGCATTGATTGATGAATAATTCCATAAATTATGATCGCAGATCGAGAGAATTTTTTTAAAACTCCAATATGTTCTGTAAAAGTTCGATTTGTTACTTTAACGAAAAAAAAAATATTTGCATCGATTGAAAAAAAGTACCAAGAACAGGATTTTTTTAGTGTTTTAAGGGGATATTCTAGTGTAGGGGCACGTTTTCGGACGTTTTTTCGAGCTCCGAAAAAAATAAAACAAATAATATTCTTACTATACATTATATTGGGTTGGGAAAAAAGAAATGTCGTATATTGTCAATATATGGCAACACCTAAACATATCTTGTGTTGTATTTATCGCATCGGGTCATACTATACGGCTATTTAAAGACGACAATCTGTGCTACAAGTGTCGTTTTGACAGTGTTGTGATTGTCCTTTCAGTCTCAAGTTATAGCGCGTCAAAGATGGAGTCCACCAAGCAAGAAATTCGCCATATTTTACATTTTTACTACGTGCGAGGTAAAACTGCAACAAAGGCGGCCGAAAAAATTCGTCTAGTTTATGGACCCGATACTGTAACGATTCGCACAGCAGAGCGTTGGTTTGATCGATTTCGTTCTGGTGTAGTGGCTGTCGAAGATACACCCCGTACTGGTAGGCCAATCGTCGGCACTGCTGAAACGGAACGAACTCGACCCATTTTTGAAGAAGATGGTGACTGGTGATGAAAAGAGGATCACGTGCGCCAACCTAAAGCGAAAAAAGTCGTGGTCGAATCATGGTGAGCCGGCCCAAACCATCGCCAAGCCCGGATTGACGGCCAGGAAGGTTCACACATCTTTGATGACCCGCCAGAAGCTACGGGAGCTCTGATGAGATGTCCTATTGCACCCACCGTACAGTCCGGACCTGGCTCCAAGTGATTATCATCTCTTCCGGTCCATGCTAAACGCTCTTGGTGATACTAAGTTGGCCTCAAAAGAGGCTTGCGAAAACTGGCTGCCTGAGTTTTTTGCAAATAAGGAGGGGGGGGGGTTTATGAGGGGGGATAATGAAATTCTAAATGGCAACAAGTTTGCGAACAAAACGGCACATATTTGATTAAGTCAAATATTGGATAATTTTAAGTATGTTAAATAAAGCGTCAAATTTCGATCAGAAATACGACATTTCCTTTTCCCCAACCCTATATCATTTGTTTATCTATCTTTCAACAAAAATTTCACGGAAAAAATATCCATAATTAGAATAGCTACAAGCTGATTGAGTGCGGGGTTCTAAAAAAGTTGTGCCATGGCGTACACGTTTCCAGCCCTTCTGGTGATCTGAAACAAAAAAAATCAAACAGATTCTGAATCAGTAAAGATACCGCTATCGCATAAACCTCGGACAGTTCTGAAACATGTTTTTTGACAAAATGGCGATCGTTTGAAGAAGAAAATGTTGTTTAAAACGTATTCTCTTAAGTTCCCCTATTTTTTAAAATAGTAAAATGAAAAAATATTGTTATTTATAGGTTCAAGCGATAGAGGGATGCATACAGATCATATTCATAAAATTTTGACATAAATCTGTTTAGTAGAACTTGAGATATCGTGTGCGCCAGTTCGAAAAAACTAGTTTCGAGAAAAAACGCATTTGAAGTTTATTTGTATGGCCGAACTAGTTTAGATACCGCATCACTAAAATGGCCATAACTCGGTAAATAATGGGATTTTTTAAAAGTCCTTTCCAGGGTATATTCTTGAACACCTATACTTCAGAAATATAAGGAAACATTTTTTTTGTTTTTTTTTTCAAATTTCTAGACTAGAATACTGCCTTAAAAAATCTTCTGTTATTATGCAATTATTGCAGTAGTTTCTAATGTATGCACACATTTTTTAGCCCATTGCATATCCAAAACCACTGTTAACAATTGATATTGTTGAAAATCCTCCGCGTACCCTCGGAATGAACGATTCGTAATTTTCGGTTTCATGCGTTTGTAGGTATGAGGATTGGAAGTGGTGATGATACTCATGCATATACGTACGCATTCCTACTACACACACTACTTGACCACAAACTCATGAAAACGAAAGTTTATTCCGAGAGTACGCATAGCATTTTGTACCTCTGGTACAATTTGTGATTTGATCGATCGGAAAAAAACCACAGGGGTTTTAAAGCTTTAAAATGATGAAGATTCCCTCTTCATACGTTGTTTTTTTTCTCTAAACTACAGCGTTTCAAAAATCACCAATAAAATCACAAAATAAAATATAAATTTAAAAAATTATGAACTATTCCGATACTAGTCAATATCGCAATGTAAAGATCAAAATCGCCTCGTGATAAATATTTTGTACATATTTTTTTTAAATGCCATGGGGATTTGACATTTTTCATTTCTACAAGCTCAGTTACATAGTTTAAACGAGCTAAATAAGCTGAAGGAGTATAAAATGCGTGTCACCCTTGCAAAGTTGAATGATGATCTTTGATATAGGTATGTGTGGTGCAAAAAAAAAAGTTAAAATAAAAATAAAGCAAAAAGTTAAATGTAAACAAACATATAGAAGAAGAATAAAAAATCGTTTTTTTTGCTTTTCCAAACCTTCTGTGAACTAAAACAATTCTTTTGCAACAAAACTAATAACGAAAGTCTTTTAGCTTAGTAAATTAGTTTTCTTTTACTCCATAAAACGTTTCAGTAAGACTTTTCATTACAGAGACATCTCAGATTGAATTTAAAATTACCCTTTCGTCTCTGATTAATACAATAATAATTGCACAGCAAATCGATAGGTAGTTAAAAAAATTGTTATTGAGGTTACAATTTTACTAATATTACTCAAAAATCTCGATTTTGCAAGTTGTTTTTGTGAAATGTATAATTGTAAAACTCCTGCACCGGTTCTGATATATACTCTGAGCTTTCACCGTATATCCAATTACAATGTTGGAACGACCCAGCTCAACTATCACTTTACAGATTTCAAAACTTTTGGTACAATTCAAATATCTACTTTTGAAGATAATTTTCATAGGAGAGAGGTATGAAAAGGGTTGTTTGTCCTCTCGGTTTAGATGCGAAATGAAGTGAAGGTCAGATTAGGTCAGGAAATCATTTCAACAGAAAACTCGAAACCAATAATAAATTGGGAATATTAGCAATTAGATTTTAGCCAATTTTTAGCTAAATTTTAGTTAAAATTTTGAAGAAAATTTGGTCAAAGATCGTAAGAGAAAAGTTACCAAAAACATCAGTATAACTAATTTTGATCATATTTCAAAGTCTCTTCTTTCAATTAAATTTGAATTCGGTACTATTTTCAAAACGAGTTTTTAGCTGATTTATATCAAATAGATGGCAAAATAAATTTTGGGCGAGACGAGTTTGCCGAATCAGCTAGTGGGATATAAACATGTTGGTATATTACCATTGAAAACAGGCTCGACCCTACCCGAAATATTTACAAATAAAATTAGGTTCACAAATAATCCCCGTTTATTAATCACAAGTTTTGTAAAATCCAAATTTTATTACCATGGAACTGCTCCGGCGTTTGAATTGATGCAATTCTTGTGTTTTTCACGTACAACGAAGAAATTCCTTAATGTATTTCCTCCTTGAACGGCAACAATTTACAAGGTCCTTCGATGAAGATACTTTATATGTGGGTCAATACTATTGAATTTGTAGTTATGGAGAATATTGTTTTCTAGAATAATGAAATCTACGGTGGGATACAGAGACATATGATACATTTTCGGCGAAAAAACTTCCTTTCCAACGATATAGTATGGAGTAGATTGGGTAGTTCCGGGCTGAACTGAGTTTTCGCTGGTAAAAACTTTTGTTTATATCGAGACTTCTACCGAAGTTTACGAGAAATTGTAAAGCGATAACTCTATATTTTTCCACATTTATTCGATTTGTGTTGGCGATTGTTGAATAAAAACATGTCGGGTTTCAGTAATAATCGAATTCATGGTAATAGAGCACAAACTGCAGCTTAACTAAATGGTCTTCTCTGTATCGCCAAATATCTGAAAATATCTGGAATAGTAAGGTATGAGTTGTAATGATCTGGCATTTAGCAGAAGGTTTTTTTTGGTTATAATTGCAATTCATCTTTGTGGTATACTAATAGCATCCAAAAAACAAATGAATAAATAAAATAAATGAAATGCATATTCGTCCCACGAAATTGGTACTCTCAGTTTCATTAAAATTGTGAAAAACGTATTTGCCAGTTTTTAATCTTTCACACCAATACGGCATGATTAGTTTCCACAATCGTTCCTCAAAACGTCAGAATAGATTACAGTAGTTCGACCAGTTGTCCCGACCAGAATTTCAGGAAATAGCGGCTCACTTTGCGTTTCCGTTGATCTTTTAAGCTTTTGTCGAATCTTTTCAGCTAAATTTCTCTTTTAAGATGTTGCAGTTTTGCTTGAAAAAAAAATCGAGGGATTGTATCCGAGACACGACCGCTTAGGATGTAGGACTACGCAGTGTTTTTTCTTTTAAAATTTGCTGGTTAATCATTTCGGATGTTAAGTGAGCGCTCAACTTTCGTACTGAGCAGACGCGTTTTGCAATAATTGCCGCGAAAGTCGATCACAAACTATTCTCAAAGTAGTCAATAGATTTCTCATTGACGTGCAACGGTGAGCCGTTGACACAGCGTGCGGCGACTCCGCGATGAATCGTCGCGAAAACACTTTTCGCATTGATTATGCGAACCTCCCGAAAAAACCGGAATACGCAAAAATCCACGAATTCTGTGGTACGATACTAAAGTTGAAGCAAGGAGAAGTAACACGCATACAATATAATAGGACGCTCGGGTGCACATTCATCAAGGTCACTAGCCCCGAGCTAGTGAAAAAATATGTGACGAGAACGACAACCAACACAAGGTGAATGTAGATGGGAAAAAGCACCGTCTACGAATCACGATGGAGGACGGAGCGGTCGAAGTAAAATTGTTTGATCTTTCCGAGAGCAAGTATGCGGCTCTGACTTGTTCTTTCCGGGTATATACACAGGTACCCGTGTTGCAAAGATGGTGGTGAAGAGAAACATCGAATCGTGGGTAACGATCGATGGAGAGCGAACACTCGTGTCCTATTTTGGGCAACAACAAACATGTCGTCACTGTCGTGACTTTATCCACAATGGGATCACATGCGCACAAAATAAAAAACTGCAGGTCCAGAAGTCATATGCTGATGCTGCAAGACAGCCTGCTTCAGAAACACGAGCGACCACATCGAAGTTGTCGACAAAAAAGCAAGATTTATCGAAACCATCAAGTTCCAAGCCACAATCGAGACAAAAACAGCAGCTGCTAATGCCTCCACCGAATTCCATTGATTTGGAATCCGAAACGGAATTATCAGCACAACACGCATCATCAAGTGCGACTAAGCCATCGGGCAGCGGGTCAATAAGCGATAGACTAGTTCAGCGACCCCCTGCTAGCGGCGGAGTGGATCGCGAAACTGCTAGTGGTAAACCCGATGGCAACGCAACCGACACGTCGTCGACATCAGTTTCAAACCGAAGACTTAGCTTCTCAGCAAACATAACAGCACCATCCGCACTACCTAGTGCGACTCAGCCATCGGACAGTGGGTCACTGAACGATACACAAGTCCAGCAACTCCCTGCTAGCGGCGGAGTGGTTCGCAAAACCGCTAGTAGCAAATCCGATGGCAACGAAACTGACTCTTCATCCACCTCACTCTCGACCTGTAGACTTCGTGTAAGACCGCCGGGAAAAAAACGGCGAGAAGGAAGCGATGATGAGCGAGGAGAACCAATGACACAATGAATCAGTTCGTCGGCTACAACATCGCGACTGTGAATATAAATACAATCACAAATTCTACTAAACTTGACGCGCTACGAACCTTTGCCCGCACGATGAACCTCGACATCGTCTTCTTGCAAGAGGTCGAGAACGAACATCTGAGTCTTCCCGGTTATAATGTAGTATGTAATGTTGACCATATGAGAAGAGGGACGGCAATAGCGCTTATACAACACATTCAGTTCTCACACGTCGAGAAGAGTCTAGATGGTCGCCTCATCGCACTGAGAGTACAGAATACGACGCTATGTAATATTTACGCACCATCGGGAACAGCTTTGCGTGCCGAGAGAGAGCGATTCTTCAACGGTACGATCGCATTCTATCTTCGACATAACACTGAGCACGTCATACTAGCCGGAGATTTTAACTGCGTGCTTCGGCCAAGTGACGCTACACACTTCAACACGAGTCCCGCTCTACAAGCAACGGTGCGGCAACTACAGCTGCATGATGTATAGGTTAAATTATATCCTTCAACCCCCGCACCCACATATGTTACATACAACGCAGCTTCCAGGCTGGATCGCTTGTACGTCAGCAATGGACTGTGCGAGCAATTACGAAGCGCAGCTACTCACGTTTGCTCCTTCTCCGATCACAAAGCTTTGACAACACGAATTTGTCTCCCTCCCCTCGGTCGAGCGCAAGGTAGAGGCTTCTGGTGTTTACGTCCACATCTACTAACACAAGAGAACATGGAGGAGTCTAAAATTCGGTGGCAATTCTGGACCCGCCAACGAAGAAATTTTAACAGTTGGATGACATGGTGGCTATCATGTGCGAAGCCAAAAATACGCTCATTTTTCCGATGGAAATCCCGAGAATCATACAACGAATTTTACGTCAAACATCAACGGTTATATGACCAGCTTAGACTTGCTTATGATAATTATTACCAAAATCCTCATATGTTAACGACCATCAACCGACTCAAAGCGCAAATGCTCGCGCATCAGCGATCTTTCGCGCAAAACTTTATGCGCATAAACGACACAATTATAGCTGAAGAAAATATCTCCACATTCCAGCTAGGGGAAAGGCGGAAAAAGAAAACAACTATAACGAATATGCGAAATGAGAGTGGCGAATTGCTGCGAGGTTCCGAAGCAATCGAACAACATGTGTTCGAGTACTTCAAGGGATTCTATACAGCGCCGGAAGAGAACAACGAGTCGAGAGAAAGCTTTGAGTGTGACAGAGTAATACCTTCAGATAACGAACCGAATTTCGCTTTAATGGCAGAGATAAGCACGGAGCAGATATACACATCAATAAAAGCGTCAGCAGTTAGAAAATCCCCTGGAGTTGACGGGCTACCAGTAGAGTTTTATAAGAGAGCTTTCAACGTCATCCACAGAGAGTTGAATCTGGTGATGAATGAGGCGATAGCAACACAGTTCCCCTCAGACTTCACAAGCGGCATAATCGTGCTAGTTAGAAAGAGAAATAATAACGACACCGTGCGGGCCTTCCGACCGATTACTCTGCTAAACGTAGATTATAAACTACTGAGTAGAATTATGAAAGTCCGATTAGAACAGGTGCTCCAAAACCATCGGCTACCGAGCGGAGCACAAAAATGTTGCAATCCCGGTCGCAATATATCCCAAGCTACTCTCGCTCTTAAAGACAGGATAGCAGAACTGATCGACGAAAAGAGAAGAGGAAAACTAATATCATTCGATCTCGATCATGCGTTCGACAGGGTCTCGCATACATTTCTCCACCGAACCATGCGGTCGCTCGGTATCAATCAGAGTTTCGTCGGGTTACTGCAGCGGATTGCCGAACGTTCTACGTCTCGGTTGTTGATAAACGGCCATCTCTCACAAAGTTTCCCAATCGAGAAATCGGTTCGACAGGGCGATCCATTATCGATGATGCTATTCTCGCTGTATCTTCATCCACTTCTCACACGAGTGGAGCGTATTTGTAATGGTAATGACCTGTGTGTAGCTTACGCAGATGACATCAGTGTGGTGACAACATCTACACAAAAAATTGAACAGATCAATGAAATGTTCTGTCAATTTGAATTTATCGCTGGGGTTAAGCTCAATCGCCAAAAGACGGTATCTATCGATGTGGGAGCAACCGATGGAAATCTATGGACAGTGCCTTGGCTTCAGACAAAGGAGACGGTGAAAATTCTAGGCATCGTCTTCACTAATTCTCTACGGGAAATGGTGAAGCTGAATTGGGATGCGCTAGTTTCCAAAATAGCGCAAAATATTTGGCTTCATTCTCAACGGACCCTAAATTTATGTCAGAAGATAATGCTTTTAAAGACGGCGCCAGTGGTTGTATGGTTAGCGTAACAGCCTCACAATCCGATCGGCCTGGGTTCAATCCCAGCTGGCGTCGTTGGGATTTTCTGAGGCGAAAAATCTCTGGTTACGTCTTCCTTCGGAGCGGAAGTAAAAGAAGTTGGCCCGGCTCATGAGTTGTTGAGTCTGATAGGTAGGAACAGGTGGAGTCGCCTCCCTGATGTCGGTGATTGGCACTAAAGTGGCGGAAATAGGCCGACGAAAAATAAGCGAAGATAAAAAAAAAAAAAATGCTTTTAAACACGTTCATTCTTTCGAAGACTTGGTATGTGGCATCGATAATCTCGCCGTACAGTATTCACACAGCAAAAATAACTGCAACAATGGGTTCGTTCCTGTGGATAGGGTTGCCAGCGCGAGTGCCGATACAGCAGCTTGAGCGAAGCATAGAGCAGGGCGGACTGAAATTGCAACTGCCAGCGCTAAAATGTAAGGCGCTGCAGATTAATCGGCATTTACAAGAGATTTCATCCATCCCGTTCTATTACTCCCTCCTCACACAAACGAATCCTTCTTCAGCAGATTTCCCATGCCTGAGACAAATTTGTCAGCAAATGTCGCTGCTTCCAATTCCGATCCAACAAAATCCCTCTAGTGAAACTATAATCAAATACTATATTGAGCAGAACGAACTGCCGCGGATAGAACGAAAACATCCAGGACTCAACTGGAGTCGTATATGGCGCAACATCGCATCGAAACAAATTTCATCGGGACATCACAGTGCATTGGATGGAGCGAACTGCCTTCATTGCAATGCAATGGAAGAGACATTAGCGCATAAAATAAGCGAGTGCCCTCGAGTTGTGGCAGCTTGGGCAAGAATGCAGTGGAAAACGGCAGATATCTTGGGAGGATGGCAACTACTATCGTGTGGAGACTTACTGAGACCGTCATTGAATCGTATAGGGAAAATTAAAAGAGATGAATTATTAAGAATCTTTAGTAACTATGTGAAATTCATAAATGACACTAACGGAATCATAGATATTGCAAATATGGAATTTTGTTTAGATATGAATTAATTATGTAATTTTTTATGTACAGAATAAACTTGACATTGCAAAAAAAAAAATACGTCGAAATTTCAAAAATAACTCTTCAATAAAAAGTTTCGGGACCCTGAAAAGGTTTAATGACTTGTGTGGTTTTGTAGAATCTTTCGAGAAGCAACGATCCTTTCTTGCCTTTGCGAGAACAATACATTAATTGGTCATATGTCACAATTTGTTTCTTTATATCAATGCACGCATTGCACAGAGTATTTAACGAGAGGCATCTTCCGTGCTTCGCCATCCAACAAGCATCAAACACGCATCTAACAGATGCACACAGTTGCAGCGATAAAAATGAAACATCGTGAGAATGACCGTCTATGAAAAATCCATTCTCGACTCTCGGCCAAAACCGTCAACAAAGCTAGGAGCTTGTTGTATCAGAACAGAGTCGATGCACACGAGAGCAAATACACATGTACAGGAGATGTACAAGTTCTAAGTTTCGCACAACGAAAACAAGCAACACACATAAATCCAAACACTGATGGCTATATTCGCCAGTGTTCACATCTCGAGGGGAAACATAAAACACAAAACGAGCAGAATAAGCGTTTAACCTTTGTTGTTTCGGGCACAGAAAAATTATGAGAATTTTCCTCAGAGGAGATACAATACTTATACGCTAGCGGCATGTTTTTTACTATGCAATGGTAGGGTTCACTTCGCAAATATTCTATTTTCGCTATCCCGCTTCGTTGCTTCTATTCCAGCGGCTGCATAAGTTGTCCGCTATTGACAGCTCTGTTCGGGAAAGCACACAAATGGACAGAACAAATGTATGGGGAAATCGGAACGCTTCCAATTTTCATCAATTTTCATCAAAAACCATATACAGACTATGGGATTGTGATGTATAGCATATCAAACAAATCTTAAAAAATTTCCGATTCGATTGATATGCAAATCCTTAAAATCCGTTCGCAGCAAAAATAGTCACTAACGTTAACTTTATTACATAAAAACGTGACCTCTTTTCTGATTTGGCACCCTTAATGTAAGACTTAGTCTTATGTCAAAAAAGAAATACATCGACAAATGATTTCATTTGAAATAGATTGATTGTCATCCAAGCAAGAAAACTGTTCTGCGATGCGCTCTCTATATATTCAATCGCACTGAATCTCACACAAAAAGTGTATATATAGTAATTCTCTCAGTAATAGAAAATGAAAATATAAGGTGAAAATAGAGAAAGCATCATGAGAAAACTTCTATCTAATATCTGCTTACATAGCGACCCCGTGGCCTAGAGCACACCCGGCACGCAATTATGCTTATACTACCCATCAATCGGCTCTCGAGGCCACTTCAGCGCACTTTAGAGAGCTTCGCCGCGGCGCTTTTATCTATCTTCTCGCCAAAAATCGCCGGTAAGCACTCATCTGGATATTACTACTTGAGTCACCATTACACAATCTCAATGCACAGCTGCCTCTATAGCGGCTCTTCAAGCCAATAATAGGAATATTTATCTTTCCCTCTTGATAAATTTGGGCACAAATGTTGAGCCGAAAAAAATCTTTTCGAGTAGAAACTGGTTGAATAGGCAAAATTAGCTTCCTCTACTGTTAGCACGTCTCCTTCGGTCATTGCCACCGTTTGTGGTGGTTAAATCAATAGCTGCGTTAGTTCTGGAATCACATTAGCAACAAAATCTGTGTCAAGCAGCCCAAAGGTCTCATGTTTCCATTCCCCATACTCGCGTGGATTTTACATGTAGCAATGTAGCATCTATACATGATTCTGAACGTATGTATTACCATATTCATAATTTGAAGCACACTCACTCCACGGCCGATCGCAGTCAAGAATAATGGGAAATATGTTAACGAACCTCCGACCACGCCGACGCCTTCGGAGGGCATGTAAAATTGCCAATGCAGCCCCAGCACACCACCTTCCACCTCGTTCTACCGGGGATAAGCATTCCACCTTTAGGCTGAAGTAACACTTCCCATCGCTGGGTTCAAACGGTGATGATGATATGTTTTATGGTTATTATAAAATTGCTAAACCCTTTGTTCCGAATGCACTCGGGGAAGATTTGCGAAGAAACTGCGAAACAACTGCTTAACGACTCACTCACAGGTATGCATACCTATTTTCGCCCGACCCCTTAAAGACAATCGTCGTTTAGAGCACACGTAAAGAGGACTTAATCTGGGAATCACGTTTCACCGCTCCATTCAATGGCCCTTCCGCAAGCGTCGCTCCACCAAATGTGGGGCCACAGAAAAGATGAGCTCTGGAGCCAAATGTACCCACCGCACGTAACAACAGAAGTCTTCACATGTGCTACCCTCAGAGTAGTAGAGTAGCGGCTGTCGGTGTGCCAGTGTACGTATAACAGACCACTTATTGGATTATCGCTGGCACAATCGCGCGGAGCAGGAAACCAGTTGCATTCAAATTAGGAAGCTAATCTTGTTCCGGAGCAAGCTACCCGATGCGCGCTGGGATATTGATGGGTGAATAGCAACATCGGATGGTATTATCTGGGCAATCCTTTGTTTTACGGTTGGAACTTTCCTAATTGACGGCAGAGGTTAACCGACCCTGGGTTAGGGTATTAGATTTTCCGTGGATAGCGCTTTCGTGAGTTTTTTTTTCTTCATTTTGCTAGCTTTTTTGCATGCGGTTCATTGTTGTTCTCTTGATTGTTCAAATGTTATCATCGAATTCTTGACCATTTCGGATTTGAAAAAAATATATATATATATATTTTAGTAGTGATTATATTCAATTGATCCGGTTTCTCCAAATGTATCAGAATTCATTGTTGGAGTGAAGAATTGCTGTTATTAGTTTGAACTTCCCCAATAAAATTTAGTATCCCAGTTTCTGCTCTATCCGAAATATTCCTAATTCAATCCACATTTTCACTACCTCCATTACTCTAAGAAAAACTCATAACCCTAACTCACAACCTATCTCCAATCCCAGATAATTTGGTTTATAGAACAGATATTTGACATAGGTTCTGAATTAGACGTTTGATTTGGTTTTATTAACATTAGTATAATAAACTCTCTTTATTTTAAATCCAATCAGTAATGAAGCTGTGAGTTAAACTTTGAGATTCGGAGAAATTAGAATAGGGGAAGGTGGCTCTGACCCGATCCCCTAAATTGCATTTATCACATAAACGTTTTTTCTTCGACTTCGATGTAAAATTATATAGTATAACTCTTTAGAGCATTCTTCGGCATAAGCTTCGAGTAACCGGTCGTGTGCTGTGAGCGTCTCCGTTGAAGCATTGTTTTCGGTTACCGTTGGCTGTTATTATTTTTTTTTTGTCGCCCGGGTGTGCTTTTTTCGCGCGTTTTCGAATTGTTCGAGATATCGTGGAACGCAGTGTGAACTCGGAATTGGTGAGAAAGGCTGAATCGTCAAAGCCTGGCAAGGCCAGCCGGCTTTCAGTTATCGCCGATTTGTCGCCATCGCAGTCGAAGTCGGACATCGGTGGTCAGTTGCACGCACACAATACCAGCGCGATTCGCTGCTAACTTACAGCAGTGTGAAGGAGAGCATCACTTCTTAGTGGTGTGTGATAGTGCCGAGCGCTCAAGCGCTCCGATTGAGAAGCAAGCAGCGGTTGCCAGTTCATCAGCACTGGGGTGCATTGTGGTGAATAGAAATAAATAAGATATAAGATTTATTTTTTTTTTATTTTTTTTTTAATTATTATTATTATTATTAAAAACAAATTATTAGAATATAAGTACGAATTACAGAATGGCAGAAGGAGGGGGAGGATCTCCAGATATGGAGATCTCTGATGATGACTCCCCTCTGGTTTAAAAAAGTTCTAATAAAGGAACAGCGAAGACACTTAAACGCGTTCCTACATCAGAGGATGTTTCGTCCGGGGACGAGTCTGCTAACTCTAGCAAGCCCCCCTCTAAAAAACCTGCAAATACCTCCTCTCCAACCCCCCTCGCTCCTACAACAGCTCAGATTTCGCCTCCCCATCCTGTTGTCCCCGATCCCCTTCAATCCTCGTCATCTCCTTCTCGTCCTGTAGTCTTCTCTCCACGTGTCAAGGTCTATCCTGAAGATGCACCTGGAACTGGTCCGTGGGTTGTTTTCTTCAGGCCTAAGCCAAACGGAAAAGCACTTAATGTTATTCAGATCATGAAAGATCTGGCAAGATACTCCTCCGTGACAGAAATTTCGAAGGTTAGACCGACCAAACTGCGTGTTGTCGTAGCTGATCGGAAAGACGCAAACGGTATTGTCGTCGACCAGAGGTTTACCCTGGAATATCGTGTCTACGTGCCTTCCCATGACGTAGAAATCTCGGGGGTGATAACCGAAACGGGTCTGACGTGCAAATCAATTATGGAAGGAGATGGCAGATTTAAAAAGCTGCCTTTGATTAAGGTTAAAATCTTAGAATGCCGACAACTCGGCAAAGTCTCCCAGGAAGGGAAAGAATCGAAATTTACGCCGTCCGACTCGTTTAGAGTCACTTTTGCTGGCTCCGCCCTCCCTGACTACGTTATGGTGGACAAATTGAGGCTACCGCTGCGACTCTTCGTGCCAAAGCCCATGACTTGCCTGAAATGCAAGTCAGTTGGTCACACAGCAGCTTACTGCGCCAACAAGGAGCGCTGTGCCACTTGCGGAGAGCAACATGTGGACAAATCCTGCAGTGCGATTGAGCAAAAGTGTCCATATTGCGGAGGAACTCCGCACGTGCTCTCGGCTTGTGAAACTTACAAGAGTCGCTGGGAGAAGCAGAAGCGCTCTTTAAAGGAACGCTCGAAGCGCACTTTTGCGGAAATTTTAAAGGGCGCTTCTCCATTGGCCCAACAGCAACAACCTTTAACCGCAAACAATGTCTTCGCTTCGCTGCCAGTTGACGAAATGGAAGCGGATACAGCTAACGAGGGCACACCGTACATCTTCCAAGGGAATCCCCGGCGCAAAAATGTGACCACTCCCAAAGTTCAAGTACAAGCCCCTCCGGTTATACCCTCTGTTAGCATGCCTAAAAAATCGAGTGCAGCGGACAAGCAAAATCAGGTTCCTCCTGGCTTCCGTGGGAATAATTCACCTTCGAACGACCCAGCACTCGAAGGAACATCAAAAACCCCAACTGTCCCTATTTTACCGTCAAGTTCAACTTCCCAATCGGGATTTATAAAGTTGACTGACCTTGTGGCTCAAATCTTCACATGCTTTAATGTTTCCGACTCCATCAGAACCATTGTCATATCAATGCTTCCAGTATTAAAGACAATTTTGCAACAATTGATGCAAACATGGCCCCTCCTTGCAATGATTATCTCTCTTGATGTCTAATTCAAATAGAGAGGTCGGAGATATCACTGTTTTACAGTGGAATTGTCGTAGTCTTATCCCTAAATTGGATACATTCAAATTTTTAATTCATAAGTTCAATTGTGATGTTTTTGCTCTGTCCGAAACTTGGCTTTCTTCGCGAGATGATCTCTCTTTCCACGATTTTAATATTATACGCTTGGACCGTGATGACAGATACGGAGGGGTGCTATTGGGGATCAATAAGTGCCACTCATTTTTTCGTATTGACCTTCCACCTATTGGAGGGATTGAAGCTGTTGCTTGTCATGCAAACATCAGAGGAAAAGACCTCTGTATTGTCAGCTTGTATTGGCCTCCGAGAGCTGCGGTTAGCCGCAAGCAACTTGTTGACATGTGCTCACTCCTTCCTGAGCCACGATTGATCTTGGGAGACTTCAACTCTCACGGAACTGCCTGGGGGGAACAGTACGACGACAATCGTTCACTGTTGATATATGATCTTTGTAACAGCTTCAATATGACACTTTTGAACACTGGTGAAACAACACGTGTACCTAAACCTCCTGCTAACCCAAGTGCTCTTGACCTCTCGCTTTGCTCGAATTCACTATCGTTAGATTGCAAGTGGAATGTAATCCAGGACCCCAACGGTAGTGATCACTTGCCAATCAAAATTTCCATCACCATTGGGTCGAATTCTTCTGAATCTATAAACATGGCATATGACCTCACAAGACACATTGACTGGAAAAAATATACGGACGCGATTGCTCTAGCCATCAATTTCAGAGATGGTTTGCCTCCATTGGAGGAGTATAACTTCATTTCTCGTTTGATCTATGACAGCGCGGTTCGCGCTCAAACGAAACCCATCCCAGGTTCCACTATTCGTCGAAGGCCTCCCAATCTATGGTGGGATAGCATATGTTCCAAGCTTTATGTAGAAAAATCGAATGCATTTAAAGCTTTTCGGAAACGTGGAACCCCTGAAAATTTTCAAACGTATTTAGCCCTTGAAGATCAATTTAAAAACTTAATCAAAGGGAAAAAACGTGCTTATTGGCGAAATTTCGTGGGAGGTTTGTCACGAGAAACGTCAATGAAAAAATTATGGAAAGTGGCTCGAAACATGAGAAATCGCTCTTCAACGAATGAAAGCGAAGAATATTCACATCGATGGATTTTTAATTTTGCACGGAAGGTTTGTCCTGATTCCGCTCCTGTGCAAAAAATTGTTCGAGATATACCACAAGATAGGTGCGATCTTGATTCCGAGTTTTCGATGGTAGAATTCTCTCTTGCTCTCCTTTCATGTAACAATTCTGCTCCGGGATCGGATAGAATTAAGTTCAACTTGCTGAAAAACCTCCCTGATGTGGCGAAACATCGCTTGTTGAATTTATTCAATCGGTTTCTGGAGAATAATATTGTTCCAGATGATTGGAGACAAGTACGAGTTATAGCTATTCAAAAACCCGTCCGACTTCAATTCGTACCGCCCAATAGCAATGCTGTCTTGTATACGGAAATTGTTGGAGAAAATGATCTTGTTTCGCCTTGATCGATGGGTTGAAACGAATGGCCTACTCTCAGATACACAATATGGGTTCCGCAGGGGCAAGGGGACGAATGATTGTCTTGCGTTGCTTTCTTCAGAAATTCAAATGGCTTACGCCGGAAAAAAACAAATGGCTTCAGTATTCTTGGACATAAAGGGGGTCTTTGATTCTGTTTCAATAGAGGTTTTGTCAGACAAATTACACTCTCGGGGTCTTCCGCCTCTATTGAATAATATTTTATATAACTTGCTTTGTGAGAAGCATTTGAACTTTTCTCACGGAGATTCGGCAGTAAGTCGGGTCTCTTACATGGGACTCCCCCAGGGCTCATGTTTAAGCCCCCTTTTGTACAACTTCTATGTAAGCGACATCGACAATTGCCTTACACAAAATTGCAGCCTAAGACAACTTGCAGATGATGGAGTGGTGTCTGTCGTAGGATCAAACGAATCCGACCTGCAAGGACCCTTACAAGATACTTTGAACAATTTTTCAACCTGGGCCATTGGGCTAGGGATCGAATTCTCCACGGAGAAAACAGAGATGGTGGTTTTTTCTAGGAAGCATAGACCAGCAAAACCAAAGCTTCAACTTTTGGGTAAACCGATCACTCATGCTATGTCATTCAAGTATCTTGGGGTCTGGTTCGACTCCAAATGTACTTGGGGGGCCCATATTAGGTATCTGAGTAAAAAATGTCAACAAAGAATAAACTTTCTCCGTACAATTACCGGCACCTGGTGGGGAGCCCATCCCGAAGATCTTATAATGTTGTATCGAACAACTATTCTCTCAGTGATGGAGTATGGCAGTTTCTGCTTTCAATCAGCTGCCAAAACACACCTCATTAAACTCGAGCGAATTCAGTATCTTTGTCTCCGTATCGCGTTGGGATGTATGCCCTCAACGCATACCATGAGTCTCGAGGTTTTGGCAGGCCTACTCCCACTAAAAGATCGCTTCAATTTATTATCTCTTCGGTTCTTCATCCGGTGTAAGGTCATGAACCCATTGGTGATCGGAAATTTTGAGCAGCTGATCGAGCTAAATTTTCACTCCGGATTCATGAGTTCATATCATGAATTCATCTCCATGCAGGTTGATCCTTCTTCGTATATTCCCAACCGTGTTTGTTTCCCTGACTACATCAATTCCTCTGTGCATTTTGATCTGTCCATGAAGCAAGATATCCATGGATATTCAGATTACCAACGATCGAGGATCGCTCCAACGATCTTCGATGAAAAGTATGGGGGTATCAATTGTGATAATATGTACTTTACTGATGGGTCCACTAGAAACGAGTCCACAGGATTTGGAGTGTTCAACGAATTTTTTAGCACCTCACACAGTCTTCAGAATCCTTGCTCAGTGTATATTGCTGAATTGGCAGCAATTCATTGGGCGCTGGACAGCGTCGCCTCACGACCTGTTGAACACTATTACATTGTAACGGATAGTCTTAGCTCTGTCGAAGCTATCCGTTCAGTGAGGCCGGAAAAGCACTCGCCGTACTTCCTTGAGAGAATACGAGAAAATTTGAGTGCTTTATCCAGACGCTGTTATGTCATTACCTTTGTGTGGGTCCCTTCTCATTGCTCAATTCCGGGTAATGAGAGGGCTGACTCATTAGCAAAGGTAGGTGCGATTGAAGGCGATATTTATCAGCGTCAAATCGCCTTCAATGAATTTTACTCTTTAGTCCGTAAAAATACCATCGCTAACTGGCAACGCAAATGGAACGAAGGTGAATTGGGCCGGTGGCTTCACTCGATTATCCCTAAGGTTAGCCTCAAACCATGGTTCAAAAGTCTGGACTTGAGTCGGGACTTTATTCGCACCTTCTCCCGACTCATGTCCAATCACTGTTCGTTAGACGCGCTACTCTTTCGTTTCAATCTGGCCGGCAGCAATATCTGCGTTTGTGGCCGAGGCTACCACGACATCGAACACGTTGTTTGGTCGTGTGAGGTGTATCTTGTTGCCAGATCGAATTTAGAGAACTCCCTTCGGGCTAGAGGAAGGCAGCCCAATGTGCCGGTGAGAGATGTGTTGGCTCGGTTAGACCTTGATTACATGTCCCAAATATATGTTTTCCTTAAATCTATCGATGTTCGTGTGTGATTATCCTTATATCCTTATACCCTCCATTTCTTCCTTTATGAGTTATTGGTCCACTTGCTATAAACAGGAGAATGAAATGTAAATTCACAATAGATGTACGAATAGATTTAAGAATTGAGTGTGTGTGATTATCAACATTGTAATAATTTCCTTATACCCCATCCTTTTCCTGAGAAAAATATGTCACCCTTCTAATCTCGAGTTCACCGCGAGTAATCGGTTTCCCACATTACTAACGATAGATTTAAGAAAATTGTTCATATATATAGTTTTAAAAATATATTTAAGATTTCGGCTCCTTTAAACTTATGCAACTGAGCCTGTAAAAATAAACGAATTTATAAAAAAAAAAAACTCTTTAGCTACTTTTTCTACTGTATGTATTTCTCGGTATGGTTCATGATTGTTAACCCTTTGCGGTAGTATTAAATGTGGACATGGGTGTTATACAGGTCGGAATATGTTTTTCTTGAAAAAGTAGTGATGTACACCTTTGTGGTATTATACGCAGTCTTTAGCTTGTATGATTATGAAAGATGAACAAGATTCATTTTTTTTTTATTTTCTTCAGACAAGTATCTACTAAACAACGTGTTTTAATGAGTTGTTTTCATATCTATCTATATATATATATATATATATATATATATATATATATATATATATATATATATATATATATATATATATATATATATATATATATATATATATATATATATATATATATATATATATATATATATATAAAAATGGAGTGATGTCTGTCTGTCTGTCTGATTCTTATAGACTCGGAAACTACTGAACCGATCGACATGAAAATTGGTATGTAGGGGTTTTTGGGGCCGGGGAATGTTTTCGTGATATTTTGAGACCCCTCCCCCCTCTCTAAGGGGGGGCTGCCATACAAATGAAACACAAATTTCTGCATTACTCGGAAATTAACCAATCAAACGAAACCAAAGTTGGCATGTGAAAGTTTTAGGGTGCAATAAATGTTTCTATGATGGTTAGAAAGTCCTTCCCCCACTCAAAGGGGGGGCTGCCATACAAATGAAACACAAATTTCTGCATTACTCGAGAATTAATCAAGCAAATGAAACCAAATTTGGCATGTGGAGGTTTTAGGATGCAATAAATGTTTCTATGGTGTTAAGATACTCCTTCCCCCTCTCTTAGAGGGGGCTGCCGTACAAATGAAACACAAATTTTTACAATACCCGAGAATTAATCAAACAAATTAAACCAAATTAGGCATATGGAAACTTTAGGGTGCAATGAATGTTTCTATGGTGGTTAGATACCCCTCCCCTCTCTCTTAGGGGTGGCTGCCATACAAATAAAACACAAATTTCTGCATTAGTCGAGAATTAATCAAGAAAATGGGCGGGACGAAGTTTGGGTCAGCTAGTAATATATATATATATATATATATATATATATATATATATATATATATATATATATATATATATATATATATATATCAGATTTGTTTTGAGTGCTCAACGTGAACCCCTTATAGTGCCAAACTTCAAGCTCGTTGTTTTCGAAATCATAAAAATGTCACATGGTCCGGTCTGATTCAACATCGACTAATTCTCCTTCGTATGGTATCACACAAACGATTAGTTTAGCTTTACCTTCCCGTTTGAAGATACAGAACAATGCTCTTCACATCTGGGGGTAGTGGGGGCAAAGTGGTCACCTGCTTGTTTGGCAATATAACTATTGACTATAGATGCCGAATTGATAGTCACCTTATGTTTGAAGAACTTAATGTCTTTTGAGTCACCCTGTACTTCAGTAGAGCTGTCGCATGTCAAAATACAAATAAAAACAGAAATTCCTCTCTCGATAGCCATTCGGCCGTAGTTCTGTGCGCATGGTATCTAAGGAATTTCTCGTGAAATTTAGTTTATTCAATCCGATATATTGGACAAATCATCAGTTTGGACAACTGTTCACATATTGTAGGAGAGTTGAACAGATATTTTGCTTAATCTCAGCGATTAATTAGCATAGAAATTATTTTGATGTTTGGGGGCAAAGTGGTCATAGGGGAAAAACAACTTACAATGTTCTGTTTACTAAAGCAGATATACCTCATCACATTCTGCTCTGGAAGAAGATCCTTTTGTGGCTTTGACCCTGGAAAAATATGTCACTCCAACTAAACCAAGCTTCATTATGCGGAACATTATGTGTTTCATACTACGTTTTTGTATGCAAGAGAAAAAATAATTTGAGACTCTAGGTGAATAGGCCAAGCTTATTTCATACATGTACCTACTATATCAAATATGATTTGAGTAAATTTGGATGAAAAAAATGCCTAAATCTATCCCATTTGGCTTGATAAGTGCGGAAGAACACTTTGCCCCCACTATAGGTGACACCTTTACCTCCAAGCAAAAAAAAAAGTTAGATTTTTCACCTTTTTTTCTAATGATGAAAAGTGTACTATTTATTTCAAATTTTTATAGTAAAAACCGTTTGCTATCTTGAAGAACAATGAGTTGAACTATAATATTCTTCGAGGAACGGGAATTGAATCGATATGTGGGCGCTGGAAATGGGCATATTCCTTAGGGTGACCACTATGCCCCCTCCATGTTTTTGACTTCTCCGAGATTCGTGCGATAGCGGCATTTATACTAATTCCAAATCCGTTTGATTTTTTTGATTTCAGATAATGTCTGGAATGGTGTAAGCCAAGGAACTTTGAACTTATGAACATATGTTTTTTTCGTTTAATGTTTGTTTTATCGTTAAAAGACAGATAAATCAATAATGATATAATTGATAAGAAAAATGTTCTTTGTTTCATTTTCTCGGAGCTCGAAAAAAAGACCCAAATTCGAGTCTCTCCACTAGAATACCCGCCTAAGCCTCTCTTCAAGCATGGGCAACAATTTTTTGTTTAAACTCATTACGATTATATATTATCCATAGAAGCACCGTTTTTATTTGTGAACAAGTTCACTAGACACTAGAAAGTGTAAACTGTGATAGCTAAGAGCAGACAAAGAACTGCAAAGGGTTAAAAAGATGAAAACATAGGCTAAGTCGAAAGTCCACATTTAGAAAAATTTTGTCGTGAAACTTCCAAATGAGTGAATTTAGATAACAGAAGTAAAAAATATAAAAGTTAGTGATTTTTAAAGTATTATTCCTTATTTTATTCGCAAAACAAATGATAAAATTGAATGTTTATATCAACCAAATTAAAGCTCTCTAATTTTTACTCTGTACAATCCGTTCTTTGACACCGAACCCTTATATTTTTAATTTGGCTGCAACTAGGCTATCATCGGCTATCAATTTTAATATTTCAAATATTCAAGCGAAAATGTTATATTTCAATGTTAAAGCGAAAGTTAATAGGCTATTATGAGTACTAAAATTCACCAGGAATTGTTTTAATTCATTAACTTTCACTTTAACGTTAAAATATAACATTTTCGCTTGAATATTTGAAATATAAAAATTACAGGATGTTGTGTCCAAGACACGACCACATTGTTGACGTAGAACTAGGCTGTTATTTTGTTCAAGTCCTCCGCTTTGCGCTCTTCTTGGTGAAGAGCCGATGCTAGCCTAGTTTGATGATTCCCCACACAATTGTGTAGTTCAAAACATCAATGGAATGACCTCAGTTTGATGTAATGATTGCAATGCCAGAGAATCTCAATCCAAAACGAAGCCATGTGATGACGCAAAATATGGAAGAACTAATTATGTTCATTGTTTCGTATCTAGAACGATACTGAAAGTTTGCCTCAGCGAGAACCAATATTTATGCTTTAGGCAGTTGTGTGGAGTGAAGCTTTTGCACCCGGGGCGGAGGAGTCGATTTACACCCCCACCCCCCAACAGAAATCATTTTTGTCCAATTTCTTCATATAAATTCGGTTCATTCGTGCATCCGTGCAAAATCGTGCATCCGGAGGCGGTTTGACGATGACATGTGCGTCACGTAGACTTATGGGGTTTCTCAAACAAACAATTCAGTTATTGTATAAAATTGTAATCTTATTATAAAAAATCTGGAAATTCTGTATGAAATCCCAAAAATCTGTAATCTGTATAAATACAGATCATTCTGTAGATATGGCAAGAACGCCACGCTGCCGGGCGTCGATTTCGGCACTCCGTAACAATTTTTTACATGGAATAAAATAACACATGTCATCAACCTAACTATCGAGCAATTGAAAAATCACAACCGTTATCCAAACGGAAATACCGCGTTCTGATTGAACTAAATTGAAGGTACAAGCTTCCACTTGTACTCACAATTATTACTCAGTTATTTCCCGACAGATTTACGAGAGTTCTGCATCAATCGATTTGGGCAATCCTAACAAGTCATAACAGTGGAAATGAATAAAATAATATATTTTATGAAACTATCAAACAACTTAAAAACTTGGTCGGTTCGGAATATTAATCAGAACCAAAGTGCCTGGGGCATTGCATTTTTGTATTGCAAGTAGGTGAGTGATACGGCATTTCGGCTGAAAAGTTCATAAGGTTGACGTCTAGATGGCGCCTCTTGCAAAAATCTACTTGACTATCACAAAGCACCATCTTTCAATGGATACGTGTTGAAATTTGACAGCAATCGGTCGATTGGTTCGTGAGTTACAACATTGAGAGTGAAGCAACTTTTGTTATTGTGAAAAAAATGGAAAAATCACAAATCAATGAAATCGATGGCAAAATTGCATGAATTGTGCTTCGAATTGCTTCCATCGTATTCTCCAGATCTGGCCCCCAGCGACTTTTTTCTGTTCGCAGACCTGAAGAGAATGCTCGCTGGCAAGAAATTTAAGACCGATGATGAAGTGATTACCGAAACTGAGGCCTATTTTGAAAAAAACCAAAAGAGTACTATAAAAATGGTATCGAAAAGTTGCAAGATCGTTTTAATCGCTGTATCGCCTTCGAAGGCAATTATGTTGAATAATAAAATTGAAATTTGCAAAAAAGAAAGTTTTACTGTGTTACCTTATAAACTTTTCAGCCGAACTGTTGAAGTAACATGTTTTTGTGGTGAGAAAACATTATAATTATATAAGGGACTTTTTTTTCATTATTTCATCAATACAGAACACAGGAGCCATCTCGTCCAGGACCACAGAGGGCGGTTTTCATCATATATCTTTCCACTTCGGCATATTCTCTCATGATACGCATCATCCAACGACTAATCACTATAACACTGTTGGAGTGAACAAACAATACCCAACAATCAAACAAAGCGGCCCTTTTCAGGACCACTTTTTTTTAATTTTTCAAACATATCCAAAATCGCATGCAACAGATAGCCTAACGGAATCCTACGAAATCCTATGTCATCAAATAATTATTTCAAAATCGTATAGGTACTGGAATTTACTTTATGCATTTTCTTTCAAGCAATAAAGCTTTTTTAAAGGATTTTATCCGAAAAAGTCGCCTTCATAGTCGCTGACCATTGTAAGACGCTTCCGGAAACTGCTGCAAGCTCGTTTTAGCCTGTCGCGATTTAGTTACGTCATTATCTTCATGATTTTTGACTTTAGCAAACCAATTGCTGCGTGAGGGGCTCCATTAGTGTCCCATTCAATGACGCCCCACACAAAATAATTCATGGGATTGATATCAGGACTGCTAGATAGCCAAACTTCCTTCACCCAGAATTCGGGAACCATTTCGGCAAGCCTCTTCTTTATTAAAATAGCTCAGGAGTAAATGTTGTTTTATCCACTTCCCAGGTCATCTTTATGTAGTACTAGCTGACCCGGCAAACTTCGTCCCGCCCAAAATTTGTTTTTTGTTATCAATACCATCAAATATTCACGTTTTCTTACTATGAGCAAGTTCATGGGTCCAATCGCAGAACTGTTCATTAATTGATCTTCTAATCGATCCCGTTGAATTTACCTTTTACTATAAAATTCCTAGTATTTCTATCAAAACTCATCATTATAATATCATATTATTTTCAGACTCAATTCTCGTTCAAGATCTTTCAACCACTTGCAAATAACATGTTTCTTTGTTACATGGAATAAATGTTTGATACAGAAAATATGATAGAATGAATACAGCCCTAAAACGGACAATTCCTTCATCGAGTTCTGCTCTTATCAACACATTCTGCGATACTGTTTTATTGGTATAGGAGATAGATAGAAGAAGATATAGGAGTGTGTTTCATCACATTAACATCCATTTCCAGTTTCGAACAAAAATCAATTTCGCTAGCGCAAACATCAAATGGGCTAACAGCACTTGTCACTATGTAATTGTAAAACATATGGGAATTTATTTTCCGAATTTTCCCTTTTTCCTTCAGAGTTTTCCGAAAATTTTCAATTGTCATTATCAATTGTGTTGGGTTGGAATATTTTTGGTTGAAATATGTGTAATATTTTTATGGGACCCCCTCTTCATTTCAGAGGAGGGAGAAGTGGCATACCATCATAGAAACATTTCTCATACCCAAAAACCCGCAAATCCCAAATTGTGCTTGATTAGTTCTCGAGTTATGCAGAAGTTTGTGTTTGTGTGCCCCCTGTAATTTGTGTTTCATTTGTATGGCAGCCCCCTCTTAAAGATGGGGGTGGAGTGTTTAACCACCATAGAAACATATGCTCCATATGCTCAATTTGGTTCCATTTGCTTGATTAGTTCGCGAGTTATGCAGAAATTTGTGTTTCATTTATATGACAGCCCCCCTTCAGAAAGGTAGGAGGAGTGTTGAACCACTTTAGAAATGATTCTTGTCCCCTTAAACCTCCACATGTTAGATTTGGTTCAGTTTGCTCGATTAGGTCTTGAATTATGCAGAAATGTATGCTTCATTTTTATGTCAGTACACCCCTTAGAGAGGGGGTGGAGAGTTTAACCATCATAGGGACATTTATTGCACCCTAAAACCTCCACATGCCAAATATGGTTTCATTTGCTTGATTAATCCTCGAGTAATGCAGAAATTTGTGTTTCATTTGTATGACAGCCCCCCTTAGAAATGGGGGAGGGGGGGGTGAGTCTAGCCACCATGGAATCATTTATTGCACCCTAAACCTCCATATGCCAAATTTCGTTTCATTTGCTTGATTAATTCTCGAGTAATGTAGAAATTTGTGTTTAATTTGTTTGGCAGCCCCCTCTTAGAGATGGGGGAGGGGTCTCAAACTATCACGAAAACCTTCCCCGGCCCCAAAAACCCATACATACCAATTTTCATGGTGATCGGTTTTGTAACTACAAGTCCGAGTTCATAAGAATCAGACAGGCAGAAATCCATTTATATATATATATATATATATATATATATATATATATATATATATATATATATATATATATATATATATATATATATATATATATATATATATATATATATATATATATATATATATATATATATATATATATATAGATACTGTTTGTTTCGACACGTTTACGTGTTGGATTATATCGTTTACATTCACTCCGGCGTGAAGAAAATTGACTACAGAACAATGAGTATCCTCTTGTTTCGCCATATTTCTCTAGTTGGTAGCTGTTATGTTTTTACGGATACCTAGAAACATTGACTATCCATTGATGCCAAATTTGTTGTAATCGTACTACACAGGGCCTGTATACAGCTATTTGAATTTCAGTGCAAAATCACCGCACGCACCCTGTATGCGGTCATGTCTCGGATACAACACTACTGTGACTTTTTGTCGTCTAGAAGAACATTCACTCATTTTCCGTACATGTCAAAATCTATATTTTCCTTTTTTGAATTACTGAAAACAGAAAATGTCACCAAAACACTAGAATGAAGGAAGCAACAAAATTGTCAATGTTGTTAAACCTTTCTTTTGCCGCTATTAAAATTCCTTTAGGTGGTGTCATTTCCGAGATCCAAAAGGGGGTTGGTTCAGGACCACCGGTCGAATTAGGTCTACCTTCCCCTATACAATTGTAACACAAGTGCTTTCATAAATCCCAATTAAATAAGTTTCGGAAGGCGAACGGTAACTCCACATTATGGGAATAACGAAAACAAAAACACAGCGTTCTGGAATATTGAACCAACCGTTAATCCATCTGCAATATCCTCGGTGGGGAACAAATTTCCCCCGTTTTACTAGTTTTCTCCGATACAGCTGTGACTCTGGGGTGGCTTCAGATTTGCCTACCGGGAGCATGATAGAAAAGTTGAACTTCTCTGGGCCCAAAATTTTCATTCGAAAATTCTACGCACATTCAGGAAGGGATTAGCTTAATTTTACTTTGGTCGTCTCGAATGTGCCGAGGAATAAATTACTTAAACACCACCGGTTGTCCTCTGCGTGCTTCGCCAAGAGTTCAAAATTGTCTACGGGGCAGCACGATAATGGCCGACAACCCGGGTAGGGCGAAATGAGTTTTTAATAGCCCGAGTGTAGTTTATGGACGGTAAATAGACGCTGTGGCAGATGGGAGGTTCTCGCTTGCTCAGCCGTTTCGCAACTTTGCGTGCGTCTCTATTTCAGGAAAATAAGAGAGCAGCCGATAGCAGAATAGTGAAAATAGCTAGGCAGAAAGTTTTGCTTCGAGCGACCGGGCAGAAACTATTTCGTAAGGAACTATTTAGAAGTAGGTATTAGCGACTGAGTATTAGAAGTATTTAGGCAAATTATCATTCGACTAGGTTGGTGCAAATAACTCTCTAGTGGACGATATCTAATTGAAATGAGTTATAGTATTGCAATTGCTCTGTTGACATCGAATTCTGCAAAGGGTCAGCGACGAGTCAATTGAAATGTAAACATATTTACGCTTTCGCAACATAGATCAAACACAAAGCAAACCGATGCACACATTTCAAACAGCTAACAATCCGACAAACAAGGGCAAACAAACACTGCCACCGATTCAATCCATTGATTCGCAAATAGCGATTCTAACAGCTCATACCCACGTGCCGACACCGTGTAAACATTCCCATTGAACCGAACATAACCGCCCCTCATTCTGAGGGGGATAAATTAACGATAATCGAAGAATCATCGAATCGCCTAAGTCTGGTCAGTCCCACCGGGCCTATAGCCTATCAATGGTTGAGCATTATCCCCTGGAAACGCCGCAACCAATTTACTGATGCCAACCTGTCCGACCATTGTCAACAGGCACAACGCGTAGGTTGGCTTCCCAGCGACACGTGTTGACAATTTAGTGTTCACAGGGAATAGGTTCCCCATTTGTGGCGCCACAATCCCAGCACTGTGCCAAATACTGATGAAATGATACATGGGTGGCTTTCAACGCCCCCTCGTATACACTTGGCGGTTACTAGCGTGCAAGTAGGTGTGCTTCAAACATTTATGGCCCAGCAGCCCAAACCGGTATTTATGGGATAATGATTGGTTTCGAAATTCAATGCTTCTTGGCTATATTCCTACTGGTGTACGCGTCACTTTGATTGAAATTGCTAGATCTGAGAACCATGTTCTATTAATGTTCAATGGAATTTTCATTGTGGATATAATTAGTATTTAAGATTGACGTAGATTTGATTGAAGTTGAATTACGAGGAATAAATTTTAACGTACATAATCTAATTTCTCTATTGAGATATTAATATTTCGAATTTGTCGAACATTTATTATTATTGTTGATTACCGATTTTGTCGATAATATATGATAAAAAAAAACACAAATAGAAAGGATGGCAAACTTCACAACTTTTTACAAAAATATGAAATAATGCATGAAATACATACATACGTACATACATTTTGAACACAACACAAAATATATAGAAAATAAAATAATACTGACCATCAACTGTAGTTAGTTCATAAAAAAATATCTGTGTAAAAGTTGTCTACAAACAAAATTCATTTAACAATCAATTTATTCATTTAATAATTTATCCTCAAGTCGGACTCCGCAAGAAACTCAGCTGAATCGTTATATTGCAAAGATCGTTATTTCCAAGGCGGGAGTATGCCGCCTCAATTCAATCGATATAAGTATTTACGCATACTAAAGGGTGTGTCACATCAAATTTCATCACGGAAAAAACTCTGTAGAAATTCGCCCAGTAGACCGATCCTTTTGAAAATTTTAGACAGTAAAATAAAAACTATTAAACACCTTTTGGCAGTTTCTTTTTATTCATACTTCGAGCCCAAGCCCGTATGCTCGCACCTTCCTCTTTACCCCGTCCATAAAGTTCTATACAACGTCAGGTTGTAGTTTTTTTTTGAACAGAAATCCATTTTCTCTTGAAGTCCGCCTCCGATTTGACAACTTTTGGGTTCTTCCGGAGGGCCTGCTTCATAATCGCCCAATATTTCTCTATTGGGCGAAGCTCCGGCGCGTTGGGCGGGTTCATTTCCTTTGGCACGAAGGTGACCCCGTTGGCTTCATACCACTCCAACACGTCCTTTGAATAGTGGCACGAAGCGAGATCCGGCCAGAAGATGGTCGGGCCCTCGTGCTGCTTCAATAGTGGTAGTAGGCGCTTCTGTAGGCACTCCTTAAGGTAAACCTGCCCGTTTACCGTGCCGGTCATCACGAAGGGGGCGCTCCGCTTTCCTCAAGAGCAGATCGCTTGCCACACCATGTACTTTTTGGCAAATTTGGATAGTTTCTGCTTGCGAATCTCCTCCGGAACGCTGAATTTGTCCTCTGCGGAGAAGAACAACAGGCCCGGCAGCTGACGAAAGTCCGCTTTGACGTAGGTTTCGTCGTCCATTACCAGGCAATGCGGCTTCGTTAGCATTTCGGTGTACAGCTTCCGGGCTCGCGTCTTCCCCACCATGTTTTGCCTTTCGTCGCGGTTAGGAGCCTTCTGAACCTTGTATGTACGCAGGCCCTCCCGCTGCTTGGTCCGCTGGACGAATGAACTTGACAAATCCAGCTTATTGGCGACATCCCGGACCGAACTTCTCGGATCGCGTCTAAACTGCTTAACTACGCGCTTGTGATCTTTTTCACTGACGGAGCATCCATTTTTGCCGTTCTTCACCTTCCGGTCGATGGTTAGGTTCTCGAAGTATCGTTTTAGTACTCTGCTGACCGTGGATTGGATGATTCCCAGCATCTTACCGATGTCCCGATGTGACACTTCCGGATTCTCGAAATGAGTGCACAGGATTAATTCACGACGCTCTTTTTCGTTCGACGACATTTTTCCAAATTTACGAAAAATTGACAGTGAAGCATAGCCAACGTGATCTATATACTCATATCTGATTATAAGCGAAAGCTGAAGATATAATTCCTAAAAATTAAATTTCTACAGCGTTTTTTCCGTGATGCAATTTGATGTGACACACCCTTTATTTTTTTTGTAATCAGGTGGTAGATAATTAGCACCACTACTAATTGAGCGGTGTGGCATCTTTACATCAACCTAAATCTGTTCAGGTGTAACATATACAGATGTTAAAGTCATTGAACCGTAAAGTTTAATTGAAATAGCAATCAACACTTCATCACCACGTGAATTGCGGCTGTAAACATTGTGATGACATTGTAACTCCTAATAACGAAATGTGACTGGTAATGTAACGATGAATCGGGTCCAAAAACATTTTTTTAATGTTTTATAATTGAAAACCATTGTATTTACTCGAGCATGTATGGTAGACAATTTAAATTTCAATTCTATCCTCATTTTCTCCATTCTCTCTCTCTCTCTCTCTCTCTCTCTCTCTTCTGAATCGTGATTCAAAATCCGGACACTTAGGTTTCAAATTCCGGACACATTTTGTTAGCATTTATCTGTGAGAAATTATTTATTTGTAAAGCTTATCATTTCATTGCTATTCTTGCAATCTTGAACCACATACCAGTAATGAACAAACATAATAATCTTAACAGCTTATATAACAGTGGTGGCCAAACTTTTCGACATTACGGGCGACTAATTGTTCAAATGTTATACTGCGATCTACCAACGTTGACTGTATCTGTAAAGTCATTAGAAAATGAATTTAGTAATAGACAATAAAACAAAGTTTGAACTAGGATTGGGTGATCTTGCATCGATATTCAGAAGAACGATCTTATCCTCTCCGATTCACGATTTTTAGAATCGATTCTTTATACCGGTCTGAATCATATTTCGGACAACATCATATTTCGGACACTTTGTTCTAATATATTGAAATGAATGATGCACTGATGAGATAACTATTAAAATAATATCACAATTGCTTCTTTAGGGTAATTCCTTGGTTTCACTATCATTTCACAAGAGAACTACATTTGAATTATATTGATGCTATTTCTTTAATTTATGATTTTCTCAAATCCATACACTTTCAAATATGAATATATATGTTTAGTTTTCCTTTATTGTTTTGATTTTTATTATTAGCGTTTACTTTTCTCTATTTCAACTTTTTTCTTCAGAATTCGAAAAGTGAGCAGATTTTCATCCCTTCCCTAGTCCCAAGGAGATAACTAGTTCCTAGGAGATGGTCATCTCTGCAACAAGAAGCCTATAATATTATCTTATTGTGAATTTTGTCATATTGTTTGTCCATATTGTAACATTTTTCGAAGAGATAATAGGGTTTTTATGCCTTTTTGAGAAAGAACATTGGCATTGTTCTACTCAAAAAGGGTTTTCCCTATTCATAAACACGGCTCATTGTTACTTAATGTTGCTGAGCCATTTGAAAATAAATTTAGTACAAAAAAAAAATACATTTGAATTATAACATAATCGGCAGAAATCTTACAACACTACTCATTATCGTTTGTGTTTTATGTTTCTTTAGCATGAGCACGTAGAATTTACCCGTTCATCAACACTCAAATTTCTCTCGTATTTCATCAGTTCTCATCATAGTTATCAGGTTACTGTGATTGCTTGGTAAGTGTTTCGCAGTTGACTATAGAATATAATCAAGTGTAATGTAATTTTCGTCCAAAAATTACAAAATAAAGTGTCCGAAATTTGATTTCAATCTGTCCGAAATTTGATATAGTGTCCGAAGTTTGATTCTTATTCGATTCATTTGAAAAGCATTTTATTCGATAATTTTTTTTATGTTTTCAATCAAATAGGTACCAAAGTAGAAAGCTTAAAAGCATATTGAAATAATTTATTAAAAATATCAACCAAATAATACCTGTGCATAAAGTTTAGATCTGTTTTCTGCATCATATGCCTTAAGCGTCCGAAATATGATTCAGAACGGTACTCCAAAAAATTGATCTTTTCGATATTTTTGATCGTAGAAAGCTTTGATGTAAATTTGTTTTTCAGTGAACATTGATTTTGACCTTTCGAGTGCGGAGGATAGCGCTCCTATAGGGATCACCTTTTAACAAACGATTTTGTCTTTTGGGAATATATTGGTGATACAAATTGAAAAAAATTCCATTTCTCTCGAAACTGTTTTTCGTCCGAGTTAAAATTTAGCGTTCCTTATTTCGAACGTTTTTCCCATTTAATGTTCGAAGATAAGCAGAACGAACTAAATGCAAAAACTACTCGAACGGAATACAGAATGGAATTTTATAAAGTCGTTCGAAATATTTCGAATCGATCGAGATACAGAACAGGGGTGACTATCGCTGAATGCTCATCTATTTTTCGATGGATTTAAGAAAAGGTTTCATGTGCCCTCTTTTAGCTGAAGTTTTTCTAAATATACTCAAACTCATCCTCGTCTTTGGCATATTCTCACGAAATTTGCTCCGCACTCTAACGACTAATCATCAAATTAATCATCAAAAACCACATAACAAGCATCAGTTTGTAAGCAGTTTTGTAAGTTTGGTCATTAAAAAACAAGTGGATATAAGTTATATTTCCATTGACTCGGTTGACAACGAAAACTGTGATGAAATTGGATGGTGAAGCTAGTCCAGCTGAAGCGTTTTTTTCTAGAACTGAGAATTCTATCAAGATTTCGACTAAATGCCAGACGTATGGCACGGTTGGATTTTATGGGATTATTGTCAGTGCAGTTCTAGATTAATATCAGTTGATGCATTTTTAATAATAAATTCAATTAATTTATTTAATAAAATGATTCCATAACTGTACACGATACATGCTCTGGAAAAAAACAATTTTTCTGGAATTTCAGTTTTTTAGTGACATTCAGGTTGAGAATCAAAATAAAATTCCTTTGATGTTTGAATATAAATGTAAAATGTTCATTCCATGTTTAAAGAAAAAGCAACACTTATACAGAATAACTAATTAAAGGGGAAATAAGCATTCATTGTTCAAAGATCGATTTTCTGGTAAAAATTTAATCAATGAATCGATCCCTACGCCATTTAGAAAATCGATCTGTCAAGATCGATCTTTTTTAAAGATTTTCAATCGGTCATTTAACAAATTGTGGAAACTATTCCTAGTGACAATTGTTTTTACTTTATCACAAGTGGTCGAACAACTGGATGTGTTATTATAACTTACAATCTGGAAGAAAATATAAAACCGAAAGTTTAATAAATAAATAAATATCTACTCTTACAACTAATTCTATTTGTAGAGGTTATCAAAAACACCTTATAAAATGATCACGGCAAAAGGTAGAGGGATATTTATTCCATTGTATTTGGAGGTGACGTTATCCTAGACCAGCTGGCGGGCACGTAGGAATACCTACGCGGGCGACCGGTAGACCGCGCACTACCGTTTGGCCATCCCTGTTATATAACAAAGCATGTAAAGTAAGTAACTGAATAACGAACAATGGAAATCGAATCAACCGTCTTAAAACATTATTGTCTCTTTATGTTCGATTCATCACCTGACAAAAATTAACTGTATATGAAAGTCATCTACAACCAACATGATTGGGTGTAGGGATGAAATACATGAACTAATTTAGTGCAACTGAATTAATTCACCTACATAATCCTCAGCTTCCCAGAAAAAAATATTCAAAAAAATAGTGCCCTCCATCTTCAACCGAAAAAACTATGAAAAACTAATTAAATTAATAATTCTATTTTTTCGTAAAAGTTAATTTTGTTTCAAAGAAAACTCAATCATAAGCTTCAATTTGATAAGTCGATCATCTGAGTCGGTCCAGTAGTTCAAAAGTTATGAATTTTGGTAGTGGAAAAAAGGGGGAAAATTATTTGTTTTTTCGAACCATTGGTTAACTTTGAAAAATCATATCCCAAAAACGAAAAAAATTGCATCTTTCATATCGAGATATATTATGTAAAAAATCCTCAGCTTTCAAGAAAAATATAAAAAATATAGCGCCCTCTAGTACAAAACCATGAAAACAATAAAAAACGATTACAATCAATAATTACGAAAATAATATCCCTTTTTTTTGCAAGCTCAATATTTTTCAATAAAAGGCTAACTGATTGTCTTCAATTTGATATGTCAATCATCTGAGTCGGTTCTGTGGTTAAAAATTTATGAATTTTAGAAAAAAAGTCATTTTTGGGAAAAAGTGGAAAAATATTTTTCGGGCCACCCCGAAATGGAAATGAGCACACTAATAAAAAATAATAAAAATGCAATAAAGATCAAAATTGCCACTGTTAACGAAAATCTGAGAACTACTATATCGGTTTGGCATGGAATGGCTGAGGGACTTTCCACACACCACGTGGACAACTTTGTTGGGGTAGGAGATACCAAAACGCTTATCCACTGTGAGGACGTTAAACAATTTTTTTTGGAATGAATTCACATCTATATTAAAAAATATTTGAACCATGTTTTGAAGATTTTCAAACCGACCACCCTTAGTACTCCGTACCAGTTAGCTGAGAGTGTTACCCAGTCGAACATCATTTTTTTTTTTGTTATTATGGTTTTGGTTTTTTTGACGTTCTTCATTTAATAATTGTTCTGAAAATAACTAACGCAAACTTTGAGCGATCGGATAATTTCTATTGGGACGAAGATAAATTATTAGTGAGTGCTGGAAAGGAGCGATAATAATAATAATTCCAAGCCAAATTAACTGCTCGCTTAACGCGATTTCGATACTATTGATATGAACTAATATAATTGATAGATTTTATACCAAAAGCAGAATCCATCTCCGAACGACATCTCAATTGTGCAGTCATGCCAACTATAAAACAATAGTGCTTTTCCGGGCCAGAGCCTATAAAAGCTTCCGCAATATTATAGTAGAGTCTCTTGATACCCAGCCATTGTAGACAGAAGGTAGACAATAATAAATAAAGTTATTTATTACAATCGTCTTTTCTTCCGATCCACCATAACAAATTTTGGCGACGAGGATAACGGAAAACGCGTGTGAAGTGACAACAGAAGATCGACTCGAAAGTCCGGTCGTATAAGTCTTGTGTTTCGTGAGGTGGCAGTCAAAACTAACCTCACTTTCGAGGCAAAAGTCGCTCTCGAACACGTGTTGTCGCGCGCGGTTTTTAAGTCATGCCCACTAGAGGAGCAGTGAAGCAGGAAAGCCAATCCGGATCAGCGCCAGCCAGGATGTCCGGACCAATACTAGGTCATATGGAACAGTTCGTCATCGGCGACAAGTTCGAGGAATACGTCAGCCGATTGGAGCAATTCTTTCTTGTCAACGATGTTCCAGCAAATAAGAAAGTGGCGATGTTGGTAACAATGGCGGGACCAAGCCTTTATTCTATCGCATCGCGAATTTGCTCACCCGATGATCCAAGCCTTATGACGAATTGATAAAGCTTCTGAAGGCACATTTGGAACCAACAGTCAACGTGGTTGCGGAACGTTACAAATTCCGAAAAATTGAACAATCGTCGAGTCAAACTATTTCGGAGTTCGTTATCCACTTTAAGGCTCAAGCACATTTCTGTGATTTTAGGGCGTTTCTGACGGAGGCGTTACGGGATCAGTTCGTGGCCGGAGTTCACAATTCGAACCTCCGGACGAAGCTTCTCGCCGAGGCGGATTTGTCGTTCGAACACGCGAATGCCCTTCGGCATAAGTTGTGCTCCGTCCTTATTTCAGTCCATTATCGATCAAATTTTGTTAGGTACGAAAGCGGTTCCTTATTTGGATGATATAGTTCTTGGTGGAAGAACTCGCCAAGAATGTCAGAAAAATCTTTTTGACGTCTTAGAAAGGTTGAATCACCATAAAGTTCAAATCAATTGGATAAAATCGTGCTTTTTTGAAACCGAAATCGAGTACCTTGGTTTCACACTAACGTCGCAAGGAATTCGACCTTGTCCTTCTAAAGTTGAAGCTATTTGTCACGCCCCTGCACCGAAAGACGTGAGTCAGTTACAGTCTTTTCTTGGCCTCTTAAACTATTATCATCGATTTTTACCTAATTTGTCCACCGAAATAAAACCTTTATACGAACTTCTCAAAAAAGATCGCGAGTTCGTTTGGTTGCCCCCGTGTCAGAAAGCTTTTGAAAAAAGCAAAAAACTATTGATCAGCAATAATTTACTAGGGCCTTTCGACCCAAAGAAACCTTTAGTTCTCACAACTGATGCTAGTCCGTACGGTGTCGGTGCCGTGTTGTCCCATCTTGTGGACCGAATCGAAAAGCCTGTGTGTTTCGCATCGTCGACGTTAAGTTCCGCTCAGATGAATTATGGTCAGATTCATAAAGAAGCGTTAGCCGCGATTTTTGGAGTAACCAAATTTCATAAATTTCTATACGGTACCGAGTTTACTCTGGTAACCGATAGCGCCTCATTAAAACAAATATTCAATCCACAAAAGGGATCGTCATCTGTCGCAATATCTCGGTTGCATCGATGGGCCGTGTTACTTTCCAACTATTCATACCACGTGGTTCATCGCGCTGGAAAAAACATTAGTAACGCAGATGCTTTGTCGCGCTTACCCTTACCGATTGAAAATCGCATCGAACACATGTCATTGAACGAAAATAATCTGCAGAAGTTTATCTCACAAAACGAGATACGGGAACAAACACGTGTTGATATTACTCTGAGCAAGGTTATGAACTTCGTTAAGCACGGTTGGCCGCGTAACGTCGAAGAAGTGCTAAAGCCTTTCGAGAAAATAAGCTCGAATCTTAAAGTCGAGGACGGTTGCCTATATTTCGATAATCGTGTCGTAGTACCAAAGTCTATTCAACGTAAAGTAATTGAAAAGTTACATGAACATCATGATGGGGTTGTGCGTATGAAAATGATTGGTAGAAGTTACTTTTGGTGGAGAGGCTTCGATAAAGACGTTTCGGAGTTTTCAAAGTCGTGCGTAGGATGTCAAAAAACGCAGCGGGTACCGAAAGAGATAGTAGAATCTCGCTGGCCTCCCACTAATCATGCATTCGAAAGATTGCATTTGGATTTATTTCACTTCGAAAGTCAAACATTTTTAAACGTCGTGGACGCGTATTCCAAGTACATTGACGTTAAGCATCTCAGGAGAACAGATGCTAACAGTGTTCTAGAAAAACTAGAAGATCTGTATTGTTTATTCGGATTACCGAATGAAATTTGCTCGGACAATGGTCCACCTTTCAATTCGTCCACGTTCATCAATGCCTGTCAGCTGAACAATATCAAAGTTTTGAAATCACCTCCGTACCACCCACAATCTAACGGGCTAGCGGAGAGAGGTGTACAGACTATTAAGAATGTACTGAAGAAATATTTGATGGATGAGAAGTACCGATCAATACCTATACAAAGGAAACTTAATCGGATTCTGTTCAATTATCGTAACACTCCGTCTACCTCCACTGGTAAGACACCATCCTCTTTAGTCTTCTGTTTCGTACCTCGTACATTGATCAACACTTCTAATCCCGTGAAGTTGAAGATTGGAAACAAACATAAAGTCTGCTTCATTTAATATTGGAACACAAACAATTGCGTGTAGTTCAGTCATTTATTAACGAATTCATAATTTGTTTTTCATACAAATGTAGCATTTTATTTACTCTTTCATAAAAAAAAATTAAAAAAATTATTCATTGCTGTTTCGAAGAAATTCTCGTACTTTTCCCGTAATACGGCACATTAGGCGGCGCACACCCTTTTCGTCCACCGTTTTGGCGATTTGATTCCACCAGTTCTTCATTTGAGTCATGTTCCTAACAAGCTTTCCCTTTGCCTTAAGCCTCCGCTTCGTGATTGCCCAGTATTTCTCTATCGGCCGGAACTGGGGGCAGTTTGGGGGGTTAAGGTCCTTCGGTATTACGCTGACCCCGTTCGTTGCGTACCATTCCATAACCATTTTGCTGTAATGGCAGCTTGCGAGGTCCGGCCAAAACATTACTGGACGGTCGTGGGCACGAATAAACGGCATAATCCGTTTCTGTAGGCACTCTTTTTTGTAGACTTCTGATGTCATTGTCTTGTCAGTGAGAAAGACTTTGGTTTTCTGTCCACAACTGCATATCCCCTGCCAAATCATGTACTTGCGGGCGAATTTATCCGCAAACACGAACTTAAATTTTGCAGGTACATCCCCCCGAGCCGTCGCCAAATAAAATTTTTGACCTGGGATTTGCCCAAAGTCCGCCTTCACGTAGGTCTCATCGTCCATCAGAATACATCCGTCGAACTTGGTCAGCACTTGGTCGTACAGCTTTCGAGCACGGATTCTGGCCACATTGTTCTGCTTCAGCGTCCGATTTGGCTGTTTGCTGGCTCGGAATGACCTTATTCCTTCCCGGAGACGAATTCGTCGCACCGTACTGTGAGCGGCCTGGAACTTATTGGCCAAATCGCGGTCTGAAAGATTGGGATTCCTCTTGACGGCCTTGATGACTTTCCCACGCAGTTTCCGATCGACAGTTCCACTCCGACGCTTCGAATGCGGCTTCCGAGCCGTCATCAATGTTTCCTTGTACTGCTTGATAACACGCCATACGGTATTTCTGGGCATTTTAAGCTGTTTAGCTAGCTTAGATGCCGACAACAATGGATTTTCAAGAAAACTGTGCACAATTTTATCTCTCCGTTCGGCTTCCATGGCGGTTGTTTACAAAATGCTATCGTTTGGTGTTATGACATAAATACATGGTGAAAGGTAATGAATTTCCCGACACGTGGGTGAAAAAAGTTTCCAAATCCGTCCACTAGGAGCGCCACAATGAGCAAAAGAATTTGTTCCAATATTAAATTGCAATTGAAGCAGACTTTAAAAGTTCGATATCGATACCCTCTACTAATCCCAAAACCTCAAAAAATTCCACTGTGAAAACTTATTCGCGAGGTGATAAAATTCTTTACCGAAACCATCTTGACGATTACGCTCGATGGCTCCCCGCTATAGTTTTAGAAAAAATCAGTCCTTTAACCTACTTGAGTAACCTCGCAGGTATTGTACGCATGGTTCACGCCAACCAGATTCGCATTTCTGACCTTTCGGATAAGTTTCACCCTTCCCTTCCCATAATTTCTCCCAAGCTGAGATCTGAGCACCAAGATTCTCGTTTCCAGTCTCCAACGCGAGAGGGTGAGTCTCCTTGTACTACTAGGCAAGTTCATTCAGAAAAGGAAAGCCCGAAAAAGAAAAAAACGGTAAAAAAGAAACATCGCAGCGATTCCACTTCACCAAGACTTCGGCGTTCGAAAAGAATAAAAAACAAGAAGCAATAAGTGGTCTAGGGTCTCGAATGCTTTGATATAAAATCGAGTGAAAACATTGATGAATGTACTCGTAGGTATTTTCTCATGTAAATGATTAGTGATAACGATATCGCTGAATTCTGCTTAGTATTAGTATTGAAATGTAATCTATAGTCTCATTTAAGTCCGGGAGAAGTGATATGAACTAATATAATTGATAGAATTTATACCAAAAGCAGAATCCATCTCCGAACAACATCTCAATTGTGCAGTCATGCCAACTATAAAACAATAGTGCTTTTCCGGGCCAGAGCCTATAAAAGCTTCCGCAATATTATAGTAGAGTCTCTTGATACCCAGCCATTGTAGACAGAAGGTAGACAATAATAAATAAAGTTATTTCTTACAATCGTCTTTTCTTCCGATCCACCATAACAACTATAACATAAATGTCCAGCTACAGTTAGCATTTTCTTTTATTTATTATGAAATGTATGTAGTATGATAAATAGTTTATGAAGAATATCTTAGGGTATGATAGAAAATTATTTTTTATGAAAAATTCCTTTACACATATCATGAAATCTAAACCATTATAGAGTCCCCAAATTTTTATAGTTTTGAGCTATGTCATTGAAAACTTGTTCTAAAGAAAAACGCTTTTCAGCACAGTTCAAATTTTTCTATTCGAAAGATTTTCCAGTAAATATTTCAGGAGTAAAAAATCCTAATTTAGTGGCTTTAGGAACATTTGTTCCTCCGAAAATCATAAGGGACTTCATTTTCTTGGCCTACCCTATTAATCTTCTCAAACTACTCTCCGTTTCGTTCTTTGGCACATAACTAGCTCTAGCTGCTTATTTCCACTTGAATGCACCACCTGGACCTTTGTGCAATGAAATAAAATTTTTGGTTTTTGTGGATACCTTGAATAAAATTCGGCGGAAGTAGAAGAAATAGTAGTTTGGTGTCAAAGAACGAACCGTATAGCAGTTTGATAGGACCTAATCAACCTAATTAGACCTACACAATAAGTTCGTTGTGATTTGTTAATGGAAAATTACCGAGAACAACCAAAAGTCACCAGGAAACATCTCAACAATAAAAGAGGCTTACCATATCGTATACTACCTAACTTTTCACACATTTTGACACCCGATGCTGGAGAATATCCACTAGATCGCTCAGAAGGTAGCCGGTACACCTCATAAAACATATTGAGGATTTTGACTTTTTGTGGTCGTATTTTGTAGGCTTCTTCGAATAATAGAAAACAGTACTCAGTTTCATCACAAGATTATTAGCGTGGAATAATAGAAGAATCTGTTGGGGCGAAACAAGACGATTTTCTAATCAAACACCGGGTTCTTAGCAGCAATAAACACAGTTATTCTTGGTTTAGCGCAGCTTTAAACTGCAAATATATTTCATCAAATATGGCTTCCACAGTGGAGTTTTTCGATTACTTGCACATTCACTGTTCTTACGATACATAAATTTGGAAGAAATTCACTGATTCGACGAATACAACGTTATCTCAACTACAATATGTGAGCAGATACGAATTTTGTAATCTACGTTTTAAATCTAACAGAAATATTCTCTAACGGGTGTTAAAAAAATGAGAATTTTTCCAATACCTTTCAGTAACTCAAATAAAGAGCGTAAAATTTTATTTCTCCAAGAAAATTGCTCTTTGGGCTCCCTAGAAACAGTAGGCGTGTTTGGTTTTGCTAGTTTGAATTTAGTCAAAGCAAAGATGGCGTCGAAACAGCACGTGCTCCGCGAACGCATTGTACGGATCTACGAAACGCATTTCCAGCAAGGAAAAAAGTTCACGGTGTCACATTTTAAGGAAGAAAATGTACCTGTCAGTACGGTATATCGTATCCTGGGTTCCCTGAACGTAAAGCGGACGGTCGGAAGTGGTCGTCCGGTGACGATAATGACGAAGCAGAGGAAGACATCGTTAAAGAAACTGTTTGACAACAAGGACGCAACCAGCCTGCGTGATGCCGGTCGGAAATATGGCTGCTCCCACGTATTGATCCATCGGACCCTCAAGATGGAAGGAATCGTCTGCAGGAAGAAGACTTGGTCGCCGGAGTACACGGAGGAGCAGATTGAGACGGTTAAATCACAGTGTCGGTGGATGACCAAAAAATACCGCGGGACGTCTTTCGTCCAGGACGACGAAAGCTATTTTCCGCTGTCCAAAACGCATATTCCAGGAAATTATAATTACTACTCCAGCGACAAGTCATCCACACCGCCTGAAGTGAAATACAAGTTCAAGCACAAGTTTGAAAAAAAGGTTATGTTGTACATCGCCATTTCCGACCGGGGCATTTCAAAGCCTTGGTTTAAGCCGAGCGGTCTGGCAATCAACTAACAAATCTATCGAGAAGAGTGCCTCGATACAATCCTGCTGCCGTTACTGAACGAGCATCACGCGGATGGGAAGTACGTCTTCTGGCCGGACAAGGCGTCTTCCCATTACGCCAAGAAGACACTGGCGTATCTTGAGGAGAAAAAGATACCATTCGTGCCGAAAGATCGTAACCCAACAAACTTGCCCCAGTGCCGCCCAATAGAGGATTTCTTTGGCTCACTCAGTGCCCTAGTGTATAAAAACAATTGGAGGGCCAAGGACACGAAACAACTGACTACAAGAATCCGGAATTGTATCCGAAAAATGGACGTAAGTGCCGTACAACGTTCATGTGAGAGCATCGCGACAAAGTTGCGTCGAACAGCAGACCACGGCCCTTACTCAAACATTCACTGACATTTTTTTGAAGAAAATTACATTATGTTATTAATAAAAAATACTGAAATCGATGAAAAAAAACAAAAAAAAATTTATATGTGATTGAATTGTCATTTTTTATTTAACACCCGTTAGTAGCCACTGTTTCAAGTTTAAACTTGTTTTCCTTTTAGCGTTCGTTGCTGGAAATAGTTTTCTCTTTCTCTCTCTTCTTTTCGCTGACATTTGACGTCAAGTTGAGTTAGGGTGACCATTTGGATCGCATACTTGGAAAAGTGCACCCAGCGGCAACAGATCTCTTTCAAGGGAAATTAATTCGAATGTGGAAGAATGTCCACGTGGACTACATAGTAGAACCCCGATCATACGCTGAATAGTGTGGCAAGGTCAACGCCGATAACGAAAATCGTCGATAACGCAGTGAAGAACCAAACATGAGGTGAAAATACAAAAAAAAATATTCCAGAAAGAAAACAAATTTTTATCAATACAGAAATCATAAAACTATCCATCGCCCCTAAGTATTTTCACTACTTCGATGGATTCTTTCCAGAATCAGCTTTTTGAATTTTTCTACGGCTAACTTTATTCGCGAAGGGGACCCATTTGTTTAAAAACGACGGGGCTTCGGTTGCTGTATTGAACGAGTCGTAGTCATTCGCAAGGATTAATTTGCATCCAAAGCTTCCAGGTTTTGTTAAGAGTTAGTGAACGCGATGTTTGCTTACTGTTGAACGAGAAGTTATCAAAGCTCTCCTTTGAGCAAAAACAAAAACAGCGTTTTTATGGAAACTGCTAAAAGCTATTTTATTTCGATAAGTATTATTTCATTTAATTTTCTACTTACATTTGGTTGGCTTATCTTCTTTAGTTCAACAATTATTCTTTTATTATCGTATGCTTTAAATTTAATTTTCTTATTCAATTCAATCTACTTTCTTTTGCTTCAACTATCGTTTTTCTACCATCTGTCATTTGCATTTTGTCATTTTTTGACGACTCACACACAATGGACTGTGGGAACTAGGGGACTTGCTGATTCTTCCGCAAACGCCGGAACACTTACAAAATAGTACGAATTTTGTTTGCAAGATTGAAAATATGCCATTAAGCCATTGTAAGGTGACTTTAATATCTATTGCCTTACTCTCCAGGATTTTCCGTGTCACTAAATTGTCAGCAGGGATGGGCATACTGTTAGCAGGAGGAAGATTCTCTCTCTTGATATAATTCATCACGATGGAAATGATCTACCAATCTTAGCATATTTCATCTGGCTCCATAATGTAATAGTAGTTGATAAATCATTTGTTTCCACGCAGTATCATCCGAGTTTTTAATGTGAAAAAGTTTAAAGGTTGTGTCCGATACATGACCACATAGTTGACATAGGATTACGCTAGTGGCTAAAATGTGAATAGAGTTCATGGTCCTGATATTGGTGTTGGCTTGGTTACTCATTTTTAGATTTGTCGATTCAGTTCCAAGAGTTTTGATGTCAAAGATGCATTACATTCTGGCGGGTAATGGTTGAAAGTAACGATTGAATAATGAAAACCTACAAGTGCAAACATCCTACTGTTTTAATTGCACAAAGCAGCAAACATTGCATGAAAAATCGTTTTCATCCACTTCAATTTTCCATATATGGTATCAGCTGGTAATTTATAATATTAACATCGTCTCTCCAACTGCATACGTCACATAATTTCAAGAGCAGTATTGGTATGCTTCTGGTTAAGCGCAGAATAATATGGAAAACTTTTCAAAGCCCACACTCCGCACCTCTCTGGAGTGGCAAATTAGTGAAGGAAACCACCATCTGCTCTACAGAGCCCTCAGCGCGGGCAACGAAGCGTCGGCGAAACTGCGGCGCGAATGGATGCAAAACATAAGTGTGCTAAAGTGACATCAAACGGAGGACAGCATCCGAGAGTGTACACATTCTAGCGAATGATATAACGAACGCCGTTTTATGCTTTATCGTATTCATAACGTTCGCTTGTTGAGTTCTCATAAAAGCTCCGTGATGTGGATTAGTTTTTCCCCCCTCTAGTTTCCTCCGGGTGTGAGGAAGCAGTGATCCAAATGAATTGAAGCTTTCGTTTTCATTAAGCCCCCCTTCAATCATTCGAGGAAATACGAACAGGAACGGGATGATTGGTACACCATGGGAATAGTTGATAGCGGAGGGACCGTTCGCTTCGACCGTTTCACACTCCTGGTCGCACCTAGGACCGCATTCACCAATACCGTGACACTACTCTTCCTCGGCTCATCCCGAAATTCCATCTCACTTTAATTAAGTGCTACGTACAATGCTACGTCGTAAATTTAATCTCGTTTTGGAGATAACGGCCAACATTAGTTATCCTGGCCCGAGTGTCGAGTACACGACGTTCACGGGAAAATATGCTAGTTGTTTCTCTTTGAGAGTACTCCCAAGTGGTGCGACAATCCGCTATTCAGTGGAGCAGTAATAGAAATTAGTTGGTGATATACGACGCTCAGCTCATATTGTATTAATGAAAGTTTATGTTAGTGGATAAGGATTTTATGTGGCGAGTGCAGATGTACCTCGAAACGATGCCTCAGGAGAGTGATGGTGAAAATACTACAGGTGGTGGAATGCATTAATCAGAACAATGTATGAAGCATGTAAGGTGGGAGCAATACTAATTCCCGGAATTACGAGCTAGAGAGAGGTTACGATGCATACGTAATCGCGTGCATAGGACACCTTCGATCGTGGGAAGGAAAAGTTTGCGGTTTGGAGCTATGGTTTGGACATGACAAATTGTATAAAGCTACGATTAGACTAAAAAATGACATCGTAAAAATACATCAGCTACCAATTCTTCCAGTCTGTTCAATGAAACGTAAACATGCGCGTTTTCATGCCAATGAATTGTAGAAAGCATCATTTGAATCCCATTACCTTAAACTGAAAAACTAGAAGTGGCTTATACCTGTGACATAACCGCAAGATAGACGTAGGACTAGCGCTTGCTTGGTAATCATTTGTTTGAAATTACTGAATCAATTCTCAACGAATGAATGAATGAATATTTTTAAAGATTGCTGAAAGTTTCTTTTGTTAGTGTGTGAGTGGATGAGGATATAAGTATGAAATTGTTATTATTGTTAGCATAAGCATCGAGCAAGTTGTACAATATCGTAGGTGGTACAAATTCAGAACTGTTAAGTCAAAATCTAGCCTCCGTTCGTTGCTGATGATTAGCGAACATTTTCTCCTGACCACTACATGCGAAATAGAGATAAGCAACCCGTTCGCGATTATATGAGATTTACGAATTTATAATAACAAACTTGAAATATGTCAACTTCATGTATTTTGTTTTCATTTCATGTGTAATATTTAAATACAGGTCGGACTCGATTATATACAGATTATATACAGTTTCGATTTTTTTTTATATTTTAAAATTGGTTACTTCAAGAAGAAATGTAACCTTTAAATGTTAAAGTGAAGTTTAAGTGGCTATTACATGTAAAGTGGGGTAAAAATCGTGATTTTTGAAGAATTTTCTTGAATTTCCACCAGGAATTCTTTATATCGATATTGCAGCCAAATTAAGAAAGATAGAAGATGAGCGTCAAAGAACAAATTGTAGAGCGGTTAAAGAACTTCAATTTGATTTTAGGATAAAACTAATAATAACACATTCAAAATAATTAACTTTTAAGTTTCCAAAAGGTATATGTATATAATTAAAATCCACTAAAATAGTTGTTCCACTACTATATCGTATATAAAATTTTCTCATCTATCAAATGAAAACAAAAGAATCGTCTTCCGTAGCGTAGTTTTTAATGTAGAGCCAGTTTTAAGCAATTGAAGTGTCCGAAACAAAAAATCAAATATGATCGTCTATCACCATCTGAGAGAATCTAGATAAATTATTTTTTATTCATGTGAGAAAGGTGTTTTCTGATTTTAAGGGGATGAATCAAAAATCAAATTCCTCGTTTATTTTCAAAAAACAGAAAATACATGCAAAAAAAACAAATAAAATTTTTTTTTCTGACTCGATTATATACAGTGAAAAGAAATCAAAAACGGTATATAATCGAGTCCGCGCTGTACTTTCTCTTTGTCAGCAGAACTCCGGAGAAAGCTAAGATGATTCATGAATTAGATAAACAAAAAACTTCTAGTGGAAAAGCAAATTGAAAAAATAGTTTTCGTTGCTTTCAATCCATTGTTTGGCCGATTGTGTGTTCGTGTTATCGTGACAAACATTACCGGATCGGTCCGGGAGTTCAAATGTTATGAAAAAAGAGTTATTTTTGAAAAAAACTGATTATTCGGACCACCGAAATGGTCGCCCTAACGAAAAAATAAAAAAAAATACGGGTTTAATATTTTGCGATAATAAACAGAAATACCACTTCCACTGAGAACCACTACATCGGTTTGAAATGGAATGACTGTATATAAATATCCAGACACAATTTTCACTCAAGAATATTGATTCAATTGCAAATAACATGTTTCCTCGTTACATGGAATACATGTTTGATTCAGAAAAGTAAGTTTTTATTCATTACTTTCATTCTACCTAAGAATCCATAGAAACTTGAAGAAATCAAAGAAACAAAACTCTGGTTTAAAATATTCTGTGGGATGTCTTCTTTACTGTAGTTTTTATCCCATGTTTGCCCGATGCTCCGTTCCGAAGTTACAAGCCAATTAGTGGACCGGAGCGCAACAATTTCTGCAGAAAATCCGATAAGGAACAAACGAACGAGTTAGGGGGCTCCGTAGCCACATTGGTTGCGCGTTCGCTTAGTAAGCGATCGATCGTGAGTTCAAACTCAGGACCCTCATTGACCATCTTTGTGTTGTTACAGAATAGCTACATCCACGCAACAATCATCAGCGATGGAGATCGATCCACGGTCGAAATAAGATCGATTTATCCATACAACTACTCTGCTCTGCAAGACACATCGGGCTGCTGTTCTATAAATAACTCAACAATGATCAATCAACTGTCTCCACTGTCCGGTGGTCCAACTGGATAATGGAAGTACAGAAAGAATACTCTTACGCCTAAATGGCTACTGTGTGAATGTACCATATGTATTGGTATAGAAGGAATACTGGCGAATGGCAACTGTGTAATGTGCTAATTATAGATATGATAACCATGTGACATGTACACGATTAAAATTCGGCTCTGTTACAGCTAAAAATGCTAATGAGCCTTAAATAAATAAATGGGATTAAAAAAAATCAAACGAGTATAGAACGAGAAGCCCGCAAGTCCAATTTGGCAACAAAAAAAGCGACAGAAAGATAACCTTCTAAGCGTTGAAGCATAGTTTTATGGTCCAGGGATTGCAGAATGAAGATATGATGTAAAATAAACGAAATAAATGTATCCAAAATTTGAAACGCGTTTTTCTTGAATTCATGTTTTGCAAACTGGTGGGAATGCTACCTCCAAAAAGGTCCATACGATTTTGATGAATTTTTCCCCAGATTCTTCACTAAGTTTCCTGTCATACGTTTTTTATATTTTGAAAAATCTTAATCTTATCTCCATTTTAGAGGCAAACACGCTTTTTAAAAAAAAAAATGTGACCACTTCGTCAAAAATCAATATTTCGAAAAAATCCTACGTACTATGACAGGAAATATGTCCAACATTATGAAAAAAAAAATTGTTTGAAATCGGTCCACTAGAAAAATTCGTAGAACTCCCACCAGTTTACAAGGTTTTGGATGCAAATGATCAACAAACCGGTTGCGGCTATTCAGATGACAGTCCAGTTGACACCATTTTTGTTATCATATTAATCATAGTAATTTACTATCTTTCTGGTATTCATAGTGTACTACCTCCTCAAATAGAATGGTATAGCGGTATTATTTATGGTAGGATTATCAAAATAAAACCCTCAATTCGACGGAACAATCGATAAACTCATTTGAACGAAAGTCGGAAGAAAAGCTAGAAATACTTTCCCAAACACACCATCTTCTTTGGATGAAATCATGCAAACCCTATATTAACTGACTATTATTTTTAATTGCCACTTCGGTGAAACAGTCCCAAAATGTGTCGTGAGATTCGTGTGTAACGTTTGCTTCAGGTACATCTTTTTTTATCGTTTAGCAGGTGTTGAAGACGACGATAAGCTGTTACTCTCAGACGAATCGTCGTGAGATATTATTGTATAATCTAATAATCTAACAAAATATTCTGTCGAGCTTTTTTCCATCTCGAAAACTTCGGAACAGTCCGACTTGAACCTACCCTTCTTGCTTATTTCGATTTTAGTATTTTCTTTTACTCGACCAGTTTTCAAATTATTTCAATATATCCATAAAAATTACAATAGGCAACACTGTTGGTTTTTGGTTGGCACATACTTTTTAGCGGTCGCGGAGTAATTGAAAATTAACTGTGTTTTACTTCTGTTTAAATCGCAATAAGTGTAGAAATTCTATGTGATGACATTGTTTTTCGTGCTAAGTGGGTTTTTTGGTAATTGCAGAATAAGGCCTTGTTCTCACTGCATCGGGGCGTCAACGTGGCTTGGGCGGGGCGTGTGATGCTTACGATTAATCGTGTGTATTCTCACCGATGTGTTCACACCAGGCTGACGTGTCGTGAGCGTGGTTTTGGCGTGTGGTTGGCGTGCAAACGAAAACACTTCACGCCGGCGATATTTGTACTTCTCCGCTTCTCTCATGCATATGTTTGTTTGTAGTAGTGACATAATTTTAATTTTTCGCGTTTTAGCGCTACAGACAAACACGTTACAAACATACAAACATACAAACAGATTACAGGGCAAGCTAAATAAAACCGTTTAAAAAAATAAATTGTACCCCGCTAGCGCAATCTATTATTTAGTACATTATTATTTGGTTCGCTTCGTGTTTGTGTCGTGCTAGTGTGTTGTTGTCACTGTATGGAATAAAGGAATTCGCTAGGTGAAATCATACCGAATTAGTCGATGTCGATTGTGAGTACGCCTACAGATACTTCTTGTTTAACCGTATTTTCTTCGATAGCTTTCGTGCTATCCCTGACCGTTAAACCGGCTACCTGACAAACGTTAAGCGATTGCAGAGAATCTATCCGGTACGCTTTATGGTTTCGCTCCTACGACTAGAGTAATCTGTGATATCCTATACTGCTGGACGAGCAGATAGCTTATGTTGTGGTCGAGTGGTTTAATATGGTAGACAAGAAAACAAACTGCAGTGATATTCGGTATATTGAGTAGCCGTGGGTGCATAATTTCATCCGCAGTGTCACAAGCAGTTGCTTGTACAAACACAATCCGACTTTAGTGATTAAACTCATTTGTAGCTGTTCTAGTACTGCATCGCTATTAGCATAACTTGATTGTAGCGCATTTTTGTTTTATGGCTTATACAGATTTGTGTTAGTGCTTGTGTGTTGCCATCATTATTTGTTTACATTCCTTTTAAGAATCAAATTTGTGTTTCGTTATTTCTAAATTGTTTGTAATCGTAATCGGAATCGTTTGTCATGGAAACAGATGATGAATTTATCTGTACCGTATGTAATAAAAAAGAGACCGATAGCTCCGAGACCGTTGTTTCTCGAGTGTCCACTTTAACTGTAAGAACATTGTAGGAAAAGCAATACGTCGTTGGAGGGAAAATGATTACTTTTGCAAACCTGATTGCTCTGCTATTTACCAGCGAATTGTTCCGATGCAAGATAATCAAAGATCCCTGATGTCTTCTCTTGCTGCTGAGATGAACGACCATTTCAGCCTCCGTCGCTAAGGAAATGCAATCGATTTCAACTGAAGTCAAGCAGATTACAACTACAATCTAAAAGTCACAGGAATTCTTATCTGATAAGTTTGATGAAATTGTGACTGATTTTAAACTTGAAAATACAAGGTTGAAAAAAGAAGTAGAATGCTTGAAACAGTCTCAAAATCAGTTACAGGATATGATTCACAAGTTGGAAGCTAATGTCGATAAGTCTGACAAAGCCGCCGCAACAACATCGTAGTTTGGGGTATCCCAATGGCAACGGCTCCAAATGAAAATGTGCCGCAGATTGTTGGAAAAGTGTTCACATGCTTAGGTCTGAGCTCTTCTGAACTTGTGACCTCAACTGAGCGAATGTTCATCAATAACAAACCTAATAATACTTTGATTCCTATAGGAATAGTCTGTCATAATAAAGAATCTAAAGAATTGGTACTGAACAAAAAATGCTATTTGGAAAAATGTCATCGACTCAAAATACATTATTAACGGGAGAGCGATGAATGTGACTCTACGTGATGAGTTAACTCCGTTATCCCTGGAACTGCTCAAAGACCTTAGAGAATCCCAAGAACTTTTGAACCTTAAGTAGATTTGGGCAGGTAGAGGAGGTGTCATTTTGGCTAAGAAAGATGACAATAGCAAAAAAATTGATAAAAAATAGAGAAGATCTCAGTCATGTCATGAGTCAATTCTGGAGGACTCCTAACGTGTCTAAATCGGAATTGGCTCCTGGGCATTCTCCGTCGCCAAAACGGAAGAAAAGTTTACTTTAATATGAGTTATTTTGGGGTTATTGTATTTCCTACTTATCATGATTAAAAATAAATATTATGACAATTTACACGATTACAATAAAACATGTGATATGGCTGGTATAAAAACTTTGAATATAGTTCAGTGGAATGTGAGAGGAATAAATGATTTTGTCAAATTTGATGAAATTATTTATTTTGTTAATGAATGTAAAAGCGTCATTGACGTAATTGTTATTGGCGAGACTTGGATGAAAGTGGAAAATAGTAAAATCTACAATATTCCAGGCTATTGCGCTTTTTTCTCATGTCGTGATAGTTCTTCTGGAGGTTTATCATTTTTTGTAAAACAATCATCACAATACAAATTGTTAGATAGCCAAATGGTAGATGGTCTGCATTATATACATTTAGAAATTAAATGCCATGGTCACGTTTATGAGGTTATTGGTGTTTATCGTCCACCTTCGTTTGATTAGAACGAATATCATCGCATTTTATCAACTGCTACCCAATCGAAACCATCGCTCATTGTTGGCTGTTCCAATAAATCTAAAGAACAACAACGTAGTAATTATTTTTTTTTTATTTAAATCGTTTATTTTTACAGGCTCAGTTACATAGGTTTAAAGGAGCCGAACTCCTTACTGTATTGTTACTAGTATATAAACATTTTTCCTTAATTCTAATGTTAATAATATAGGAAACCGATTACTCGCGGTCGACTCGAGTTTAGAAGGGTGACATATTTTCTTCAGGAAAAGTAGGGGATATGAAGATATATTGACAATGATCACACTCACACTCTCAATCACACTCATCACACTCAATTCTTAAACCTATCTTATATCTAATATGTATTTACATTTCATCTTATTCTTAAGAAGGGATCCGATCTCTCACAAAGGAAAAGGAAAAGGAAAAACTAAGGGTGTAAGGACAATCACACACGAAGATCGATAGCTTTAAGGAATACATATATTTGGGACATGTAATCAAGGTCTAACCGAGCCAACACGTCTCTCACCGGCATCATGGGCTGCCTTCCTCGGGCCCGAAGGGTGACTACTAAATTCGATCTGGCGACAAGATACAGCTCGCACGACCAAACAACGTGCTCGATGTCGTGGTAACCTTGGCCACAAACACAAAGATTGTTGTCGGCAAGATTAATATGAAAGAGTAGCGCATCTAACGAACAGTGATTGGACATGAGTCGGGAGAAGGTGCGAATAAAGTCCCGACTCAAGTCCAGACTTTTGAACCATGGTTTGAGGCTAACCTTAGGGATAATCGAGTGGAGCCACCGGCCCAATTCATCTTCGTTCCATTTGCGTTGCCAGTTAACTATGGTATTTTTGCGGACTAAAGAATAAAATTCATTGAATGCGATTTGACGCTGATAAATATCGCCTTCAATTGCACCTACCTTTGCTAATGAGTCAGCCCTCTCATTACCCGGAATTGAGCAATGTGAAGGGACCCAGACAAAGGTAATGACATAACAGCGTCTGGATAAAGCACTCAAAATTTCTCGTATTCTCTCAAGGAAGTACGGCGAGTGCTTTTCCGGCCTCACTGAACGGATAGCTTCGACAGAGCTAAGACTATCCGTTACAATGTAATAGTGTTCAACAGGTCGTGAGGCGACGCTGTCCAGCGCCCAGTGTATCGCTGCCAATTCAGCAATATACACTGAGCAAGGATTCTAAAGACTGTGTGAGGTGCTAAAAAATTCGTTAAACACTCCAAATCCTGTGGACTCATTCATAGAGGACCCATCAGTAAAGTACATATTATCACAATTGATATCCCCATACTTTGCATCGAAGATCGTTGGAACGATCCTCGATCGAAGATAGTCTGATGTTCCATGGATATCCTGCTTCATGGACAGATCAAAATGCACAGAGGAATTGATGTAGTCAGGAAAACAAACACGGTTGGGGATATACGAAGAAGGATTAACCTGCATGGAGACGAATTCATGATATGAGCTCATGAATCCAGAATGAAAATTTAGCTCGATCATCTGCTCAAAATTTCCGATCACCAATGGGTTCATAACCTTACACCGGATGAGGAACCGAAGAGATAATAAATTGAAGCGATCTTTTAGTGGGTGTAGGCCTGCCAAAACCTCGAGACTCATGGTATGCGTTGAGGGCATACATCCCAACGCGATACGGAGACAAAGATACTGAATTCGCTCGAGATTAATGAGGTGTGTTTTGGCAGCTGATTGAAAACAGAAACTGCCATACTCCATCACTGAGAGAATAGTTGTTCGATACAACATTATAAGATCTTCGGGATGGGCTCCCCACCAGGTGCCGGTAATTGTACGGAGAAAATTTATTCTTTGTTGACATTTTTTACTCAGATACCTAATATGGACCCCCCAAGTACATTTGGAGTCGAACCAGACCCCAAGATACTTGAATGACATAGCATGAGTGATCGGTTTACCCAAAAGTTGAAGCTTTGGTTTTGCTGGTCTATGCTTCCTAGAAAAAACCACCATCTCTGTTTTCTCCGTGGAGAATTCGATCCCTAGCCCAATGGCCCAGGTTGAAAAATTGTTCAAAGTATCTTGTAAGGGTCCTTGCAGGTCGGATTTGTTTGATCTTACGACAGACACCACTCCATCATCTGCAAGTTGTCTTAGGCTGCAATTTTGTGTAAGGCAATTGTCAATGTCGCTTACGTAGAAGTTGTACAAAAGGGGGCTTAAACATGAGCCCTGGGGGAGTCCCATGTAAGAGACCCGACTTACTGCCGAATCTCCGTGAGAAAAGTTCAAATGTTTCTCACAAAGCAAGTTATATAACATATTATTCAATAGAGGCGGCAGACCCCGAGATTGTAATTTGTCTGACAAAACCTCTATTGAAACAGAATCAAAGGCCCCCTTTATGTCCAAGAATACTGAAGCCATTTGTTTTTTTTCGGCGTAAGCCATTTGAATTTCTGAAGAAAGCAACGCAAGACAATCATTCGTCCCCTTGCCCCTGCGGAACCCATATTGTGTATCTGAGAGTAGGCCATTCGTTTCAACCCATCGATCAAGGCGAAACAAGATAATTTTCTCCAACAATTTCCGTATACAAGACAGCATTGCTATTGGGCGGTACGAATTGAAGTCGGACGCGGGTTTTCCGGGTTTTTGAATAGCTATAACTCGTACTTGTCTCCAATCATCTGGAACAATATTATGCTCCAGAAACCGATTGAATAAGTTCAACAAGCGATGTTTCGCCACATCAGGGAGATTTTTCAGCAAGTTGAACTTAATTCTATCCGATCCCGGAGCAGAATTGTTACATGAAAGGAGAGCAAGAGAGAATTCTACCATCGAAAACTCGGAATCAAGATCGCACCTATCTTGTGGTATATCTCGAATAATTCTTTGCACTGGAGCGGAATCGGGACAAACCTTTCGTGCAAAATTAAAAATCCATCGATGTGAATATTCCTCGCTTTCATTGGATGAAGAGCGATTTCTCATGTTTCGAGCCACTTTCCATAATTTTTTCATTGACGTTTCTCGTGATAAACCTCCCACGAAATTTCGCCAATAAGCACGTTTTTTCCCTTTGATCAAGTTTTTAAATTGATTTTCAAGGTCCAAATACGTTTGAAAATTCTTAATGGTTCCACGTTTCCAAAAAGCTTTAAATGCATTCGATTTATCTCCATAAAGCTTGGAACACTGGCCATCCCACCATGGATTGGGAGGCCTTCGACGAATAGTGGAACCTGGGATGGGTTTCGTTTGAGCGCGAACCGCGCTGTCATAGATCAAACGAGAAATGAAGTTATACTCCTCCAATGGAGGCAAACCATCTCTGGAATTGATGGCTAGAGCAATCGCGTTCGCATATTTTTTCCAGTCAATGTGTCTTGTGAGGTCGTATGCCATGTTTATTGATTCAGAAGAATTCAACCCATTGTTGATAGAAATTTTGATTGGCAAGTGATCACTACTGTTGGGGTCCTGGATTACATTCCACTTGCAATCTAACGATAGTGAATTCGAGCAAAGCGAGAGGTCAAGAGCACTTGGTTTAGCAGGAGGTTTAGGTACACGTGTTGTTTCCCCAGTGTTCAAAACGGTCATATTGAAGCTGTTACAAAGGTCATATATCAACGATGAACGATTATCGTCGTACGGTTCCCCCCAGGCAGTTCCGTGAGAGTTGAAGTCTCCCAAGATCAATCGTGGCTCAGGAAGGAGTGAGCACATGTCAACAAGTTGTTTGCGGCTAACCGCAGCTCTCGGAGGCCAATACAAGCTGACAATACAGAGGTCTTTGCCTCTGATGTTTGCATGACAAGCAACAGCTTCGATCCCTCCAATAGGTGGAAGGTCAATTCGAAAAAATGAGTGGCACTTATTGATACCCAATAGTACCCCTCCGTATCTGTCATCGCGGTCCAAGCGTATTATATTAAAATCGTGGAAAGAGAGATCATTTTGAGAAGAGAGCCAGGTTTCGGATAGAGCAAAAACATCACAATTGAGTTTATGAATTAGAAATTTGAATGTATCCAATTTAGGGATAAGACTACGACAATTCCACTGATATCTCCGACCTCTCTATTTAAATTAGACATCAAGAGAGATAATCATTGCAAGGAGGGGCCATGTTTGCATCAATTGCTGCAAAATTGTCTTTAGTACTGGAAGCATTGCGGTGACAATGGTTCTGATGGATTCGGAAACATTAAAACACGTGAAGATTTGATCCACAAGGTCAGACAACTTTATAAATCCCGATTGGGAAGTTGAACTTGACGGAAAAACAGGGACAGTTGGGGTTTTTGATGTCCCCTCTAGTACTGGGTCGTTCGAAGGTGAACTATTACCACGGAGGCCAGGAGGGACCTGATTTTGCTTATCCGCTGCACTCGATTTTTTAGGCAAGCTAACAGGGGGTATCACCGGAGGGACTTGTCCTTGAACTTTGGGAGTGGTCACATTTTTGCGCCGGGGATTCCCTTGAGAAATAAACGGCGTGCCCCCGTTAGCTGTATCCGCTTCCATTTCGTCAACTGGCAACGTAGCGAAGACATTGTGTGTATTGATTGGTTGTTGTTCTTGAGCCAGTGGAGAAGCGCCCTTCAAAATTTCTGCGAAAGTGCGTTTAGAGCGTTCCCTCAAAGAACGCTTCTGTTTCTCCCAGCGAGTCTTGTATGTTTCACAAGCTGAGAGCACGTGTGGGGATCCCCCGCAATATGGACACTTATGCTCAGTCGCACTGCAGGATTTCCCCTCATGTTGTTCTCCGCAAGTGGCACATCGTTCTTTATTGGCACAATAAGCAGCCGTGTGACCAACTGACTTGCACTTTAGACAAGTCATTGGCTTTGGAATAAAAAGTCGCACGGCTAACCTCAATTTATCTACCATCACGTAGTCAGGGAGAGCTGAACCAGCGAAGGTGACTCGAAACGTGTTGGACGGCGTAAATTTCTTTTCTTCTCCTTCATGGGAGACTGTTCCGAGCTGGCGGCAACCCAAGATCTTAACAGTCGTCGAGGGCAGTTTTTTAAAACGGCCGGTACCTTCACTCGTAATGTATTCGCACGTCAAGCCCGTTTCGGTTATCACACCCTCAATTTCGACTATGTGAGAGGGAATGTAGACCCGATACTCAATTGTAAAATGCTGATCGACAACAATCTTGTTTGCGTCTTTTCGATCATTCACGACAACTCGCAATTTGTTTGGTCTAACCTTCGAAATTTCCGAAACGGAGGTATACCTTGCCAGATCTTTCGCGATCTGCATGACTCTCAACGCCTTTCCATTTGGCTTAGGCCTGAAGAAAACAACCCAGGGACCAGTTCCGGGCGCATCTTCTGGATAGACCTTTACACGGGGAGTGGGAATAACAGGGGGGGAAGGCGAGGACGGGGATTGAGAGTGGGAAGACGAAGGTTGAGAAGGAGCGGGAAGAACAGAGGGAGAAGACGAGGTTGAAGGTAGAGTGGGATCGTTAAGGGCAGATGGGAGATTTGCTAGTTTTTTGGAGGGAGGCTTGGTAGGGTTAGCTGACTCGTCCCCAGAAGAAGTATCTTCCGTATTTGGAACACGTTTGAGTGACTTTTTTTTATCACTTAGGAGGGAACTAGAGTCAGAGACCTCCATATCCGAAGGTCCCCCACCCTCTGCCATTTTAAAATTGGCACTTATATTCTAAGTATTTTTTTTAAAAATAATATTTCACAATAATAATAATTCACAAAAACAATCAAACAAAAAACTTATAATTAATAAATATTTTCTCTCACTATATTCGATCTTATTCACCTATGAACGCACTCCAGTGCAGATGAACGGGAGCGTGCTGAAAGCTCGTTGGTGGTGGGAATGTGCCTACGACACCACTACACACAGTCGTCGGTGAAAGCTTACCCGCACTGTCACTGTTGGCACGATGACTCGGCGAAATCTCCAATGTCGGCGAAGCAGCGACAAAACAAAAACCAATGCTTGGCTTTCCGAGGATGAAAGCCTCTATCCACTTGCAGGCAGGGCACTTCACTCACTATCCAGATAGCGAAATGAACTCTTCAGCGGCAAAAAAAACAACAATCACGCGGTAACCGATAACGGAACTTGGACGCGACTTTCCTTCGTCTGGTTACTTCGGGCAATCGGCGAAGAATGAACGTAGTAATGCAGTACACAAATTTATTAGAATCCGATGGTTATGTATGTACAAATACGCAGCCAACTCGTCAATCGAGTAATAATACTTTAGATCATTTTATTTGTACATTCAACCTTGCAGCGCACCTACTAAATCATACTAATTTCAGTGATATTAGCGACCATCTTCCCATTATTTCTACTCTTTCTTTAAGTACTGTAAAAAGTCAACAAGTGTTGAGAATGAATAGTGTTAACCATGCCAAACTCAAAAATCAGTTTTCATTTTTTCTGAATAATTTTGAAATTACTGATGATTGATAGAGTGAAAGGAGAAAACTGTCCATGGATGACTTATAGCCTTTGGAAGGTCATACAATTAAAAATTGTATTAAATTGATTATCTAAAACCTGTAAAGTGTATGAGTAGAGTCTTTTTGAGACCCGCTAGCGTGAACGAAGTAAGCATTTTGATAAGTCAGCTCGATATCAAGAAAAGTAAAGGCTATGATAATTTTCCGGCAGACCTAATGAAGGCAAACATAGGTCGGTTTTCCGAGATTATTTCAAGAATTTTCAATACACCCATACCTCGCTTTACGACCTAGATACGTTTCACGAAATTTAGCCGCAAAGCGAAAAGCCGTATAAGGAATCAATTATTCTAATATTAGTTCATGCAAATTCAATCAGATCGGTTCCAAATTTGTTAAATTTGTAGCATAGTTTATCATTGAAAATGCATTTTATCTTTTTAATTTTATTTAATTTGAATTAAAAATTAAATTCATTTAAATTTATTTCATTCATTTCAAATCACATACATATCATAAACATAAAACATACATAACATATAATACAACATACATAAAAACCAACAATAATAGATAAAGAAAAATGAAACAACTTAATGCTACATACAATATTTGTATGTATACACACCCAATGTTTTTGTTGATTAGGTTATTGTCTCGTGAATATTCTTTCGCTTCTGTTCAAAGGGAATTTTTGAATCAATCCTCAAAGGTTTTTTTTGCCGTTATAACGAAACATTTTAGGCCTTAAATCGAAAACGTGCCATAATTGAAGAGGGCCATTATAGCGAAATGCCGTATAAAGAGCGGCCGTATAGCGAGATACCAAGTGTTTGAAAATCGCCAAAGTCCTCAACAAAATTTTGGAAAAAACTCTTAACTTCACGGCTTGTACACTTCTTACTTACCAACAATGTAAAGTACAAATATCAGTATGGTTTTCGAGAAGGCTGTGGAACAATAACTGCTATAACCGAGCTCGTTGATGAATTAATTTGTGAAATTGAAACCCGAACTCCCGGCATGTTGGTGTAACGCTAACCACTCGGCTACTGGAGCATTTTTCAGCAGTCGTGATCCCAAATTACCGATTATTATCATTATCTGAAATGGGCAGATAGCCTGTAAATAAAACGATTGGCTACAGTTGAGTTATCGCTTTCACATTTTATTGCACGTTGGTAAAAGTTTTCCGAAACAAACAATACATTGAACGAAAGGAACACATGAAATAGCCAACTGCCCGTGCAGCATTGTACAGCACTGCTTCACAACGACGACCATCGAGTTGGCAGTCGAACCTAAGAAACTGAATTGGATCACAGGAATTGTTTTGCAGTCATCCTACACAAAAACACAGAAATATCATCAGCATTCTCGAGCTCCTCGAGGGGAAAGATGGTAAATTAGAAATTTTACGAACAATAATTCTGACGGTTTGAGTTGCAGGCAGCATTGTGCTCCTCGGCAGGAGACACATTCCGAACGGAAAACAAAAGATCACCCGAGTTCCCGTTTTGGGCATTACGCCCGTGGTCGCCCCTGCTGAATTTCCTGACAATCCCCACGCCACGCCGGCAGCAGTGTCCAACCGCTCTAATTATCCAGAGGCAACTCGAAGGGAATTAAATTCCAAAATTGGACTCCACCAGCAATGCCCACACAGGACAACTCACACTCCGAACGGTTTGCTGCAGTAAATTGGAAGCAAATCGAATCGGTCTCATGTTTCAAAGAAGTCGTCACAAAAGCCAAACTCTCGCTCAAATCTACAGTAATAAATCAAAATGAGAATGTCAGCTGGATTTTATTACGTACTAGACTTTCGTATTCTGCCTTGGAAGCGCTTAGCTTTGCATATCTGACGGATGAGTTAATCCCTGCACAGTCATCATTTAGGCTAGGCTGTGAGAGGGCAACACTTATTTGGACGATGTTTCCTTACATAGGCTCAATCAGAACTATCACATGGTATCTTTTGTGTGATGGATGGGGCAACCTGTCCTGTAAATAATTTCCTGACCACGAACGGTCATGTGTGCGGCCTCATGCTACCAATCCACATTTGAACGTCCTTTTATGGTTACATGAAGATTGATGATCCAAATCGCATTGATTAATCTGTTGTCGCTGTGGACAATTTTAGTATATTCGGGAGTTTTGTACGATTGCTTGCTCATGTCAGCAAATTCGCGACATCCTGAACCATCAGTTTCCATTTTGTGTCACAATAAGCTGGAGTAGAATATATACCCTGATTCCAGATCTTATTGGACAGTGCACTTTCTCTTTTTGGTCGTAGAAGAAAGAGAGCTATCCACACTTTATTACGATTAGCACTTGTGCCATAATTTCACATCTGCCAGTCGCCTTGGGTGGCTAACTGAGCGTTCCCCCATTTTACGCCGGTTTGCCAATGAATTCATAAAATCTAAATTATGCTCTCCAGTATTACTTCCAGCAGCCATCCAAGAAAACGGATCGTAAGTTATTTTCCCTGCTAACCACCCCAACGGACGGATGCTTCGAAGTGCCTCGAGAGCTTTGAACAGTATTACTCATTTCTCTACACACACATTGCAAACTTAATGATCTCATTCATTGCAGAAGAACACTTCGTGGAATAAAAGAATCTAAATCTCTCGGATGCCTTTCACGCTTGCTTCCACCGCTCGTTTTTCCACAGCTGCACTCGTTGGAAAATTGTGAAAATATGACGCTAGACGTATGGAAGAAGCATACCATATAGCCTGTGGTGGCTGTGGACTTCGACATTACGTTACTTTGTAAGTGGCTTTATGGTGCTGGTTTTATTCGGTTGTTCTATTCTGCTGGTACTTGCAGTAAAACTTTTTTCCTCTCTTTGGAGTGTTTACACAGACTCCACGCTCGAAATGTGATTTCTGCTGAGTGCTTTTGGGTGTTTGCGGAAAGCTTTTCGAAAGTGTTGCAGCGAAAGTAATGTGTGGTCGTAATTACCTCTTAGAAAAACATCGACTGCCGTGATTTTGTTTCGAGTTATTGCTAATTTCACACTTTGAAAATCTCTCACTTTCATACTTGAGGTGAAAACAGTATCGCTTGTATGAAAAACAACATCAACATTTTTCCTACTTTCGATGTGGAGGGTGTTATATTACAACTTCATTTTTTCGAAATTCAATAAAATGTTGCTGATCTTTAGACCTTGTATGGTCCATGGACGGTTATTGGGAATTGAACAAAAGTAAATAAATAAGAGTGTTAAGCGCATTCTAAATGATACCACATGACAATTTAAGAGTGATTTTGTTGTGTCAGTGTCTTTTTATCTGTAATTTTTGTTGTTTTGTAGAGTATTGAAGCTTGCAAAGTTGAAGTTTAACCCGTTAACGACCAAGCTGTAAAAATTATTTTTTTTACGAAAGCCATTGGTGTAATCTCGATTATTGATGCTAAAGAAACCCCAATTTTCAAGAATTATGTTCTTCCTATCTTCCATTTTCCGGGAAATGACTGTTCGAAAAATCGAACATTGGCCGAAACCCGCACTTTTTTTTGCATGCACAAACATACTGCGAACTGAAAATCAGTTCAATTAGCAAATATACGGTATTCATAAATGCATCAATTTTATATTCTCGGACGAACAAGCACAGGAGGATAGAGGTCTCTAATAATAAACCTAATTTAATCCACCTAAGGTGAGATGTGACATTTCTTATTTCATGTTATTTCAACTTATTACTTTCATTGTTGGCCGTGGAGAAATGTCTATGCTTAAGAAATATTTCTTTCCAATTATCCGTTTTCCAAAACCTGTAAAATACCAAAATAATGCGAAAAAAACAATGTAATCGAGGGTTGGGTGGTTATTAATTCAGTCCGGCGGAAGAATATTTATACCAGAAATCTCATTAAAATCCTTGTTACATGTACTGATCATTTCCTCCAGGCCCTCCACACACGAAACTCTACGGGCCGCCATTACGTAAGGTTAAGGATTTTCAATAATATTTACCGAATTAATTGATATTTGCAAACATTCACAAATGAAAATGCAAAAACAAATGAAAAACCTTCCGTCTTCCAATGTAAATGAACCAAAATGCGCTGCGGAGGTTAGATGTGTTGGTATTGATTGTGCAGAGATAAATGTTGGTTATGGCCAACGTTCGATTTTTCGAACACTCAATTTTCCCGGCTGTTATTTTCCTGTACGAGGCTCAATCGGACGATTTTTGCCCCATATCGCAATGTATGTTCTTTTATCAAAGTAATACAGTAGAAAAGTTCACATAATTTTGTATTTTATTGGGTTTTTTTTAATTGAAAGTAAAAACACATTCCAAACATACTTGCTTTATATCGAATTTATTGCCCAATAAAGATATACAAAACAAAATGAACTTGATAGTAAGTGGTAGCTAATAAATTAAGCTATCTTTTTGTGCAAAAACATTACCATATGGTAGCTTTCCAAAGACATGAAAAATTATCAAAGTTGCTGTTCGATTTTTCTAACGCTTGGCCTAAAATGGGTTAATGGAGTCGCAAAAGTAAACATAAAACTCTCAAAGGATTCTAAATTGCTCAAATCTGTGACACAACACTACTAGACGAGTGTAAAAAATAATATCTAACAAAAAATCCGAAGAAAGTTATGAAACCGCAAAAAAAAATCTATGTTTACTTTTGAGCGTATGAAATTTCATACGTTGTGCAACTACGGTATATTTTTTTCTCAATAGGCTATATCAGCTTCCCGATAATCCGGAGGAGCTGTACAATTATCTGATTGATTTGGACGAAGACGCTTTCGAAAATCTAGTGTCAACAAATGATATTGGCTTTGTCATCGTGCCCTCAAGCGGTGGAGACAGCGATGTGGATGCTGGAGATAGTCACTCAGAGAGCGGCCCTTCCGGTCTTGGCAAACAAGTGAATGTCGAGAGCAACATTGAACGAGGCCAATCACAAGAATGCTCCTCGGGCAGCAGCAAGAAGCGTCAAATAACGTTTTTGCACTCGTAATTGGATGTTCATGCTGCCTAGCCAAACCAACTCTTGTTGCCATCCGTTTTAATGTATCACCAATTGCATCACAAGGTCCTTTGCCGTGTGATGTTGCAAAAAAAAAATGCCATTCAGCGTCAATGTCGTATTTCGATTTAAACTGACATAAACTCGCAAAATTTTTCCAATTTTTATACTGGGATGCAGCACCATCCGACATGAATTTTATTTTACCTGCATTTGTTGTTTCAAAAATGTTACCAATTTAGAAATAAATACTTGCACAGTTATTGTGTCATGACTTAAAACTTCAGATATAACTACAAAGCTTAAATTTGCCAGAGAACCTTTTTCATCTCCATAATAAACAACGAATGGATGGATTGTTGCTTGATCATTGTTCCATTGATAACTTTGAACTTCTTCTTGAAGCACAAATGAATAATTTTCGGAAAAATCGCAAATCACAACAACCTCATTTTCTTGCAAATTAGCTTTTATATTGTTAAGAAATGTGGGCTGTTGTGTTTTAATGTAATCATGAGTAAGTAATTTTTATATTTTTTCGCAAAAATACGATACAAATTCTTCCACCGGATTTACAAGAGTTTCTATGTATCGATCAGTAGAAATCCATTGTGCATAAGTGATTTTAATTAAATTGCGTTCCTGAAGCTCATCTAGAAACCAGTTTCCAAACTCGTCCATTGTTGGGCATTTTTACATTCACGAAGGTAACAGTATTTTGATCTATTTGATATGTTACATAGTATTTTTTCCATATATTCTTTGCATTCAATGTTAAAGGAATATTTTTTGAGGCTATGAAGCATTAGATTTACATTTTCATGGAATGTACAAACACAAACGTTATGATTTCTTGAACTACTCAGCAAATTGCAATGCTTCGAACGCATTGATGCAAAAGAACTAAATCCAATTTTGCAATTTGAATTAAGTTCCTTAAATCTGTTGAAAGTTTACCGTAATGATGTTATTAATAACCTTTTTTGGATGTGTTGACGCTTCCCATCTTTGGCTACAGAAACATAGTCTCTTTCTCCAGGTAATGATCGACTGATATCGTCGTCATTATAAAATTCCGAAACATGATTTTTTACATCTTCACTTAAACTTGGTCCATATTTGCTATGTGGTGTCGACAATACACCTTTTTCATTTGCCAGTTTTTTGGCTTGATTTGCCATATATTTTTTAACGCCAAATTCTTCTTCAATTTTTTTGCACGGACCAAGACTTAGGCAAAACTGTTAAAATTCTAAATTTTTCTGATCTTGTTGTCTCTGTGTGGTCATATTTCTCTTTGAGCTGATTGATAATCTCATCAAACTCTTTTGCCTTTTGTTTAAAGTTCGACTCTTCGTCTTCCTCATGTGAAAAGGTAAATAGATTTCTTTTAATACCTTTAGAAATTTCTTTGAATTTTTGTTCGGGGTAACTAGCCTGTCCAAGTCTTTTCGTCATTATTGGTGAAACGTTAATACCGGTGATTCCCTTGTTGAATAGCTCAATGTTGTACGCTCAGGAATACTATGGTATATTGCTGTTTTGGGAATAAGGATTGTTAACCGGTTTTACCGGTAATACCGGGTCATTTTCCATTACCGAATTACCGGTAATTTCACAATCAATAACCGGTGATTTTGGTATTTTTTTTACGCCATAAATAATATTTGCCTTTATGCCGCTTAGAAATATTACTCGAGAATCAAATAAGATCCATGACTTCCGACCTACGACCTTAAGAACTTCAGTTCAAAAAATCGCTGCTCGATCTGAAAACGAAACACAAGATTAAGCTTCAGCGATGAAGAACTGACAGCGATAAAGAAATTGGTTGGTGCCCTCGAACCAGTTCTGGTCGTTGTTGAATTGCTATTGCGGAAGAAATGCACCCTTTATGAAGCTGACGTCAGATTGCAATTTATGCTAGAATAGCTATCGGAGCAACTATAGGAAATTGCGAAGCAGCTGCTCGAAGCCCCGGTTGGAAAGATTGCAGAAAGACGTTTCATATATGCAGATTTGTTCCCGTATATCAGGGATGGCGAAACGGTAGTCCTCGGTCTACCGTTCGCCCGCGTAGGTACTCCTAGGCGCCCGCCACCTGGTCTAGGATGGTGACACTATCCAAACGCAATGGATTAAGATGTAAAACAAGATACTTCTTCTTAAAAGTTTTCGTTTAAATATTTTTTCTCAGATTGCTAGTTATTTAGGCATATCATTTATTAAATGACCAAATGAAAACTCTGGAAACATTCGGTATAAGGTTCCGAAAATCAATAGAAACTAAATTTTTAAAGAAAACTTCGACTGCGAATACGAGTTTTAATGAAGTATTGTTATTTGTATTTTTAAACTATGTGAATGAAATTTAATTATGCAGATTTCTTTCATGAAATATATTCATGAATAATTAATACATGAATAATAGAATTATGCAGTCGGGGGAAAGCTGTCGGTATAATTCGTCCAACTGTTTGGTTTACTTGTTGCATTGCTGATATTTTGCTTTGGGAGAAAAATCCCAAATTTCGTTTCAGAATATGCTATTGACCGTTCGATTTAATTTACATAATAGGGATCAATATTTCTGACAGATAGTTCTTATACCTCTCGATAATTGGGAAATATAATAATCATGTTGGATGTATTTTTATGGAAAATAATTGTTTTGAATCTTCAGAGGGGCAATTTTGATTGATGAGATCTTACACAAAATAAAGTATTATTTATCAATGATTTAGTAACCGATAATTATTTTCATTTTATAGAATAATTTATAATTGAGTTTTTATTAGTATGACCTTTTTTCCCTTTAATTAATCATCCTGTACTTTCGAGTACGATCTCACAGACCGGGAATCTATAATTCTGTTCTGAAAAGGCTGAATTAAATGACTAGTGAAACTGAATGAAATTGACGAAAAATATTTTTCTGGAGTTTGAAGATTCAATTATATATTTTTTTACTTTAATTAAATACAATCACCTCCGTAGCCACATTGGTTGCGCGTTCGCTTAGTAAGCGATCAATCGTGCGTTCAAAACTCAGGACCCTCTTTGACCATCTTTGTGTTGCTACAGAATAGCTACGTCCACGCAACAATCATCAGCGACGAAGATCGATCCATGGTCGAAATAAGATCGATTCATCCATACCACTGCTCTGCTCTGCAAGACACATCGGGCTGCTGTTCTATAAATAACTCAACAATGATTAATCAACTGTCTCCGCTGTCCGGTGGTCCAACTGGATAATGGAAGAACAAAAAGAATACTCTTACGCCTAAATGGCTACTGTGTGAATGTACCATATGTAATGGTATAGAAGGAATACTGGCGAACGGCCACTGTGTAATGTGCTAATTATAGATATGATAACCATGTGACATGTACACGATTAAAATTCGGCTCTGTTACAGCTAAAATGCTAATGAGCCTTAAATAAATAAATGGGATAAAAAAAAGAAAAACACAATAGCAAAATTACAGTCTGTGACACCGTGCGCGAATATACGAGTTATGATTTTGCGCGCGAGTACAGGAGAGTTAAAACTAGAGATGAAACGGTGTTCTTTCATTCATTTCATCACTAGTTAAAACTTTGTTTTATCGTCTTGTACTACATTCAATTTCTAATGACTTTTTGATACAGTCAACGTTGGTAGACCGCAGCCTAACATTTGAACAATTAGTCGTCCGTAATGTCCAAAAGTTAGGCCACCACTGTCGTATATGAATAATTATTATGTGATCGTGACACAATTAATTATGACTTTGGCGTCTTCTATCAAACGTCACGGACTGCATTGATCAAGCAGGCATTTTAAATTGTTCCTGACTTGATCAAATTTAACGATGATGATATTGATTCAGTAGCTGGACAACAGGAGGAAAAAAAACAACTGGACGATGCGAAACCTGCAGTTGAGCATCAAGGAAAAACTTGAACGATGATTGCAACAATCAAAGGTATCAACGTCCAGCCCAAGCTCAATGTCTATGAACGGATTGATGAAAACCCTCGGACAAGAGTTTTGGTACAGAGGACATCAAAGGCAAATACATGACAATGGTATTCGGTACTCTTCGTACTGTACGCCCAACATAATGAGATCCGATCTAGATTAGAAGACGACAGACTTAACATTCTCTGTGTCCTTAAGTATTACTTTAACCAACAAAAACTTGCAAAATATTTTTTTTTTGTAAACTAATCATCCTAAATAATAGCCGTTTCTTCAAGAAAATTGGGTAGGGGAAGTGGGGGCATAGTGGTCACCCTAAGGAATATGCCCATTTCCAGCGCCCACATATCGCTACAGTTCCCGTTTTTCTTAGTATATTATAGTTCAACTCATTGTTGTTCAAGATAGCATACGGCTTTTACTATAAAAATTCAAAATAGTACATTTTTCATCATTAGAAAAAAAGATGAAAAATCGATCTTTTTTTTTTGCTTGGAGGTAAAGTGGTCACCCGCACATATCATGCTAAATGTGATAGATTTATGCGTTTGTTTCGTCCAAATTTGTTCAAATCATATTCGAAATAGTAGGTACATGTATGAAATAAACTTGGTCTATTCGCATAGAGTCTAAATTTTTATTTTCTTATGCATACAAAAACGTTGTAAGAAACACATAACGTTCGGCAAAATGAGGCATGGTTTAGTTGGGGTGGCATATTTTTCCATGGTCAAAGCCACAAAATGAACCTCTTCAAGAGCAGAATGTGATGAGGTATATTAGCTTCAGTAAACAGAACATTGTAAGTCGTTAGGCACCTATGACCACTTTGCCCCCAAACATCAAACTAATTTCTATGCTAATTAATCGCTGATATTGAACAAAATATATATTCACCTCTCCTATAATATGTGAACAGTCGTCCAAACTAATGATTTGTCCAACATATCAGATTGAATAAATTAAATTTCACGAGAAATTCCTTAGATACCATACGCACAGAACTACGGCCGAATGGTTATCGTGAGAGCAATTTCTGTTTTTATTTATATTTTGACATGTGACAGTACTACTGAAGTGCAGGGTGACTCAAAAGTCATTAAATTCTTCAATCATAAGCTGACTATCAATACGGTGTCAATAGTCAATAGTTATACTATCAAACAAGCAGGTGACCACTTTGCCCCCCATGACCAATTTGCCCCCGCTACCCCTATTTCAAAAAGTATGTTTTTTACCGGTGATTTACCGGTTTTACCGGTAATGAAATTTTCATTACCGAATAACCGGTTATTGAAATTTTGGCACGGTAATGCAATCCCTATTTGGGAATCTTGCGAAGACTTGAAACGACTTAAACTATTGATGGTACTTCTTCTAAAGTATTTCCTACTACTGTACTGATCTGCTCCTCAGTATTACACTGCTTTGGTTTGGAAGAGTATACAGATAAACGGCATGATCCGCAAATTTTTAAAGATGTATCTAAAAGGATATTGCATCCCATTGACTTAAGTTTCTCAATCATTGACACGGTTAAGAAACGCTTTCAGATGAACATTTTTTTACCGTTTTTCGGAACGGTCTACAACACGAAAAAAAAAAAATTGTAGTCCATTGTGGTATACTGTTATTCACTCTATAAGGAAGATTGTTCGACTGATGAACGATGTTTGAATATGAGTAACTTTATATACATTATAGAGGTACCTCAAAGGTATCTGACTTTATATACCTGTACAGAGGTAGCTTAAAGATACCTGACTTTATATACCTATACAGAGGTAGCTTAGAGATACCTGGCTTCAGGTATAATCTAGGCATAACGTAAACAAGTTAATTATATTTGTACCCATAACGTCCGGTTGAATCAACACGGTGTATTTGTTGTTGGGATTTCAATTCTACTGTTCGTGTTTTGATTGTGTAACACGAATAATATGTTTAAAGTTTGTATTAAGATAAAAAAAGATTGTTTAATATTGCTTCGTTTTATGGTAACCCACATGTCTTCAAATGTTTTTCAACGTAACTCCTAAACATATATTTTTACCATAATAATGTATTTGGAAAAGTTGTTGGAAATTATAAGCAAATTCATAAAATTTCATGAACATGACGGTATAACACGACAAATATATTGAAAGGGAATATTTACTATAAAAAAGACAATTAATTAGAAATATTTTTAAAAATATCTCGAGAATGGCTACATTTAGGAGATTTATAATGAGCTTTTTTGTTTTAAATCACATCAGAAATCCTAATTTGTGGCTAAAAATGATTGTTAACATACAAACATTCAAAGTTTCGGAAATTCATAAAAATTCGATGTTCCACAAAGTTCGTCAAAAATAGTTTTACTATCTTGGACCCATTTTTTTAATTTTATACATAACTTCTATTTTATACGAAAAAAAAAAAATGTATTTTGGATATTGAAAATTAAAGTTTTTTTTTTATATAAAAAAGAGTACTATTTTTTTTCTCAGTGTATATTTTTTTCATGTTTAGACATCAATACGCTACAACTCTATCTAAGACACTATTTCGGTACATAAAATTAAAAGTTGCGTGCCACAGTACCTATTTGAACAACTTCAGTTTATGAGAAACATGAGAACCATGAGTTTTTTTTAATTCCACAACATGCATCTGTTTACTATGGGCAATCAATGTTAGTGAGATTTGTTATACAGGGTTTTCCATTTCGGGCTTCCGAAAGTATACAGCCCCGCGCTGACAACCGCTTGACATAGCTGTCAACCAAAGCGTCATATCGTTAGTTGAATGTCTGCCATTTTACAATATGGGTCATTTTAGCATCGCACAAAGTGTTAATTTTGTTAAATTATACTATAAAAATGATGAAAAACCGGCAAATGTTTTTCGAGCATTACGGACGGATTTTGGTCTACAGAGCACACAATCGCTAATGTAGTGCGTAAATTCGAACAAACTGGATCCGTAGCGGATATTATGAAACCTGTGCATCATCGTAATGTGCGTTCGGCCGAAAATATTGCTGCTGTTGCTGCCAGTGTGGAGGATGACCCGAATGTTTCGATTCCACGGCGTGCTCAGCAATTGGGCTTGTCAAACACATCATTGTGGCGAATTTTGCATTTGGACTTGCACCTACATCCATATAAAGTTCAACTGGTACAAAAATTAGAGCGGGGTGACCATGGAATGCGCCGGGCATACGTCGATTGGGTGAACGAACAACAGCAGCAAAATGCTGAATTTTCGCATCAAATTTTCTTCAGCGATGAGGCACATTTCGAGCTTGGTGGCTATGTGAACACCCAAAATTTCCGTATATAGGGCTCAGAAAATCCACACGTGATTGGTGAGAGGCCATTGCATCCGCCAAAAGTCACTGTTTGGTGCGCATTATGGTCTGGTGGAGTCATCGGGCCGTATTTCTTTGAAAATGAGGACGGCGAGACGGTAACTGTGAAGGGTGAGCGTTATGACCGCATGTAACCGAGGAATCCCTAGGTGGACATTTGAATGATGTTGTATTCCACACATAATTGGAATCGCTTGTCACCTGCTCTTAAATCGTCTATAACTATTTCTAGCTTCGAAAGAGGTCTACTCGGGGAACTTGTTCGCATGCAATAAAGGATTTGTTTGAATTAAATTCAAAATTCAGGAATTGTTATGATAGTTTGTAATGATATGTAAGTTTTTTTTATCTGTATATCCCACCACAGTGTAACGTAGTTGAAAAGGATTTTTTTCCTTGAATTACATGAATAAAAATCAAATAATAATAATAATATTTTCACGGCATACTGACTGGAAATTATCATACAAAATGCATAAACGACGATAATTGAATGGTTTCATTTTAACGCTTCATGTGACCAAACTAAAATAAACCCATTTATAGAAACTCAGAAAAGGTGTCTACGCCATACAGATCCAAGCTAGGTAGAGCCCTCATTTTAACAAAATAAATCAATTTTTGCACATGAACTCTTTCGGCAACCATATAAAAAAAACTCAATCAGCGTCGTGCGCAAAATATTTGATCAAAGTCCCACATACAAACAGAGAGAACATGCAGTCGCATTTTGATCCCATCTAATAAAATGCAAATAAGCATCGCATCACCGTGGCAAAGTTGGGGGGAACAGGAGTGCTCGCAGATTCGATTTGTACCTCGATCGAGCAGCACAATAACGATTGGAACGAAATTTAAATGCAAATTTTGCAGCTCGCAGCGGAAAATGAATTTATACTTGCATAAATGGAGCTCCATTTTGGATGTGGCGTAAGCTGCTCCAATCATTCATTCTGTGAAATTCATCACGAAGAATATGTGTCTGTCCCAGCCAAGCCTTTTCATCGCTGCTGCCTCGTATTGAGGCGTGGTGTACCACAAGGACTGGATTCATTCAATCGCGAATCCGACAGGGACACCTCTTTTATCCCGCGAGATACTCTACGGGGTGACAGTTTAATTTCAATCCACCGTGAAGCATCCATCAGGCGACGATAGATTGCCGAGGAGTTTGAAAACAGTACGCGCGTAAACTAACATGTTGCTTTTAAGAAGGAAAGTTTTGCGTCTGGCGGCGGCTGTCACCGCGAAGACTGAGATGTTATTCTAGTTGAAGCGACTCGGTGAAGTAGACAGTTACGAGATAGAAGAGGCACGGGTAGCGTAGAGCTGTGATAGGCAGCCCATTAAGAATACGGCGGCTCTTTAGCGATGAAACATTCTAACGTCTACTGCGTGCCTCGGAAAATGTTTTGCCTGTATTTCATAAACTCTCATTGGAAACGAAATATTGTTGTAAAAATGTTGATTTAGACTCTGTTGTTCTCATTCCGGGAGTTGGCTTTATTTAATGCCGAACAAATGTTTTCGCTTAGGTTAAACGCTTTCACCCGCGTATTCGTTACATCATGTCTGGAGAAAGATTGTCACACGTCACCTATACCATTATGTCTTCGGAGTCCTAAGGTTCACAAGGCGTATATTCAATTCTCCCAAATGTTCATTCCCCCAACGGCAATAAAATCATCAACAGAAAGGTCACGAACCAAGCTCTGTAGCATTTCTATAATCAAACTTTACACGTTAACGGGCCCAACGCAGAGGGAATTTCGAAGAAATATCACCAAACCATCGCAGATTCTACGGAGATAAATTGTATCGTTCCTCAAACGGGAGAACCATTTCAAGAGATGTGTCTTGTTGTTGTTGTTATGGATTGGGGAATTTTGTCGGAGTTTGTGAGACGGGAAAATGGAATGTTGATGACACCTCCGTTTTGCATGTTAATCTTGTTTGCCGTGCAAACTTCCTCTCGCTCCAGCAGCGGGCAGCAGCTTTTTTGTGCCCAGGAGGCAGGGAACGGTCGCAGCATTTCGTGTCGCAGTCGTCGTCCCTGGAAACATGCCGAGAAGAATGTTTACTCGTGAAGCAGCAGGACCAGTGAAGAGAGACAGTTGAATGGGACATTCATTGGCAATATTTATTCAGAATCTTTTCGGAGGGTGGCTTATATATCATGAATGTAATCATATCATTGTGAAAGAATCGTAAATAAATCATATGGAGCTGTCCTGAAATCGGTTATTGAGATGAATTTTTTTTTTTCCCTCAAAACCACTGATCTGCGTTCTAGCTGAATGAAGTATAAGGAGAAGCATTAGCTTTTCTGTGAGCCATGGCACAAAAATACCATTGCGGAAGAATTGAACCGAAATATGTTATTCGTTGCAGGAAACTGATGGTTTATATAGATGACTAGCTGACCCGGTGAACTTCGTTCCGCCTCAAATTTGATTTTTGTTATCAATACCTTCAAACATTCACGTTTTCTTACTAAGCGCAAGTTCATGAGTCCAATCGCAGAACTGTTCATATTGCAAATACCATGTTTCTCCGTAACATGGAATAAATGTATGATATAGAAAATATGATAGAATAAAGACAGACCCCTCCCCTCTTCTCCCCTTAGAGAAGGGGGAGGAGTATGTAACCACCATAGAAACATTCATTGAATCCTCCACATGCCTCCACATGCCAAATTTGGTTTCGTTCTCGAGTTATGCAGAAATTTCTCGAGAAAAGGAATTAAAAAAAAAATTTTGGTTCTCGAGTTATGCAGAAATTTGTGTTTCATTTGTATGGGAGACCCCCTTAGAGAGGGGGAGAGGAGTGTCAAACCACCTTAGAAATGTTTCTTCCCTATAAAACCTCCACATGCCAAATTTAGTTCCGTTTGCTTGATTAGTCCTTGAATTATGCGGAAATGTATACGTCATTTGTATGGCAGCCCCCCTCCCCCCTCAGAGAGACGGGAGGAGTGTCCACTCACCATAGAAACGTTTTGGGTCCCCTAAAACCTTCGCATGCCTAAAACCTTCGCATGCTTCGCATTTGGTATTTTCTTGATTAGTTTTCGAGTCATGCAGAAATTTGTGTTTCATTTGTATGGCAGCCCCCCCTAAGAGAGGGGGGAGGAGTAATCTGACCACCCTAAAAACATTATTTGCTCCCTAAAAACTTCACATGCCAAATTTGGTTTCATTTGCTTGATTAATTCTCGAGTAATGCAAAAATTTGTGTTTCATTTCTATGGTAGCCCCTCCCACTCCTAGAAAAGGACTGCCATACTAATGAAGGATACATTTTTCCATAATTCAAGAACTAATCAAGCAAACAGAACTAGATTTGGGTGTCTGTCTTTATTCTATCATATTTTCTGTATGAACCATTTATTCCATGTAACGGAGAAACATGTTATTTGCAAGTGGTTGAAAAATCTTAAACGAGAATTGTGTTTGAAAATAAAATCTGATATTATCATGATGAGTTTTGGTAGAAGAACTAGGAATTTTATAGTAAAAGGTAAATTCAACGGGATCGATATATATATATATATATATATATATATATATATATATATATATATATATATATATATATATATATATATATATATGCAGATATATATATATATATATATATATATATATATATATATATATATATATATATATATATATATATATATTGTTACCCCAAACATAGCCTTTTTTATAACCTTGCATGGCAGATGGAAACTGAACAATGCATTTTCTTAAAGATTTCACCAACGACACGACCGCAAGCCTAGGTGGATGTCCAACGCAGACATTGACATGGAAAACCGTTCAGTAGTGCCATATTCGCCTAAGCTGAGCAAAACATTCGATGAAGAGCAACAAATTTGCAACAACGAAATTAATTCATTTTTTCAATTTACATTTAACGTTCAAGAGAACTAACATGTCAGATTCGTGAATAAAATACATCAGGAATGAAATACAAGGAATGTTTTGTGTTTTTTTTTATTTTTGTCATCGACTTGGCGCTCTATACCTCGGTATGTCAAACACAAGTGTGAAAGAAAGAGTAACGAACGTTTCAATTATGTGTAGATCTTTAAAACATTTAAACACACTTACAATACATTAGTTATTTTTTATTTTACAATCAACATATTCACTAGAAGTAATTTTTATGGCAGAACAACGTTTGCCGGGTCAGATAGTAAAAGTCAAGTAAAAAAAACAAATTAATGAAATATTCAAATACTCATCGTTGTTGAAAATTTTTCAGGCAATCTTTTCCAGCCATTTCATCTCTCTTTCACTTTATGGCGCAGGTTTGAAGACATTATGAAATATGTGAAGACATTTCAGTATGATAGCGTAGAGCAGGGTTGGTCATAGGGGTTAGTTGGTCAGTGACGATATCTTGGAATCTGAGCGTCCAAAAAAATTAGCGATCTATGGATGAAAAATAGCGAATTTCTGATGCAATGAAATAAGCAAACTGGAAAAAAAAATTAATAGGTAGGCTAAAAAATACGAACATGATTATTCAAAAAATAATTCACTGATTTTACTTTCCACCCTAAAATGGAAACCCTAATGAAAAAATTAAAATACCCGTCTAATATTTTGCGGTGAAGAACAAAATAACAAATTTTCACGAAAATCTGAGAACCACTCTATCGTTTTGGTATGAAATGGCTGTATATTTACAATGAATTCGAAAAGTTTCACTTGAGTCGTTTCACATTCTGAAACACGTTTCCTAATCAATCACTCTTCCACTCCTACACACACATCATCCTCACTAAGGTAATTTGTGCCTCAAACTTAACGTCGTTATAATTCGTGAGATATTTTGGTTTCATTTTGGTCTATTTGAAAAAGTTCCGAAACAACTGAGTGTAGTGAGAATAATTTGGGATTTTCACTCTGGAAAAGTTTAATCAGTAGATTTACATCTAACAAAATGTTGGACAAAAAAAGTTAAGAACGTGTAGCGAAAAATAATCATTTTTATTCGAAAAGCGAGAGGCAATGTTTTTGCGCACCATCAGCTTCATAGCCCAGTATATTTTTAGATATAAAAAATTGTCCTCAATTAATAACAACCCAAGTAATACGACTATGAGATGGCAAGGTGTCTCTAGGAACGTTAATGCAATCGAAGAAGAACATCATAATAGTGTCCAATCATGAAAATACTGGTAGTAAAGCCTGTCCACGTTAAATTTCGGACACTTTTCCTTCAGTGTAGTTTATGAAGTATTTCACTAATCAATGAAATATTTCACTTACATGACAGCTGAAACCCTCCTCTTTATTTCAATGTCTAATATGTTTACATTCTTCTTCAGTTTGGTAATATAGTGTCGAATCAAGTGGAAGTACGCAAACGCATTTTGCGTGAACGACAGCAAAATCCAACACTGTCGGTACGCGATCTTGCCAAAAAGCTAAAACTGTCGGAGAGTACCGTGTTTAGTGTGTGCAAATCGTTTGACCAGTGCTTAACTGTGGATCGGAAGGTTGGAAGCGGAACAAATCGAAAAGTATGCTCCCGACAGATGGACCGAAAGGTGGTTGCCATTATTGAGAAACATCCCAACCTTTCAGTTAGAAATGCGGCTCGAAAGGTTGGAAAATCAAAATCATATGTACAAAAAGTGAAGCAGAGGCATGGACTAAAGGCGTACAAAGTGAAAAAGTTGCCCAATCGTGATGATAAGCAAAATTTCACTGCAAAAAGCCGTGATAAGGTGCTCTACACCCAGTTTTTGCAAAAATGTTCATGCACCATAATGGACGATGAAACTTATGTTCTCGAAGACTTCAAACAGCTTCCGGGTCTCGCTTTTTATACTGCAATTCGAAGGAATGCCGTAGCCGAGTGTTTCCGGACCAAGAAGCAGTCTAAATTCCCCAAAAAGTACTTGGTTTGGCAGACCATATGCAGTTGTAGCCGAAAATCCAAATCTTTCGTCTCTACCGGCACTATAAAGATGTCTACGAGAAGTAATGTCTCCAGAAACGGTTGCTACCATTCATAAGAAGCCACGACTCTCCAGCGCTGTTTTGGCCAAATTTGGCCTCTTGTCACTATGCAAAATCCATCCTGGAATAGTATTATGCACATGAGGTCAAATATGTGCCAAAAATAGCTAATCCACCGAACTGTCCAGAACTTCGCCCAGTGGAAAAGTACTGGGCTCTGATTAAGCGAGAACTATTCGAATGGCATTAATGATTTCAAGAGGAGATTGAAAAGCGCCGCCGCCAGCATATCTGAGGATACTATACGGAACCTAATGGCAGATGTTCACAAGAAAGTTCTTGAATTTTACAGACAACGTAATTAGCATCGAAGTAAGCTTTCCTTGTTTTAGATATAAGTCTACTGCACTAAAATAAACAATAGGTTTTGTGTATAACGTGAATTTTTGTTTTACTGGCATCATCTTGGTGTTCGAAATTTAACGTGGACAGGCTTCAAGCCCAGTATTGTAATATTAGGTTGGGAAAAAAATCTGCCATGTTTTTTGGTGTTAATTGGTTTGGTCTCCTAACATTGAGCTTCTTTTTTAATCCAATTTCTTTAAAAGAGGCATCCTTAAGTTACCTTTAAAAGGCAACAAATTATATACACGTTTGCACATTTGACCCAAATCTGACAGTCCGCAACATCCAAAATATATTTTAGAATTTCACACAAAAATAATGGATTTCTTTTTCCCCAACCTAATGTCAATTCACTGCGCTTGATTTTTATTCCGATAAAGTAATAATCATGGAAAACTCGAGTTATGTTGGAATAATCTGGCAAAAAACGAGTGCTTGTCAGAATATCAGGAAACCAGCCAAAAAGTCTGGAAACCCCTGAAGAATCTGGAAGATTGACTGAATGAATCTTGGTTGGGACCAAAATTTGTTCTTAGCTGAATGACAAATTCATATGCTATGCTGAAGGATGTTCTTGTCAAAATTCGTGTCAATTTAGTTGGTATTGTATTGGTTACGTAAATAACTTTATTCTTTAAAATCCCATGGTGTATTCAATTCTACCTCATCCTTCTATGCGACCATCCTAAGTTCTTACGTTGTATGTGTATTTTCTGTTTTCGTAGAATAAAAACAAAAGGGGGTGAGGGGGTTTAGGCACAAACTATGAATTTTCCTCGCTCAAAATAAATATTTTCGCATTGTTACAAGTATTAGTACCTCGTCTGGATAATGGTACACATGCTACGCAAAAGTACAACTTTACGTGTAAGTAGCTGAACTAGGGTAAAATCAGAATACCGAATACATTTTAATTCTACCCTAGTTCAGTTACTCATCATACAAACCTCATATTTATAGAAAAAATATATCATAATATAAAAATATAAAATTAACTCCAGCTGTTTGAAGAGACTTATCTGAAAGTGAAATTCCTTTCAATTTGTTTTCACCGAAGTCGGTAATAATATGATTGAGTTTTTATTTGTTCACGGTTGCCCAATATGCATTACGGCAATAAATAAGTACAAGGCAAATAAACCTAAAACTCCATCAATACGTATTATTGCATCAGAACCTTGAACGAAACCAGCAAAAAGCTCAATGTCCATGAACAGTCCTTTAATTATGGATTCAGGTATAATTCCCGTGACCAATGAAGACACGATCACATACTTAAGCTATTAAGAGGCGTATTTTTTTCGTCTGCCCCATCCTTAAGCGCAACGTAAAGTTGCCGTTGTTAAACGGTGCTGTGAACGAGCGGAAAGCTTTCATTACGTCGAAATATATTGCGCGCTCTCCCCCCATTAAATCATTTTCGCAAATTATTGTTGAAAATAAAATATTCAATTATTTCCACATAAACGGCCGGACATTGGACGTCGAGTTCCGCCAAGTGGCCGAACAATTTAACGATGCACTAAGTGCATGCCCTGCAGGCAAACAGTTTTGTCGCTACAAGATGCGCATCCGAGGGTTGAAACACGACGTGAGATACTCAACCGACCAGTGTCAGAGCCCATCCGTGCAGTCCATATGTCTTTGGGTGCATCGAAACTTCATCTCGGCTTGTCTCGTCCGACACACAGAGGGACCGTAAGGACGGGTTCGTTTTCCTGTTGCGGTTTTTTTTCCCTCTATTTTTTTGTTCTGTCATGTCTCTTCAGTGAACTACGCGGCACTTCAGCATAAACAACATCATCGCGATATGTGACAGCCGGTTTCTGTACCTCGCGGAGCGATCAAGCAGAGAACGTGGGGACAGCTATCGATCTCGTATGACGTGAGATCGCTCCCAGCTATTGATGCAGCTTTATTTTGATTAGACATTAATTTAATGATACCTCTCTGACATAACCGTGCACTGGGATGGCGGAAGTATCGTCCCTGACGAAGTGTTGCCAAACAGGACCCCCTGAAGTTTGTAGGTATCACATTAGTGGCACTCCCGAAATATCATTCAGATTTTCATAATTTATTCAATGCTGCCCTGAGTTGTGAACCGAAGTTTTTCAACAGAGGACGCCTTCAAAGTGCTTGCTCGGCATCACCACCCAGCAACTATTGGCGGAGCTCGAAAAGGGAAAATGTTGTGAAAGTTCGTCGCCAGAAAATTGAATAATTACATTTTATAATGCATTCCCCGGCATAGCGTTGCATAGTCTGGCGGAGAGCAGCCGCGGCATACATTTCGCGCGTCAAATGACAAGGAAATGTATGCAAATTAGTAGGCGTTCCATGCGAACCGTGTCTGTGTCGTACGTTCCATTTGACGCGCGGAGATTGAGGGCCCCACTAGGTATGTTTCAGGTCCGTGCCGACACTATTTCACCTTTCACGATTTGATCAGCGGCTTCAATTTATGCACTGCGCCAGTCGCTGTTATTTTCCGTCTATACATGATTTAATAGAAAATTACCGCTCATACGCATTGTTAATGAGAGATTGATGTTGCTTGATATACATCAATCAGGGACCTGAAGCTCCGAGACATCATCCGAGTGATGCTACCGGACAAGAAACTCGGCTACTGCCCATGTATCTATCATCACCAGTCTCGCGGATTTCTTCCTGAAGAGTAAGAAACCGCATTCGGGTCGTGATTACAAGCCGGATAGGCAATTTTCTCTAGCCCAGCTCAGGGGGATCTCACGAAACGCCAAAGCATGTTATCGGGAGCTTCATTATGCTCGTGGTCGCGTGTTGGAGGCGCGCTCGAAGTCATCCGTGTGGTATTAATGCACTGCGCAACATGTTCTGGGCGCTTCGGAAGGGGTGCGAGAGCATATCGAGTGTGAGTGCGTGTGTGTATACCTGTACATATACTGTAATGAATTATGATGCAGCTTAGGCCAGCAGTGGCAAAAAGTAGTTCAACGTCGATAGTTGATTGACAGCTAGATTGAGAAGTAATGTATTGATTCTCCCTGCGGTATAAATTACCATAGGTGTTTTAAGTCTATCTGCAGCTTTTCGCCGACATGTAGTGGTAATTAAATTGAAAACAAGAAATCAGGGCTTACGCTATTAGTAGACTAATATTTTACAAATACTCCTGGGGATAGACGCCATGCTTTTTTAAATATTTTATTGGGCAACTTCCGTAACCTAACCAAGTTCAAGTGAACAAACTGACTGTCGTAAAAGTTTCAAAATCCAGTCTATAGTCCGAAGATTTAAAGAAATTTCAAGCGATAGACAATGAACGCAATTTACCATTTTTTGACGTAGAACTAAGTCTTTCAGAAAGGGTGCCAAATCAGAAAACAGGTCACGTTTTTGTGAAATAGAGTTAACGTTAATAACTATTTTCACAGCGAAAAAATTCTGATTCTTTGCACACCAATGGGATCAGAAATTGTCTAAGATTCTTTAGATATACTATACAGTACAATCCACTAATGCCTAAACAGTTTGAATTGATTAAAACTGGAAGCATTCTCATTTTCCCATATATTTGTTCAGTAGATTTGTGTTCATTCCCGAACAGAGCTGTCAATAACGAGCAACTGATGAATTCGTTTCTGTCCGTTTTCAACATATTTGGTTTAAATAAGCCATCCGCGATTTGAAGCCACACCATTTCTCGTCTGGTGGTCTTCGAAGCAACATGGTTGACGCAGAGCGTCGAGCGGGAGAGGATTGTTTTTCTTGACAGGTGAAGGAGAAGTATGGAATAGAGTTTCTTTCCACAAGGGTCCTTCTTAGGGCTAGAGGCGGAGACCAAAAATAGAATAGAATGAAAACACAGATGCGAGTCGAGATGGAAAATGAAAGGTGGGAAGATTTTTTAAATCTGTGACGTCACAGATTTTGTTTATGTAAGTTATGTTCCCTATGGAGATTTTCGATTTTTTAAAAATAAAACGATGTACTTTGATTGAGAGCTCGCATAAAACTAAACTATATTTCTGGTTTCTTACATTGGTTCGTAACTTAAAATTATCTTACGCTGCATTTTTCGTCCTACCACTTATAGCGATGCGATGTCGTCAAAAGTGAAATATGATGCGCGCGCCACTTTATGCTGATGTGTCGTGTTGAGCCGGGAGGTCCAGTTTGGTGTTTATGCTTTCTGCTGTGCGGGATGATAACGGTGTTGATTGATTCATGCTTTGTTTATATCGATGTTTCTCATGGTTGATTTAATGAATGGTGGAATTGTATGGCTGCTCCTATGTGCGGTGGTGATTCAATTTCCCTTAGCGCGACTGCTACTTTTGCTGTTCCAGCGATATTGATTCTAGCCGTTGTGAGATGTTTTCCGTTGAAGGCGATTTGATAATGTCGTTCTTAACTTATATCTTACTTCTCTCTACATAGGAAAAGTGTTGTTATTAGGCAAATGAAATGAACGAACTAGTTTTTTTTTCCACTAGTGGCGAATGAACTGAAAAGTTTAAACCCTCTTAAAGCCAAAAAGAAGAAGAAGAATAACTAGTTTTTTTTTTCCTTAATCAATGCTAGCGTTCAAAATCAAAAGGGTCCGACATTTTATCAGAAATTGAAATTTGAGTAGTTTTGAAGTGTTCTAAACTAAATTTCAATTCAATTTTACTTCTCGTTACGTCTACCAAAAACGTGAACAAACAAAGTCAGAGTCACACAATCTTATGTTCCTTTGACGGATAAACATTTGACAGGGCATGGTAAAAAAATGTTGCAAGTTTTTTTTCATGTAAAATGAACTGGAAAAATAAATTTAATTGACTCCGTATGACTTCCGTTTTCCGCTTGCGTCTTAGTTTTAGACGACTGGAGTTTTCAGCACCCTAATTGTGAAAAAAGTAATTACATTTGCTGACAAAAGTCAAACTTCCATAAAGTTGCTCTAGAATCCAAACATAGTAGACATTAGAATACTATTTCTGAAATCAAAGAAAAAATTTAGTTCGTGATATGTTCTGTGTTTTTTTCATAATGTGAAAAATATGATTTGGAAATCTGTAATAAGCTTTTGTATATCCTCTTTCAACGTTATTCGTTGACACATTCAATTTTGTACCATTTGAGTCAGGGTACGTTTATGAAAAGGTAGTCTGGACTGACTTACGCATCAATATTTAGTAGTGAGGCTGTTACGTGTTAGTTTTGCAAGTATCATGGGATGGTATAATAATTTTGTCTAAATGAGTTTATTTCTATTTTATTTTAGCTTAATGTATATATTTATTCTTTGCAGCGTAATGATAATCCAATTAGGTTTTTTTTTTCTAATTAAAACCTAGGTGAAATTGTGGTTCGGCAATTTGGGTTTTAGCTTCCTGAAGCTTTCTGTAGTTCTTCGATATTTCTTGCCGCATTGCTTGAATTAAACTATCATAACCGGCCGAATCGCTAGGTTTCTCATTAGAGATGTTGATGGTGCTGCTCCCGATTTCCTTTGACGGAATATCCCTCTCGGGATAGTCATGTTTCCTCCCATTAGAAAACCGGGCCGATTCTGCGGATGTTACGGATGTTTTTAATGGATTCAACTTTTGCTTGATGTCAATCAAGACCTTCCGGTTTTGATTTCCCGAGGCATGAGAATCGTTGGCCTTTCTGACAGTAGGAACAGCTAAAAATAAACAGTTGGGTGTAATAATTGTAACTATAATATGGATTTGTTCAAATTTACCTGTTTGTATCAGTTTTCGACGATATTGTACTTCCAAGCCATCGATATGAAAAACAATCTGGACTGAAGTAAAGCGAGCAAATGTACATGTTTTTAGTATTGCAGTTTAGGTCCTCTCCAAAGAATCGGAGCCATTTCTTCCGAATAGTCACATCTCTTGGGGATCGATGGAATGATAAACACATCCTGGGTACTAGTTTCATTATTTTAACTTTAATGGTTCACTAACTCCTCTATCTCACGTATTATTGACGTATTTTCAAATAAAAAGTAGCAAAACACGTACTATTCGCAACAAAAAAAAACACTTGTTATGAATTGCTTTGCGATCGCTGCTTTCCGCCAAAGCTAAGATGTCATAGTTGAGAGTGTATAAGTGAATCGTGTCGGACACACTTCGAGTCCAGGATACCTTGTCATAAACGTGCCCTGGATTTGAGTAACTGGCTGGTATGCCTGGTATGTGAACTTGCTATTGTCCTGGCTACTAACACAATCAAAGTTCAACACAACCAAAACCCGTGAATCTTCCCACCTTCTATTCTTCATCTCGGATGCGAGTGAGCTAGCATAACACAACAAGCGGATATCATTCATGCCTAATGCTGATTTCACACCCATCTGTATCGAGGTGTGCTACGACAAAGAAGAGCAGCATACGAGAATTTTCTGTGCTAGTGCGGGTATGGAAGAGTATCCATAATTTTGGAGTATATATATATATATATATATATATATACACTACATTCATTTAGATAAACGTATGTTTCATGAAAGTATGCTTTCAAATTCCAGCAGGGTAACCTTGCTGTTGTATGTTGTGGGATTCGATCACATCTCAAGCAAAATGTAGGAGCAGAAGTGTTTATAGTTTGTGATCGATATCTGAGCAGAAAGGAGAAAGTCAGATGCGAATTGAACCAAATAAACGAGAAATGATGATAGCTTTCGACTCTACTCGGCTCTTTCGAGTCTACTGAAGTAATAAAACATTAAATAGCTAAAAAGATATTACAAAAATTTCGATGCATTCTAAAATATTCGAAATGATGAACAAGTGGATTGAATAACATAATTCCGTAGTTCTACGTCGAACACTGTGGTCGTGTCCTAGATACAACCCATCACAATTCGTTTCTTTTTTTTCTTTTTGATATGGTTGAAACTTGTCATCTATGATAATTTATTAATTTCAATAGGATAGCTATGTTCCGAGTTACGATTTTTTTACGTCTCAAGTCTGCTTCATTTAATATTGGAACACAAACAATTGCGTGTAGTTCAGTCATTTATTAACGAATTCATAATTTGTTTTTCATACAAATGTAGCATTTTATTTACTCTTTCATAAAAAAAAATTAAAAAAATTATTCATTGCTGTTTCGAAGAAATTCTCGTACTTTTCCCGTAATACGGCACATTAGGCGGCGCACACCCTTTTCGTCCACCGTTTTGGCGATTTGATTCCACCAGTTCTTCATTTGAGTCATGTTCCTAACAAGTTTTCCCTTTGCCTTAAGCCTCCGCTTCGTGATTGCCCAGTATTTCTCTATCGGCCGGAACTGGGGGCAGTTTGGGGGGTTGAGGTCCTTCGGTATTACGCTGACCCCGTTCGTTGCGTACCATTCCATAACCGTTTTGCTGTAATGGCAGCTTGCGAGGTCCGGCCAAAACATTACTGGACGGTCGTGGACACGAATAAACGGCAGAATCCGTTTCTGTAGGCACTCTTTTTTGTAGACTTCTGATGTCATTGTCTTGTCAGTGAGAAAGACTTTGGTTTTCTGTCCACAACTGCATATCCCCTGCCAAATCATGTATCATGTATGTACTTCCAAATCATGTACTTTAGCTAGTTTAGATGCCGACAACAATGGATTTTCAAGAAAACTGTGCACAATTTTATCTCTCCGTTCGGCTTCCATGGCGGTTTTTTACAAAATGCTATCGTTTGGTGTTATGACATAAATACATGGTGAAAGGTAATGAATTTCCCGACACGTGGGTGAAAAAAGTTTCCAAATCCGTCCACTAGGAGCGCCACAATGAGCAAAAGAATTTGTTCCAATATTAAATGAAGCAGACTTTACGTCCGTAACGTGTCTGGTATCATCAACATTTTCTTCGAAAACTCGTAACTCGAAAAATAGCTATCCTATTGGAATTTGGTATATAAAAAAAATAATTTAAATTCAATTAACTTTTTTAAAAAACAAAAACATTTTGAATAAACTGTTGGGAAAACTTTCTCAAAAATTGTTTTAATAATAAAAACCTTTATCTCCCTTCTTCGCAATTTTTTTTATCCCTTTTTATTTGAATGCTGGCTTAATTTCGCAAAGTTTGGCGGTCAGTGAAGTCGTTTTGAAGTCATGAATGTGGAGATATGAATTTGAAAAAAAAAATGGGTGGGTTATATCTATGATACAACCGCAAGGTTAACGTGGGACCACCTCGGCTTAGCAATATTTTTTTTGTATTGATTAAATATTGGATTGAATGAAACAATTTCCGAATCCAATTGGATTCAATATTTCAATGTTTAATCAATAGGCGTTATCGCAGCAAACGGTTATCAATATTTTGCCTAATCATCAAATGTTGTAAATCACTGAACAGAAGATATGAAGGCATATCCTTCAATGCAATCTTGAATAACCGAGCCGAAGCGTTGTGTTCGTACCCGATTTTGTAATCCGTGTTAGGAAAACACTTTTCGGAGTGCAAAAAACATGCGGGTGCAGAAGTACCCCCGGCTTACATGAATCAACAACTTCAACTTCTACTTTTTTTTTTTTTTTTTTTTATGACAGCGCGGTTCGCGCTCAAACGAAACCCATCCCAGGCTCCACTTTTCGTCAAAGGCCTCCCAATCCATGGTGGGATAGCCAATGTTCCAAGCTTTATCAGGATAAATCGAACGCATTTAAAGCTTTTCGGAAACGTGGAACCATTGAGAATTTTCAAACGTATTTGGACCTTGAAAATCAATTCAAAAACTTGATCAAAGGGAAAAAACGTGCTTATTGGCGAAATTTCGTGGGAGGTTTGTCACGAGAAACGTCAATGAAAAAATTATGGAAAGTGGCTCGAAACATGAGAAATCGCTCTTCAACGAATGAAAGCGAAGAATATTCACATCGATGGATTTTTAATTTTGCACGGAAGGTTTGTCCCGATTCCGCTCCCGTGCAGAAAATTGTTCGAGATATACCACAAGATAGGTGCGATCTTGATTCTGAGTTTTCGATGGTAGAATTCTCTCTTGCTCTCCTTTCATGTAACAATTCTGCTCCAGGAACGGATAGAATTAAGTTCAACTTGTTAAAAAACCTCCCTGATGTGGCGAAACATCGCTTGTTGAATTTATTCAATCGGTTTCTGGAGCATAATATTGTTCCAGATGATTGGAGACAAGTGCGAATTATAGCTATTCAAAAACCCGGAAAACCCGCGTCCGACTTCAATTCGTACCGCCCAATAGCAATGCTGTCTTGTATACGGAAATTGTTGGAGAAAATGATCTTGTTTCGCCTTGATCATTGGGTTGAAACGAATGGCTTACTCTCAGATACACAATATGGGTTCCGCAAGGGCAAGGGGACGAATGATTGTCTTGCGTTGCTTTCTTCAGAAATTCAAATGGCTTACGCCGAAAAAAAACAAATGGCTTCAGTATTCTTGGACATAAAGGGGGCCTTTGATTCTGTTTCAATAGAGGTTTTGTCAGACAAATTACACTCTCGGGGTCTGCCGCCTCTGTTGAATAATATGTTATATAACTTGCTTTGTGAGAAACAGTTGAATTTTTCTCACGGGGATTCGACAGTAAATCGGGTCTCCTACATGGGCCTCCCCCAGGGCTCATGTTTAAGCCCCCTTTTGTACAACTTCTATGTAAGCGACATCGACAATTGTCTTACACAAAATTGCAGCCTAAGACAACTTGCAGATGACGGAGTGGTGTCTGTCGTAGGATCAAACGAATCCGACCTGCAAGGACCCTTACAAGATACTTTGAACAATTTTTCAACCTGGGCCATTGGGCTAGGGATCGAATTCTCCACGGAGAAAACAGAGATGGTGGTTTTGACGTAGGACTACGTCTAACCGGAAGATATAGGGGGTGAAATGGAAATCTAGGCACTGAACAAGTAGGAAAAAATGCAAGATTTGGAACGCTTATAACTCGAGCATTTCTCAATAGATCGCAAAGGATTTTGCATCAATTGATAGGAAATATATCTACGCATCTATCATAACGAATAACATTTCATTTTACTTAAGATAAATAATTGAATAATTGTGAAATATCAAGCATTGTCAAAATGCACTATGTGCTCATTTTTGATTGGTCCATTTTGTGCTCCTCAAATCGTACCGACCAAAACGGGCAACCAGAGCAGCAGCGAAATAGAATGAAGCACGATTGGAAAGGAAAAAGAAAACAATGAACGAAACATTGGTCGCAGTCTCACACATGCGTAATTCTCGAGCCAGCCAGTCAGCTTAAAAATCCCCGCTCCGCTGCCGTAACGATCATTCTCATTCAAACCGTACACCACATCGTTTCGCATCACAACACATCAACAAACCAACCCAAGCAGCCATGTCTGGACATGGCAAAGGAGGAAAAGTGAAGGGAAAGGCAAAATCCCGCTCGAACCGTGTTGATCTGGAGTTCCCCGCAAGGGTAGCTAGGCCGAGCGCGTTAGTACCAGTGCACCAGTCCACCTAGCCGGCGTTATATAGTTTCGGCCGCCGAAGTGATCGAGTTAGCTGGCAAAGCTGCTCGCGACGATAAGAAAACCCGCATTCGGAACAGAACACATTCGGTTCGGTGGACAATCAAGACAACAGGCAGTTGCAGCGAGTGGCGAGTGGCAAAAACGCAATCGCAAAACGGCATCAGGTAGCAGAAGAAAAAAGTTTGTTCTTTATACAAACTGCTTTGGTGGCAAATCCAGAACAAGGCGGCATCGAGGGCGTTCGAAATGGTTTTTTTCAAAACTACGAGTACTAAGTTTTCTAAATTGGAACCATTCCATAAAACAAGGCGCTTTTCAGGGCCATTAAATCTTCCAAAAAAGAGTTTAGGAAATACAGTTCAATGCTTTCTAAAACAATATCCAAAATAATAATAAAACACAAATTGATTTTTTCATAATTTGTTTGCCAGGATATGATGAGTATGTGAATTTGGCAGTTGTTCTGAGCTTATTGATTTTCACCAATTCTTAAATTGCTTCTAGATTGAAAGTACAGTAATTTACACTTATCTCGACATTTAGCTAATTGGACGGACCTGTAATGCGACATATTTAGTTGAACATTTTTGTAAACATAGAGTTCGGAGTCCAAATTATGACCCCACATTGAAAGTCGACACTGTTCCACTGTCATCGCAAATGTTCAATTACAGTGCCATTGAATGTAATTTACTGTAAAATATGTCAAAGCCGTGGCGAGTGGCAAATGCAATCGCTAAACAAAAAGGTTTAGCCGAACAAGATGGGGACATCGAGTGATAACAAAACAATAAACTCTTTAGATTGAAGATAATTTTGTGATCCTGAAAAGGACCCTTTTTAGTCTGCATGTGAATCCAACGAGCGAACAAATCGTAATGAATGTATTTTTTTGCCATCGCTCCCTTTTAACGCTCATTCGTTCGTCTCGTTGGACTCGCCCCTCTGGCTGAGTCTGCCGATTTGTCTCTATCCTGTGAGTGTGTACCGCTAGAGTTTAAAACACGCGGACCCCAAAAAATATCTTATTTTCTTTCAAACCGTAAACCCGTGTGGTTGTACGGCATCGGCATCGTGGACGTAACAAAGGAGGACAAGTTAAGGGAAAGGCAAAGTCTCACTCGAACCGTGCAGGTCTCCAGTTCCCTGTTGGTCGCATTCACTGATTGCTCCGCAAGGGTAACTAGGCCGAACGGATTGGTGCCGGAGCACCAGTATACCTAACAGCGATTATAGAGTTTCGGCCGTCGGAGTGCTCGAGTTGGCTTGCAAAGCTGCTCACGACAATCAGAAAACCCGCATCAAGAACAGAGCAGCTTCGGTTCGGCGCTCATCAAGGCAACAATTAGTTTCAGTGAGTGGCAAAGTGTTTCTCCGGCACGTCGCATTAAATGTAATTTACTGAACAACATGTCACAAGCTGGATGGGAATAAATTTTCCAACTGTGAAAGCTGTGGCGAGTGGTAAACGCAATAGCTAAACAGGAAGGTTTAACCGAACAAGATGGGAATATCGAGTGATAACAAAAACACAACACCAAAGGTTCTTTTCAGAACCATCAACATATTCATAAAGAGTAAACAGTAAACTAGTCCGTTTTTCAGGTAGATAGGTAGGTATTCACGTAGGAGAAGGAAATAAAACAATATATTTAAAATATATTTTACAAAAGCTGTCCCCATTGTATAGTCCTACGTCACTCCGGTTATGTCCCCGACATTACCTACCCGTCTTTTTTCTAGGAAGCATAGACCTGCAAAACCAAAGCTTCAACTTTTGGGTAAACCGATCACTCATGCTATGTCATTCAAGTATCTTGGGGTCTGGTTCGACTCCAAATGTACTTGGGGGGCCCATATTAGGTATCTGAGTAAAAAATGCCAACAAAGAATAAACTTTCTCCGTACAATTACCGGCACCTGGTGGGGAGCCCATCCCGAAGATCTTATAATGTTGTATCGAACAACTATTCTCTCAGTGATGGAGTATGGCAGTTTCTGTTTTCAATCAGCTGCCAAAACACACTTAATTAAACTCGAGCGAATTCAGTATCTTTGTCTCCGTATTGCGTTGGGATGTATGCCCTCAACGCATACCATGAGTCTCGAGGTTTTGGCAGGCGTACTCCCACTAAAAGATCGCTTCAATTTATTATCTCTTCGGTTCCTCATCCGGTGTAAGGTTATGAACCCATTGGTGATCGGAAATTTTGAGCAGCTTATCGAGCTAAATTTTCATTCAGGATTCATGAGCTCATATCATGAATTCATCTCCATGCAGGTTGATCCTTCTTCGTATACTCCCAACCGTGTTTGTTTTCCTGACTACATCAATTCCTCTGTACATTTCGATCTGTTCATGAAGGAGAAAATCCATGGAATTCCAGATTATCATCGATCGGGGATCATTCCTACGATCTTCAATGCAAAGTATGGGCGTGTCAATTGTGATAATATGTACTTTACTGATGGTTCCTCTATGAATGAGTCCACAGGATTTGGAGTGTTCAACGAAATTTTTAGCACCTCCCACAGTCTTCAGAATCCTTGCTCTGTGTATATTGCTGAATTGGCAGCAATACATTGGGCGCTGGACAGCGTCGCCTCACGACCTGTTGAACACTATTACATTGTAACGGATAGTCTTAGCTCTGTCGAAGCTATCCGTTCAGTGAGGCCGGAAAAGCACTCGCCGTACTTCCTTGAGAGAATACGAGAAATTTTGAGTGCTTTATCCAGACGCTGTTATGTCATTACCTTTGTCTGGGTCCCTTCACATTGCTCAATTCCGGGTAACGAGAGGGCTGACTCATTGGCAAAGGTAGGTGCAATTGAAGGCGATATTTATCAGCGTCAAATCGCTTTCAATGAATTTTATTCTTTAGTCCGTAAAAATACCATCGCTAACTGGCAACGTAAATGGAACGAAGATGAATTGGGCCGGTGGTTTCACTCGATTATCCCTAAGGTTAGCCTCAAACCATGGTTCAAAAGTCTGGACTTAAGTCGGGACTTTATTCGCACCTTCTCTCGACTCATGTCCAATCACTGTTCGTTAGACGCGCTACTCTTTCGTTTTAATCTTGCCGATGGCAATATCTGTGCTTGTGGCCAAGGTTACCACGACATCGAACACGTTGTTTGGTCGTGCGAGGAGTATCTTGTTGCCAGATCGAATTTAGAAAACTCTCTTCGGGCTAGAGGAAGGCAGCCCAATGTGCCGGTGAGAGATGTGTTAGCTGGTTTAGACCTTGATTACATGTCCCAAATATATGTCTTCCTAAAAGCTATCAATCTTCGTGTGTGATTGTCCTTATATCCTTATATTCTCCTTTTCCTTTCCCTTCGCGAGAAATCAAATTCCTTCTTACTAACAATAGAATAAGGTGAAATGTAAATACATGTTAGATATAAGATAGGCTTAAGAATTGAGTATGATGAATGTGAGTGCGAATGTGAGTGTGAACATTGTCAACATATCCTTATATCCCATCCTTTTCCTGAAACAAAATGTCACCCTTCTAAACTCGAGCAAGCCGCGAGTAATCGGTTCTCTACTTCATTAACATTAGAATTAATAAAAAATGTTTATATATACTTGTAACTATACAAATAGGAGTTTGGCTCCTTTAAACTTATGTAACTGAGCCTGTAAAAATAAACGATTTAATAAAAAAAAAAAAAAACTTCTACTTTTTATACTATAGAGGATTTAAACTTGAAATTTCTTTCGCCTCTAGTGTCTGCACGATTTGACCAGGTTCCTCAGTTTAGGGGACCGTGTTAGGGAAACATATTCTAGTCTACACAAAGGCAAGAGAAAAAGTACTCGCAGTTTGTAAAGCCGATTTACTCAGACATCTTGGTTTTGAAGTCTGTGTTAGGCAAACACATTTCAGTCGAAACAAAAATGCCCCCGGCTTGCATGTATTTGCAATGCCAATTTCTCCAACGCTGCTTGGTTTTGAAGTCTGTGTTAGGGAACACATTTCGGTGAGAACAAAAGTCCCCATACTTTCATGTATTTGCAATGCCGATTTCCACAAGGTGGCTTGGTTTTGGAGGATGTGTTGGGGAAACCGTGAATCGGGCCTATCAAAATGAGGCAGTTAGGGCGTCAAGCGAGAAAATTATAATTAAGCAATTTTATTCACAATTATAGTTTGCTGGATGAGCAATAAGTGATTGAATCTATATTTATTCAATTTGTACTTCCAATATGTTCCCGAAAGACGAAATCCAACGTTAAAGGGTGCCGGTGAGAATAAAAACAATGACATTTTAAGAATGAACTAACTCTTTAGCACAAATATTTAACAGCACACACAACATTCGATGAATAATGGTTGCACTGATTGACGCGAACGACTCGAAAAACCACGAAAGTCAATTTGAGCAAATTTTCAAAAGGCAATCGTGGTAACATACATACCTCCCACGATTAAAGTCACGAGTTTAATTCTCGCTCCCGACATTCTTCCAAAAAAGGAAGTAAAAGTGACGAACCAGCGAAAAAGTGTTAAAGTCACTAGAATACAGAGAAAAAAATAATTCAAAATTAACTCTCAGCATTAACATGTACTATTAATTACTCGTTGTCTAGGGCGACACTGAAACGCTTAAAGTATTGAATATTCAAGAAGGTTTACAGTGGCTTTCAGCAAAATTACATTTTCAACGCTTCCGAAATACCATCTCTCGAAGAAATAATTCCCAAATTTCACACCTTTCGCAGAAAATCTGAACCAAATCGGTTGTGTTGTGGCTTTTTAACCACTTTTAACCCGAAAGCGAAAACACATTTTTTCCACATTTTACGATCCACCTATGATAACGTATAAAACAACAACAATGTGTACGTGTGATACGAAAATACAGAAACTTTCTTCTTTCTTCTTTCTTCTTTCTTCTTTCTTTCTTTTTCTTTGCGCGTTATTTTTCAGCATTCGTCGTTTCGGAAAATAAAACTCAGAGGATTTCGTTTTCGTAATTACTGATTGCATTGGTTTTTTTATATAGTTTATATGGTCTGAGGATTTTTTTTCATAACGTATCCAAAAATCAGAGATGTGTTTTTTTCTTTCTTAAATTATGATTTTTCAAAGTTAGCTAATGTTTTTTCCCCGTTTTTCCAGAAAATGACTTGAAAAAACATTCTTTTAACTACTGGACCGCTTAAGATAATCGATACATCAAATTGAAGCCAGTGAGTCTTCTTTTAAAAAAATACTACTTTCGAAACAAAATGGATTTCGTTTTCGTGATTATTGATTGTATTTGATTTTCATAGCTTAGATGGTTTCCAAAGGCATTTTTTAATATTTTTTCTTGAAAGTTGATTTTTTTACATCACATATGCAAAACTCAGAGATGTGTTTTCTTTTTTCAATTTTTGTGTTATGATTTCTCAAACTAACATGTTTTCAGTCTTTGGTGAACATTCCTATGCTACCTGACTAGAGTTCCATTTTTTCGAAGAAGTGTGATATTTTTTCAAAGATGACTAGCTCATTGACTTCAATTTAATATGTCGATTATCTGAATCGGCCCAGTAGATCAAAAGTTATGAATTTCTGATAAAAGTTTGGAAAAAAAAGGAAAAATTGTTTTTCAGACCACCCCAAAAATGGAAATGGACACCGTAATAAAAAATTAAAAATAGGGTACACTATTTTTATTTTTTTTTTATACGGTGCGATAAGGTACAGAACTAACAATTTTTACGAAACTCTGAGAACCACTATATCATTTTGGCATGGAACGGCTGTATATGTATATTTTCAACCATCACCATTAACTATTTTTGATAACGCATAAAATCAACAATCGACCTTCCGAAGCGATTCAAATCCTCTGTGGATGCTGGCTTCTGTGAATACATCCACAGAATATGCACAAAGCAAGCTCAGTGCAGAACTTGCATTGACACGCAGAAGTAAAACAGCGAGTAAGCGATAAGCGAATAGAAAAGAAGTGCTCCCGTGGTTGAGTGGTTAGCGTCACACCTAATATTCCTGGGGTGCGGGTTTGATTCCCATTCTGGTCGGGGGAATTTTTCGTCAAAGAATTATCATCCGTCTTGCACTTTGGTCACGCGTACTATAGAGCTTGCCACCCAGAATACATTGAAGACGTATTATTTGACAGAGAAATCTCAACTAAGTACTAACAGAAATGACGTAAGTAATACTACGGTGAGACGACGAAGTTCCTCTAGGAACGTAAGTACCATTTAAGGAGAAGAAGAAGAATGCAAAAGAAACTGATTTTGCGATTTTAATTCTAATCTTATTATCTCGTACTAGAATTAAAATACCAAATGCAGTTTTGTTCTGCTCGCGGAGTCTGTTTAATATTTCTCTACTGTTTTACTCCTGCGCGTCAGTGCGAGTTCTGCACTGAGCTTGCTTTGTGCATATTCTGTGAATGCATTCTGAAGCGAACAATTCAGAATGTCCATCAAGCAAGATGGTAAGATGAAAAAGAAAAGTTGGCGATGCCATGTTTTACTAACACGAACTACTGTTTGTACCAGGTACTGGAGTGTGTTGACGAGAATGTTAGCTTCACATGGGTCATACACTTTCTACAAGAAGTGCCAAGAGGAAGTTTTAAGAGGGTTATGCCAGATGTTATGTGGGCATATGGACCACATAACATCTTGCATAACCATATGGACCAGTTTGAGAACATCGTCGGTCACTTCCCGTTCACTGGTGTGATGCGATTTTAACTATGAAATACGCGGTGAGAGAACGTCTTATAAGAATGTTCTCCATCCACTGGAGTGGAATGATGTATGGTCATGAAGGTCCGTATGAGCATGCGAACGACACTTTTGAGGTCAGGTATAGCTACCGGAAATATTATGGGGCATACCCACAGTATCTTTTGTATTTATAATATGTTTTGTATTTATTTACGTATATCTTCAAAATTTTATGAAAGTAGGGAAACAGGGCTAAGAACTTATGAGAACTGACAATAAGATTAGTAAAACTTAACAATTTATTATTTCCCGATAATGTCAAGAAAGGTTGGCAACAAGTCATGTAATACAAATTAGCGTTGCCGGCGCCAACCGAATAAATTTCTACGAGACGTGCGGACGGCGAAGTGTTAATATTGTCTCACAATGTCTCAATATTATTTAGCAATGTGCACAGAAAAAATCATTAACAAAATTCTTTCTATCGCATACCGTTTGGTCACTGGATCTATGTACAATCTTCATTTGGAAAAAAACGCATTAAAATGTTCATTTTAACGTTTTAATGTTTATACTGTTTATCTTCTCGTAAGCATGAGATTTTTATTGTACTCACTACTCCCTTTAAACAGCTTCGAACAATCGTCTCCGCTGATGATCATGACTAACAACATAAACTGTGCCGTTTTAAAGTGACGATAAAATATTCCTAAACTGTTTTCCGCCCCACTCCATAAAAATTGTTTTTTTCCTTGTCTCCTCAAAGTTCTTCCCTTACCTTCGTTGCAAATTTCAGGCAGTACATTTCCGTAAAGAAGCAACCCCGAAAGAGGTACCCATTTTGACACGTTTATTCAATGCTCTTCTGTGGCTTGCGTCTTGGCATCCTTCTGCGAGTTGTTTTACTTGTTCCCGCCCGATAAAAGCAGGAAGTGCTCAGGTGGGAAAGGAGGAAGCTCTTTCGGTTATTTTACGATAGAGAAAGAGAACCGGGCGGTGTTATCATGATTGCCACATGGACTGCGAAAAAAGAAAAAGAAACAAACCCCTTTCGCTCGAAGAAACAAACTACTTCCGAACGTGAGTGCAATGTCTCGAAGAACGTGGCTTGTCTTTTGATGTCAGACTTCAATAGGTTCGTACCATTTTCTGCCTTTCTAAATTGGTTGGAAAACCGAATTACATAAGTCGATTTAGCTCCAAAATGTATGAAACAAATTTTATTTTTTTTCGCCGTTACTGATGCAACTCATGAATGAATAAGCTTCAGTTATTGAAAGTACTAAGAGTTAAACTAAGAGCAATAACAACTTCGTTAGCCACCGCAAGAGAGGCAACTTATGAATAAACGCTAAACCCACACCACCTTTGTTCCCAAACAATATCATTGATTTTGTCATGACAATATTGAATCAATCAAACATGTTATTGGTTCGGGATTGCATCCGCCAGTGTTTGTATCCTGAATGGGGGATAGATAATGCAATTTGTAACCAACACCGGTCGCTGCTTTCCTGTCACGTACAGTGGAAGGAACGAGAAACGATACCTCCGATCATTGTCCCGGAAAATTTGCCCAAATCGTGCGAACGGATGTGTAAATAGAAAGAAAAAAACTCAAGAGGAAAAATATGTATGTTTCGTTTTATGGACACTTACCGAGATGTATCGGGAAGATTGGGATAATTTGGATGGTCACATGCATGTCGTGGATGAACAATTTTTGCAACGATGAACGGTGCAGCTCTGGTGGAACTGTGAATAGTTGGTAATATGTAGAGCAGATTGACCATATGGACGAAAGATATCTAGATGACGCTATCTAATTGCTATCTGAATAACAAATAAAATATATATTTCACGAAGTATGGTAATAGACGAATTTCACATCAACTCGTCTTAGGAGTTGGCAGCACTATTTCGGATTGTAGCCAAACGTTTTGAATGTGAAGATATTGATCATTTAAGCAACTTTGCATACTTGAAATAGTCCAAAAACATTTTTGGATGTTTTATGTCTGTCTAGTCAGTCTTATAAACGGAGTTACTATATTAATCCTTCCTTGTTTGTATTAGAGAGGCTTTGAACTTTACAGTTAATTCGCCTCTAATGTAATCATTAGGTTTGTCATTTTCGAAAGCAAGAAAGGAAATTTAGAGAAATAATGAATGAATGATAATGAATGAGATTCATGAGCCGATGGAATCACAAGTCCATTTGTCTTCGAGAATGAAGCCTATCTGAACGTAACTGTTCATTCTGATCGCTACATGAAATGTTCATCGACTACTTTGGTACCATAATTGAGGGGCTTTGGAAAAAAGGGGGTGTAAGTGATTTGATAGATTTTTCTTCATCAACTTTTTCTTCAGTTATTAACACAACTGCAAAAACATTGCAATTTGAGTTTGCTATAGAATCCGGTTGGTGAGATTCTGACCTATCTTCCACATTGTCAAATACAGCTGGGAATGTGTTTGCAGCTAGGCTTTGACCAAAAGAGAGAGTCGAAGTGGAGAAATCGATGATATCACTTACACCCCTTTCATTATGAGCCCCTCAATGAAAAGCCCTTGATGCCGAGCAATGGTTTCAACAGGACGGTCCAATATACCAAACCTCACGTGCCTCAATTGATCTATTGAAAAAAATAAAATGGTTGACTAACGAATAATTACGCCTAATGTAACTTGTTCTAAGTTCATGCGATTGAACGCCGACTTTTTTGTAGGGCTACGGGAAATCCCTGGTCTACACGACTTGTCCGATTGTCTTGCTGGTCAGAATATATTCACGTCGAATTGCTACGAATAACAGCTGGTACGAATTCATTAAGGTAAATCATCACGTTGTAGTGAGGCTAGAATTCGAAAGTTCTTTTAAACATTAATTGTGCATAAACATTATGCATGATAAATGCGGCGTAAAAATCGAAGTTAGATGAAGTGAGCATTTGCCAAAATCAACAGTATGTCCAACATTGAAGTTTCCATACGGTATGTGGACAGAAAAAACTATTTAAATTATCAAAATGTGCGTAACAAAATTCGCAAAAAAAATAAATACATGTAACATAGTACCAAGTTCATGTCGGACGTGTTAGTGTCTCTAGGAACTAAAGCCACATTATTGTCTTCATACCATTTCAAAGTGGCTTCGGCATAATGACATGAAGCCGAATATGGCCAAAAGAATGTAGACACATTGTGTTTCTTTGGGAATGGCAATAGACGCTTTTGTAGCCATTCCTTAATATAAATTCCAGAATTTATACTTCCAGTGGTCACAAATGATTTGCTTTTGGCACCACAACTACAAATCGACTGCCGAACCAGAAGCTTCTGTGGAAACTTCGACCTCTTTTTTGTTTTGAATTTTTCGCCATACAAATGGAACACAAATTTCTGCATAACTCAAGAACTAATCAAGCAAATGGAACCAAATTAAGCATATAGAGGTTTTAGGGTGCAATAAATGTTTATATGATGGTTAGACTATCCACCCCCCTCTCTAAGCGTGGGCTGCCATACAAATGGAACACAAATTTCTGCATTACTCGCAACTTAATCAAGCAAATGAAACTAAATTAGGCATATTGAGGTTTTAGAGTACAATAAATATTTCTATGGTAATTAGACTCTCAACCCCCGTCTCTAAGGAGGGGCTGCCATACAAATGAAACACAAAATTCTGCATTACTCGAGAATTATTCAAGCAAATGGAACAAAATTAGGCATATTGAGGTTTTATGGTGCAATAAATGATTCTATTGTAGTTAAACTCTCCACCCCTCTCTCTAAGGGGGGGCTGCCATACAAATGAAACACAAATTTCTGCATAACTCGAGACCTAATCAAGCACAATTTGGGATGTGAGGGTTTTTGGGTATGAGAAATGTTTCTATGATGGTATGACACCCCTCCAAACATGACAATTGAAAATTTTCGGAAAACTCTGAAGGAAAAAGGAAAAATTCGGAAAATTAAATTCCCATATGTTCTACAATTACATAGTGACAAGTTCTGTTAGTCCATTTGATGTTTGCGCTAGCGAAATTGATCTTTGTTCGAAACTGGAAATGGATTTTAATGTGATGAAACGCACTCCTCTATCTCCTTCTATTTAAGCCAAAAAAAGAATCCCGGATGTGTTGATGAGAGCAGAACTCGAGAAAGGAATTGTCCAATTTAGGGCTGTCATATTTTCTGTATAAGACATTTATTCCATGTAACGGATGAACTATTATTTGCAAGTGGTTGAACAACCCTGAAAGAGAATTGTGTCTGAAAATAATCTGATATTATAATGAAGAGTTTTGTTAGAAATACTGAGAGTTTTATAGTAAAAAGGAAATTCAACGGGGTCGATTGAAAGATAAACAATGATCAACAGTTCTGCTATTGGACACATGAACTTGCTCATGTTAAGAAAATGTGAATGTTTGAAGGTGTTGATAACAAAAAACAAATTTTGGGCAAAAGAGATGAACCAGCACATAGAAAGTCTCTATAATAAAGAATTAAAAAAAACAATTTGGGCGGGACGAAGATTGCCGGGTCAGCTAGTTTTAAATATTAATTAAATTTTATCGATGGGATATACATAATTTCGAAGCTACAACTTCCAGGAGTTAGAATATTTTACGTACATATTTTTATCTTGGTGTGTGTAGATTTAGTGGACAACAATACCGAGGAGAAATAAAAAATCTATTTTTTCTGTTTTTTCAAAGATTTTCTGGACAAATTTTCATGTTGTTTATTGTTTCATTTCTTCCCGATATTGTTACCCACTACACCCACACACACCAAATATGTACGTAAAATATTCTAATACCTGAAAATTGTTGCTTCAAAATGATGCGCATCCCATCGATATGCGTTGATTTTTCACGGAGTATTTTGAATACACTGTTAGAAAAACACTACTCAACAAATAAATTTAATGTTAAAAACTTTTGTATCCCAAAAGACCCACGCTTCGATATTTTTGAATATATTCATGTCAGAAAACTCTTTCAATTCAATAAATTTTGACATATAGAGGTGCCGGTCAGATTTTTCTAAATGGAGACATGAATTTAACAAAAAAATGAAAAAAAATGAAAGAAAAGTCATATGATAAATGGAATTTACATGTGACTCTTTAAGAAAAAACTATATATAGCGCTTTATCCTGGGTTTTCGAAAAATGATCAATTTTTTATGGTGAAAATCATGTTCATCAAATAATGAAAGCTACATATTGCCGTTGAACATTATGACTGGGGTTCCGACACTGAATAGAAATTTGAGAAACATTCGCTGTTTAGACGAAGCTAACTTTGTTCATCATCAAAGCGCTGATGAACGGTGTCACTAAAAGCCTGGACACTTTTGCCAATGAAAAGGTGACCAAAATAATATCAGCATCGAAAAACGGTTCCGCTTGAGACATCGGAGCAGCCGCTACACATACACATACACGCGCGGAACTCTTTTCGTTTGGTTGCCATCCAGCATCGAGAAGATTCCGGAAAGATGTCATCGTTGCTGAAAAATAATCTGCCAGTTCACCTTGGAATTGAAAATTACATTCAAGTGAAAGAGTTTATTTGAATGTTTTCTATCCATATAATACTGCGACCAAATATATTTGGTTTTGCGATTTTTCAATCAAGTGCGATCAACGTAAGACCACGTCTTTCGGCAATTTTTTAGAGGTGCAATGAGTCTGAAGAAGGAATTCCCGCTCTACGCGCACTGGCAAACGATGTTTACTCAACAATTTCTCAAATGAGAAATGGGTGTTGTGAGAAAGGATGAGCGAACGCAAAAAATATGTAGACTGATTTGATGCAACAAATATTTTGTCTATTGGAAATGGAATACAAATCATATCACAATACAAGCAATGTATTATGCATTATACAACTTTTGTGTGATTGCTTCTTTTGCTGAATATTGTGCCTCCAACGTAACGCACTCGTTTTCGAAAACCCCCAAATATTCATTTATTCATTCATTCAGAATTGATTCAGATGCAACTGAAAACAAATGATCACTAAATCAACGATAGTCCTAAGTCACCCTTGCGGTTATACCACAAATATAACCCACTTCCTGTTTTTTGAAAATATATATGTTATAGTGCAAGTGACACAGTTCAGGCTTTACATCTTTGATTCTGTTTTCGTAAATTTGAATCAACTATTCTACTATGTACAAATTGTTCATCAATGCATATTCATAGTTTTGGTTTCGTTAATTTTTGAATCTATTTCTGGAATATTAGCCTCCTGATGGAGGTCCGAAATCTTAGCGCCAAAGGACCATCGGGGTTCATCCTCTGTGTACAATTATGCGCAACTTGGAATTTGTTCCAGTTGCATAAAGAATGGCAGGAGTGCTGAATCGATTGTAGACGGCCAGTTTGTTCACCTTTAAGATACGGTACCGCCGACAGATCAGAGAGTGCAAAATTCGAACCAAAGCGGAACATCTATTCAAAATCATCTCCACGTACTGACGGATGAGGAGTTTTTGATCTAAAACTAGCCCCAAATATGTTACATTGGCGGACCACTTAACACTTGTGCCATTCATCACCACAACGCAAGATGGAGGAGGTTTGAGTTTGAAGGACTGTCAGTAAAGAAATATGATTGTTTGGGTTTTGGAGGCAGTTATTTTGAGTTTCCATATGTTAACATAATCAACAAAGTGGATTTCCGGGATTTCACTAGCCTGCTTCCATTGTTAGTTTCATTGCTAGTTTCAAAAAAACAGTTTTATTTGATCAATAAGTAACAAGGGGGGTCTTCGTAGCCACTTGGTACGGGTTCGCTTACTAAGCGATCGATCGTGATTTCAAACTCAGGGCCCTCAATTGATCACCTTTTTGTTATTATAGAATAACTACGTCCACGCAACTATCATCAGCGATGGAGATCGATCCACGGTGGAACAAAGATCGAATCATCCATACAAACTGCTCTGCTCTGCAAGATACATCGGGCTGCTGTTCTATAAATAACCCAACAATGATCAATATCAACTGCCTCCGCTGTCCGGTCTGCTGAACAATGGAAGAACAGATAGAATACCCTTACGCCTAAATGGCTACTACTACTACTGTGTAATTTACAATTTATAGAAACATAAACATATGTACATGAACACAATTAAAACCCGGCTCTGTTACAACTAAAATGCTAATGAGCCTAATAAATAAATAAATGGGATAAAAAAAATAAGTAACAAGCATATGACGCGTAGATATTCGGAACTTTGAACTTATATCCCGGTATAGAAATGAAAGGCGCAGTCCTTTTTCTAAATCAATCAATAGTTGACTCATGAATGATGTCATCAAATCTTTCGGCGAGTTTTTTATTTAAGGTATATATTTACGTTAATTGTCTCACGACTTGCGACAAATACAAGGGAGGAAATGAGAAATATTTGGAAAATATGTGTTGAATTATTGAATCTTTATCTTACGCTCTCTACTTTCCTGTTTTACGTAGTCCTATAAAACAGGAAAGTAGAGAGCGTAAGATAAAGATTCAATAATTGAACATTTCTTATAACTTGATAGTTCTTCGATAGATCGCAGTGATGTTTGAATCAATCGATTGGCAATATTCCTACGCTCCTATCGGAATAAAATTATTTTTTGAAGCTAACTACTGAGTGATTAGAATGCCTAACATTATCTAAATGAAAACCCCACGCTCTGATGGGTCTATTGGAATGAATAATCTGCAAATTTTTTAAATGGATTTTCTATATATTTCCCATTTCCTTCCTTCTATTTGTCGCAAGTCGTGAGACAATTAACGTAAATATTCTAGTTACTTTTATTATGCATAAGAACAGAAAATTGTTGTGAGAAAATCACTGTCGTGATGATTACTGAATAACTGTTAGGATGAAACGTGTACATGAAACATGACAAGAATGTCTAATACTGTACTACCAACATTACACACAAATTCACATTACACGAATGCAAACCGAAAACCCCTATTTTGTTTTTTATTCATATTAGTTTCTTATTATTCCCAAGAGTGATTGAATATCATGGGAAATAGGACCTAAATCATTATGATTTCTTAATGATTATTGGCCTTGGATATTTTAATCTAATAACACAGCAATTTTTTTTCGCTTAACAATAGCAATGACACTTACGACCCACCACAGGTGCTGTTGCAGACAAGTATAATACTGACGAGGCAACGGAGGAATAAATTATATTGACGTAGAACTACGTCTTTCATTAGAGGTGCCAAATCAGAAAACAGGTCACGTTTTTATGAAATAAAGTTAACGTTAATAACTATTTTTGCCGCAAACGGACTTTGGCGATTTGCATACCAAACGAAACGGAAATTTCCTAGAATTTGTTTGTTATGTTATACATTATAATCCCATAGTCTGTATATGGTTTAAATTAATGAAAATTGGAAGCATTCCCATTTCCTCATACATTTGTACTGTCCGTTTGTATGCTTTCCCGAACAGAGCTGTCAATAACGAGTAACTTATCAAAGAGCAACGAAGGGGAAATCGTAAGATGTAAAGTCTCCGTGAACAAAGGAAAAGAAGAAGAACGAATATAAACAGTGGATCTCGCTAAGGCAAATAGAGGCGAATGAACTGCAAAGTTTGTAGCCTCTCAAAAACAAAGAATGGAATGGGATGAGGCAAACTTTCATTCTTCGTGAGGAAATCGACTGAACAACATCGTTGCTGGGCGAACTGAACGGCGAGGGATCGAATGTCTTTCTCAAGACAATGGGAGTGGAGGAGTAATATTATGGATAAAGTAAAATTTTACAATCATTGCATCAAACTGACGCCATTGCATTAAGGTTCTGAGCTACACAATTGTGTGGGGAATCATCAAGTTAGGCTATCGTCAGCTCACCAAGAAAATAAATGTTCTGGAATTTTGTCAGTGATTTGGTTTCGCATGACGATACGAAAACTCTCTCCACAAAGGATGGCAGCTAAGCTAATCTAGGCTGGCAATATTAACAGAAAGGGCTTCTGTTGAGAAGAGCGCAAAATGGAGATAATTGTGTGTATATTTAGTTGTTTCAAGCCATCGTATATGGATATTTGTATGCGTACGTGCGTGCTTCATAACCCGTACGTAAAAATAGTGCATCTTCGCTACGCTGAAATCCCATTTGTAATTTTTTTATGCTATGATTGATGATTGTTTGACGTTGCAAATTATGCAGTCGTAATTTTAAATACACCTATCCCCCTATTTACACGGTACCTGTTTTACACGATTTCGCTTTTACACGGTTTATGAAAAAACAAATTTTGAAAAAACTTGAAAAATGTATATATGTAATTCATATGTGAGCAAGTAGAATAGGATCATAGTTTTGACTACGCGTGCGATTTTATGTTCCAGAACTGGCAAGCTATCAATTTACTATCATTTTCGGAGTTTAAGTGTGTAATTTGTGTCAATTTTTCAAGCTTTTAGAATGCCAAGAATATCGATAAAAATGAAAAGTAACGGAAAGTTATATCTTCGGCTTTCGGCTGGAAATATCTTTAATAAATTTAAGGATAAACAAAGCAATACAAAGCTACAATGCTGTTAATTGAATCTTTTATTACTAAGTCTGAGATCTTCCCGATTTTGTCGACTGTTGAACCGGAATAGCATCAGGAATGCTCTAGTGATAGGGATGACTTTATACTAATCAGAATAAAAATACTAGTAGTTCCTAAAAGTGATGATAACGAATAAACTTATTGCAATTTAGTTTCTTGAAGAATTCTTTGTTTATTTGAATCCAGAATCTATAATGAATTTCATAAGTACATTTTATAATTATTTTACTTAAAAAAATGATTGAATTGAGTGTATATTGAGAGTTAATTTCGTTTTACACGGTTTTACATAGCAAATTCGGAAATTTCATTCTACACGATTTTATCGGGAACTTATCTTCAGTCGAGGGATAGGTGTATAAACAAGGAGGGGAGATAGCGGGAGGGAAATATCTACGCTAGGGTATTGTTAATGAATCTCTGCTGAGGCTAATATTCACCCTTTTTCCAAGCAGTTAACATTGTTTGTTTTCTGTCATCAATGTATTGAAGTGACGCTGTGGTGAAGCAGGTGTTAAGGTTGTGCACCGAAAAATTATTTGGGGAATACCAAGTTATTCCATAAGTTATATTAAGTTATTAATTTATTTGGGCTCGCGTGCCAGTCGCAAAACTGCTTTCAACTAGGATTGCATTTGCGCCAATCTTGATCATAATGAAGCAGTGCTACTCTTTTCATTGTTGTTGAGATTAACAGATAGGGTTTATTTCGTGTATTTAGCAACTAAGAAAGTAAATGTCGTTCTGAAATGTTGTATGTGATTTGGTTTCGCTTGCCAGTAGCAAAACTTTCTCAACTAAGAATGGCAGCTGCGCTTATCTCGAGCATGTATTGTTCTGCGAGCACAAGAATGAATCATCAAACCATTATTGTCAAATTATTCTACAATAAAAAAAATCATTTCAGGACGACCAAACTGGTAGAATGGTTATTTCAAAATTTTCGTAGCATTATGAAATAATATCCAATATATAATAATATAGTTATAAGCAAGCGACTTGAATTAAACTACAGCGTAGTTCTACGTCAACGATGAGGTCGTGTCTTGAACACAACCTCCTATATATTTTTTTCTTCTATGAAATATTGTTCTGTAGTTATAGGCCAACTAGATTAAAGTTAATGTGTTATGTAATTATAATCTACTTAAACTTAAGTTTAAAAATGTACTGCTAGATGGTGGTTCTTTTTCCACTTGAGCCTAATTAAATAAATAATGGAAAAAATAGCAATGATAATAATGTCGTGAGTGGTCGAATGATAAGTAATCCATCATCAATTCAATTGTTACTGAGCTCTTTGAGAGCTCTTTGATATTTTCCAATGCGGCAAATATCTAATCATGTTCCTGTGGAACGAGTAGCTTCAAGACACATATTTATTATTGCCGATAACAAAAGTGATGATAATATGTAATATAAAGAAATAAACATATAATGAAAATGTATTGTTAGTCTGTTTCCCTACAAGCTAAACTTATTGGTCTGATAATTGATAATAACCATCAATAAACCAAAGCGCCATAAATATTACTCGCTGCTGAAAATGAAGCTATCAAGATGTATTTTCAAACATAATCAACAGTGACATTACATTAAGAAGAAAAATATCTTCATTGAAAAATCGCGAAACACATGAAGGGAGGGTAACATGAACTCGCATAATTATTCTACGATTGTTGCGCTGTCAATGCCTGTTTTCTTCGAAGACTTTCAATGCCAATGGAAGTGAAGTGATTAACTTTCACATCACTTGCTTCACAAACACTGACTTAAGATTTTCCAACGCGCAATATCGCGCAACCTTGGTAACAATCTTGATTGCCAACCATAATTTACAACAGCCATTGTTCAGTTTGTACTTTGCGCTGAGCATTAGACTCAGGAAAACCTCCGATGGACATCTGCAAGCTGCCGTCTGACATCAGCACAGCACCACAGCAAATAAGTTGATGCCACCTTGAATCATCCTATTGCTTCGGAAAGACACAAAACGGTTTTTCCTGTCCGTCAAACCAGTGGTGGTGGCGGCGGCCTAAGCCTCCATTGCCAACGCGCCACTGCTATTATCATGCCTTATCTCGCCAGATCATAATTAACTCCGGTAATCATCTCGCAAACTGGTTTTGTTCTCATTACATCGAGCAACATGAATGTAAATCGCGCTTCTTGTTTAATGCTAGATAATTATTCCCTTCGCCACTCCGCAGACTTGACTTGCGGTGCGGTGCGTTGTGTGCCACTGTGAATGGATTTTCGCGTGATGGAGCGAGGAAAGCGAGATGAAACGTTTGACTGGTAATCTTAAAGCCGCGTTGAACGCGCGGAGACTGTGTTTACATAGAACTTATTTTTAGAGATATTCTGTATCTTCGCCGGTTCGCTTTCAAGTAGTGCGGATGGCATGCGGTAGCGCTTTATCCACGCAGTCTCGCAATTTTCCGGATGGTGCCTTGATTCGGAGAATACAACTTGTGGGTATGTGTCTTTTTCTTCTACCGCTACTGTTTTTACGTTGTCAACAATCCGATTAAGAGATGGGGAAAAATTACAGCACCGGATGGTAAGTGCCGCAAAGCAATAAAACATGTAATTCCATTTCAGGGTTTATTCGGGTGAATTCATTTTTTGTAGGAAAAAATAATGAACACTGCATTCAAAACAGTTCAAAAAAGGTTTCAAAACTCCCAATTTCTCTTTTCGTTTTCTGACTTGACCGCCTTCTATGTGTTGTTATTTTTTCCTTTTTTTTCATTCTGAGATAACCCAAAACTTTTTCGGTTTGTTTGTTGGTTTATAAAATTCACTTTTAATGTTTCGCTTTCTCTCCTTTTGGATCTTACTGATTATTATTTGCTACTGCTGAATACTTGAACTTTGTAGGCTTTTTCTAAATTCTTTTAATTCAAATAAAATCTCAGTATCGACTCAATCAGATTTCAACCTGTAGGGAGGCGATCTGGCGTAGTGGTAACATCCATACCTCTCACGCAGAGATCACGAGTTCAATTCTCACTCCCGACATTCTTCCAAAAATGGAAGTAAAAGTGACGAACCAACCGAAATGTGTTGAAAGTCACTATAATAAAGAAAAAAAAAAGCTAGCTTCCATTGTAACAAACTACCATTAATATTTTCCACAGCCAATGAGCCAATGAAAACACTCAACATTTCATCCCTGACACTGCTGTCACAATCAAAAACGCCTTCTGCGAAACGCGGGGGGCACTCCCGGGGAACAGGTGTTTTCCATCGTCGTCTCGAAAACTCTCGTCGCTGCTTTGTGTGTTTTGTAGGTTGCTGTACCGCAAGTTCTGCACAACATTCCATCTTTCTGTTTTTCTTTCTGTCGGTGGGTTTGCGGCGGAGAAAAAAGTGTCCCTCACGATAGGAACGACGCAAAATTCTGCTCGTTAGCAACGTTTTGCTTATTCAGCACAAATTTTCTCGCATTTATCGGTCCTCCCCGTTCAAACAAACACATTTTGCTGGGAGCCGCTGCTGTGCTAAGAAGAATGTACGCAGAACTTCGGGCGAGCAGGTATTGCTTGACGGCTTGGCCAGTCAATTACTTGGTGAAGTCCGTGGGTTGGCCCGGGAAGGCGACTGGGCGGGCCGTAGATTTAAGAAACGTCCGCTACGTCCGGAGGATGAATGGGAAAAGTGCGCACGAATGCATGTGATATGATCGTAATTAATCCAATTATCTCGGAAAGTTGTTGGTTCCACGAGAGGAGCCCACCGGAAGCGGCCGGATGACAGTTGACAGCGGGAGGGTATAGCATGTTTTTTTTCCTCTTCTGCTGATGGATGGAAGTGATTTGTCGTGTGAACTGGGACGGCTCACTGAGCAGAAATAAGCCCGATTAGTATGAATGTGGGTATAGCTTTTCAGAATAGATTTGCTGATATGTTTTTATTGCTATCAGCATTGTTTACGATAATGGTTTGATAATATAATTATTTTTGGTCAGTTCACATAAAAACAGAATGAAAAATAATACAATTATTTCTTTTTTAATGTTGAATAAACGGTATTGAGCTATTGACTCATGCAAAATTGCTTTTCTATTCCAGGATCAAGTCGATCATCCACGACGATATGCTAACAGTTTTGAATTTCTATATAGATAGTTTATTTACAATTATATTTAAATGATCATTCCAAATGTACATTGTTAAAAAATCACACCAAGCTAAGTTGGTCTGCCACGAGATGATGAATAGAAGGTGGGAAGATTCACAGGTTTTGGTTGTGTTGAACTTTGATAGTAGCCAGGAAGAAAGGAAGTTCACACATCAGGCATACCAGTCAGTTACTCAAATAGTACAACATTGAACGTGTCAACGAATAACGTTGAAAGAGAACATACAGGAACTAATTACATATTTCCAAAAAAAGACTTTTCGCACTTTAAAAAGAATTAGAACATGTCACAAACTAAAATGTTTAAATTTTTCTTTGATTTCTTCTTACATCGGAAATAGTATTGTAATGTCTACTATGTTTGGATTTTAGAGCAACTTCATGGAAGTTTTTCTCTTGTCAGTAATTGCAATTACTTTTTTCACAATTAGGGTGCTTAACACTTCATTCGTCTAAAACGAAGACACAAGCGGAAAACTTTTCGTCTCAATCTAGGTCATATGGAGTCAATTAAATTTATTTTTCAAGTGCATTTTACATGAAAGAAAACTTGCAACCTTTTTTCCCATGCACTGTCAAATGTTTCTCCGTCAAAGGAACAAAAGATTCTGTGACTCTGACTTGGTTAATTTACATTTTTGGTAGACGTAACAAGAAGCAAAATAGAATTGAAATTAAGTTTAGAACACCTCAATAATACTGAAATTTCAGTCCCTGCGAAAATGTCAGTTGGGTCCTTATGATTTTGAACGCTAGCATTCGCAAGGACCCCAACTTGCGAATAAATTGTTAATTTAAGATCAAACTTAGTTTGTAGACGACTTTTACATGATCTAGCAATATTTTATTTAATTTGAAGATGAATTGACAACAATAACATATGCTAATGTCATGTTATATGGGTTTTGCAAAAAACTGCCATACAAACCAAAAATTATATCCGCACTATAAATCAATAAAAAGTACAGAATAAACATTATAATACTATGGTTATAATTTTATTATTTTTCTACATATCCTATAGTTACACTTAGGTGCCTATTCTATCAAATTCCTTTTAAAAATCCTATTAAATTTGAACGAGGAAAGTGTCACCCATATCTGGGTGACGGGGCGTCGAAAGTGTTAAGATAAAATAACTACAGTGAGGCGCAAAATAAAGTTTCCAAATTATTTTTTTTTATTTGTTTTATTTTTCTGGTTAAAATTCAATGAATACACATCGTAATCATTTTTAAAATATTATTAATTATGTTCTTTTCAAGTTTTGTTAATGTTACGCTGTTAAAAAAGAAAGTTTCTGATAGGAAAAAAACAGTAAATGTTCCAAAAAACAGGGGCAAAATAAAGTGTCCAACTCGAAAACCGATATTATTCGATAAGAGTCCATCGAGGGGCAATTTGTTTGTTTTGTGTATTTTGACGTTTCATAAACAACTGGCTTGGCTCTGGAGCATTCAAACAGGTGTCTACATTCGAATAAGTTGTAAAATATGAAGAACGCAAAAATGTCCGGTTCCATTCCGTTGTGCATCCGGAAACTGGTTGTTCGTGATGTCAATAACGGCCAAACGCACCGGGAAGTGGCCAAGCACTACGAAATCAGCAAGACAGCGGTATCAAAAATCATGAAGAAGATGAAAACGTTCGAATCGGTGGTGGATCGCCCGGGAAGAGGACGGAAGCCCAAGACAGATCCCAGAACGGACAAGAAAATCATTCGTGAGGTGAAGAAAAACCCAAAAATTACGATCCGGCAGATACAGGAAGAGCTCCAACTTTCGGTATCGCGTCATACTGTCCGTCGCCGCATCCAAGCGAAGGAGTACCATAGCAAGATCGCAGTGAGAAGGCCTTTCATCAGCCAGGTGAATAAGGCTAAGCGGCTCAAGTTCGCCAAGGAACACGCCGATAAACCGCTCGAATACTGGAAAACAGTGTTGTGGACCGACGAATCCAAATTCGAGCTGTTCAACCGGAAGAAGCGGGATCGTGTGTGGCGCAAGTCGGGTGAGGAGCTCCAAGACCACCATATCGAAGGAACAGTCAAGCACGGAGGAAGTAACGTGATGATGTGGGGGTGCTTTTCTTGGGGTGGGGTGGGCAGTTTGGTAAAAATTGACGGAATCATGACAGCTGAGTCATATTGCAATATCCTGCGGGAAAACCTCGAGATATCAAGACGGGCCTTTTCCAACAGGATAACGATCCGAAGCATACGGCCAAGCTGACGAAGTCATTTTTCCGTTCCTGCCGCATCAAACCCCTTGAATGGCCCCCACAAAGTCCTGATCCGAACCCCACCAAAAAATAATACTTAATGACTCTTTGTCTTCTTCTGCATATTAGAATAATTAGAAGAAAAGGGTAGTAATGGCTTTAACAGTATTTTTGTTCACATTTTTGAACAGAATGTGGTTCAGAATTCTACCACGTTATCTCATCTAACCCGTTAAATAATACAAGTTCATTTGATGTATCAGAATAGAAAAAAATATGGATTTTGAACAATGAAAAAACTCAATTCAAATGCAATTACTACACAAAATCACAGTCCTATGTTAAGATCCCGTCTGGGCCCCTAGGCCCAAACCCATCAACTTTTTTTTTTTGTTGATTTCGAGGTGTGTTCGAAACCTTTAGAATATTCATTGATAAGAATTCGCTGTGCTCGATCATCTTCGCAAATAAAATGTAAACAAAATGGGTTCGGATGGTGAACTATGTTTTTGTAGCAGCCCGTGGTTTGTGGCAGCTAAAACTGTAAACTTATATTTAATTATAATTTCGATCAAGTGGGTATTTGCTTTAGGATAGTGGTTGAGATTTTTCATTTGTTCGATAGCTAGTTTCATGACATATAGAAAATATTCTTCAATATAAAAAATTGTTATGGAGTGCCGAAATCGATTGACGCAAAAATTTCATCAATCCATCATGAAATGACTGAACAATAAGCGTTTGAAATTGGACCATTTTCATGATGTGCTCGCATCAGCAGCCGACTGCTCTGGCGTGGAATTGCTGTAACGTAAAGTCGACGTAACGTATTCTATTATATTCGTATCGGTGATTACCAGTAGGTACTCTAAAGAATGATGAGATTTACAAACTTTGATTATTATAAATTTGTAAGGTTGGACCCCAGGGTATTGGAAGATACCCCCCTTTCCAAAAATGTTTCGCATTCGATATCGTGTTTATGTAAAGCTAGCACATTGTTATACTACTCGATACCAATGCTTTTATCCTGCGTCATAATCGTTTTTCGTGTTGTATTATATTCGCGATGAACCTGAAAGTGATAAGGCTCCATGCTCTGGGGCACAATTTAAAGGTAATCTCGTTTAATCTCGTCGGCTGGGGTTGACACCATCAGATGGTAAACTGTTTTATTGGAAATTGAGCATTGGTACCTGACACTATTCTGGATGTATGCTTGAACGTGATGTATAACTTGTATGCAAAATATCTTTTACAAACCGTGAAAGAAATTTTAATTCAGATTCAATCTTTTCCCCTCAATCCTTTTTTCTACATTAACCGTGACCGTAGCATTGTGAGACGCGTTCTCGCCATCCTCCGAGGACGCTCTGTCCCAACTCAGTTGGACCAAACTTTGAAATTATTCCGCTCACACTATCAATTGTAAATCAGGCACGGAAGCGCCGACTTTCGACTCGCAGCGAACGTGCCCCGGAGGTTCCGGGTTATTCCGCGCCGGCGAGAAGATGCACAAAAGTGTGAGCACGTAAGTGATATTCAACCACGGAGTAAGTGAAATTGAACGGAACTAACAGAGGAGACATTCTGCGCTGTTAGCGGATGATTTATTGGGATCAGATTCATAAATTGTGCCGCCTTCGTATATCCTTGCTGCGCTCGTTGCTTTTGCCTATCAAGCTCGTCGTCCTCGGTAGAAACGGAAAAGTTCTCAATGCACAATGCTGACTGAACAAAAAAAAAGCACTATTCAATTCAACAACTAGTTAGAAAGGTGGGGGAAGAGCTAAGTGGATGAAACTGTGCTTCGGCTAGCAGCATCCTTGGAGTCGCATTTCATTTTGTGTGTGAAACGTGGCGAGTCGATTGAAAGAGTAATGATTCTGCTGAACACAATGGAAACTCGTGAAAAAATCATTGAGCATTTATTGTTATTCATCATGAAGTTCCGACTCGTTTCGAGCGAACGTTTGAAAAATCATCTTCCATATATTTATTTATAATGATACGCGGATATGGAATATAATTTTCATCGTGAAATACGAGCGATTTACATTGGCTTATAACGGTGGATTACGAACGATTTCCATTTATGGCGCAACGGAAAAAAGGTTAGAATACTCATTTTTCCTCTTTTCAATCCGGATCGAAATGATTGCGTTTGTGCTGCTGAAAATTGCTTCCGATGCAAAGTGCGGGACAAAACATGGAAAGAAATTTCATTCGCTGTCACCATAACAGTAAAGTAATTTTTCGACTCATTTTCATTCAGAAGCATTTAACATCGGATGAGTTTTATCTCTTTGATACAATCGCTTCTATTTGAGTGTATTACGAAAAGGACGAAATACAATGGTCACTACACCTGATCTCGATCCAGTAATTATTCAAGACTATCGATCGGACTACCATTCGTCCGAAGTACTTTTTGCACGCATGTCAAAATCGAGTGAAGAAAAAAAAATGAATAGCCCATCATCAATCTCCCCAGAGGGGACGCCATTTTCCGTTTTCATTTCTATTCTCCGATAGCCGCCCAGACTTCTGCCCGAATCCGCTGTTAAACAGCACGAGCCCCGACCGTTTAAAAATTCAAGATTTAATCAGGGCCATTGGACTCCCCTCTGAAAATGGAAGCCTGAACCCCCCCTGGATCGATTCGGTTCAGTTCAATAATGACTTGATTATTTTCGGTTGTGAAACGAAAACGTTGGCAAAAGGGTGACTGTCAGCCATGTGGCCACTTGTTAATCTTCCAAAGTGCCCATCTCGCTCTGATGGTACACGAGATAACTTAATCGGACGCGACGTCCATTTTCAGCATGTTTGCCACCGAATTGAAATGCTAAAGGGGGAGGAGGATGGCTTCTCTTTCCACTTGATTTGCAATTAAAAACCATTGATCGACTACATGACGATTGAGGAAAAAACTCGGGTCTTTTTGGGAAGCTGTCACTTGAAACTTGAAACCTTGCTCGATTCCGTAGGTAATCATCTCGATTGAGCACTAATGGACCTATCAATTGAAAAAATCCCTCTACGGGATATCTTCCTGCAGACGCTATTTGATAAATGGAAATATTTCCCGAAGATAATCAAGGTAATGTATTTTATCAGACATGGGATGCTACATAAACTCTAGCTTGTAAAACGGTTCCTCGATTATTCCCGAATGCTGCCTCCTTCTAATTTATATTTACATTGTTAATCAGCTGTAACCAGTGAATCAAATTATCCCTCCGGGGCGGGGTTCACGATTGATTCGTCCCCAACTCCCTGTGGAAAACCACGAGCAATTCAAATATTGACTCAAGGTGTTTTCGTGACTTTTGTAATTCAACAATGGCAATTTTGTGGGACATTATGTTAATTTATGGCGTAAATACGCCCCACGGGGGACGCATTCAGGGAAAGAAAAAAAATTCGATTTTTACATTCCAGCAGCAATTCAAAGTCGTTCGTTCCAGGTCAGCGACAGCTGGTGAACTGAGCGCTTCCGGTCGATTTATCATTTCACCGATGGATGATGTAACGCGCTCATTAATATCCGGACGTGATGTTTGTGTTCGGGGTGCGCTACTTTGGTGATCCATCTAGAACGGGAAATGTTAACGATATTAATATCGGTTAAGATAGTAATTGTAATTGTTAAGATAGTAATTGTAAAAAAATAAAGAATTATTCTGTTTTCCGATTGTTGTTTTATTTTTTGGGCCTAATCTATTTCAAATTTTTCAAAAATTTTCAAATATGAATTCATTTTTGTTTTTTTTTCCTGATTGAGCAAAGCTTTTTGGAAGACTTTCTGGAATTTTCGTTTCGCAGCTAGACTTCTGGATTGTTTGAACAAAGATGCATACTGTGGGGACCTGTAAACAATTTCGGCTTTGAGCAATCACCTGCTTTGCTTACTTTCCCAATCAGCTACATAAGTATTTGTATTGCCGACCAAGGTTGGTTTTGCAGATTTGACAGCTCCCTCATTGTCTGACTCAGATTTGCTCCTACCTCCGCCATTTGCATGTCGTTGTTTAAGGTTGCTAATCTTCCTGACCAAACCGGTCGGAAAGACCACAATCAACGTTTCAGAACCATAAATAAATTGGATAAATAACACAAATGTTCCTGGTAGAAACTATTTTGTGAATACCCTTATGAAACTCAAAAAACTTACAATTCCGAGCATTAGGGTGTCATTGAAAGTATGGGGAAAATCGACCTTAAAATTTCAGAAAGTTACGCCATACAAAATGTACACCACCTCTAAAAAACACCCTGTGAACAACGACTACTCGACGGGATTTCCTGAGAAACACGGTCGGCATTGAAATCGTTTCAGTAGATTTAGAGCACATCACTTATCGAACTGCTTACGAGGAACTCGTATGATGGGATCCTTTCCGGCATGGTTAATGGTACCGGCGGCTGGCTTTGCTGAGTGGCTCGCAAGTTGAGCAGATTCCTTACCCGCCAGCTGCATCTGAATTAGTGATGAAACGGATAATGGTTTGGCCGCTTCGAGATTCGAGGCCGGATAGCCGGATATTCGGCTCTTTATTAGCAAATACAAAATTGAGTGAAACGGCATGTGACATTGTGCAAATAAAGTGTTAAATGTAAGAAAGAAATAAACGCATTTTTAAATAAAAATTTTGAACGAATATAAAATTTCGTAATATCGTAATCAATGATGTTATACCGAGATGCGATTATTGCTAATTGCAATTAGCAATCAATTATATTCATCGAGATGTAGAACAAACTTAGTGCTGTCTTCAGGGATGGTAGTCTGAGAGGGGGTACACTAGGGTGCCAATGAAAATGGTCATCTCGAGTTTCAAAAAGTTACCCCATAAAAAATGTTCACACCTCGAAAAAACACCCTATGCTAAATATCAGCTTAATCGGACTTAAGGGAGAGTGGCGCAAAGCGGTCAAAGTTTGAGTTTTTTGAAAATCGAAAAATCACCCAAGGGGGTTTTAAAGGAAATCGGGGTTTTCGAAAAAAAAATGGCATCAGCCAAATGTTTTCAAATTGCATGAAACGTCGAGATCTAGTGTCATCTCGAATTTTTGTTTGTCAAAAATCGGCACTCTGGGAGTATGGTTTTGGGTGCCAATAGAAATAATTTTCTCGATTTCTCATTCGGAACTTGCTACGAAATGTTGATTTGCACAACAATATACCCTATGCAAAATATTAGCTCATTCGAACTTCATTTACTGGTGTCACAAACGTTAAAATTTGAGTTTTTTTGAAATAAGAAAAATCACCGAAAATCGAGGTTTTAAAGAAAAAATGTTGATGCCAAATGTCTTAAAATTGCATTACTCGTCGAGATTCCACATGTTCCTGTATCAAAAAAGTATTTGGACCAGGACGAGACTGCACAAAGAACACCGAACTTACTTCGTATGAGAACATCTTTAAACGCTGAAGAGGTCGTTTTAACTACTTATAAGAAGATCGAAATTATCTGATTGCAACCTTTTTAGACCCGAGGTTCAGGTCAGGTTCTATTTTTTTTTTTTTAGGTGTTCAGGTGTTCAGACTGAAAAAAAAAATCATGAAAATCAAAATCATCTTACAAAAGTATCTTGAGATGAATCATCTGGGAATAACAGCTTATCACCGTCTTCAACGAAACGTTAAACGAAACGAAAGCGATGGAGCTGAATAAAACTTTGATGATATGAGTTGATAATAATTCAATTTCAATAACATTTTGACATGTCAGTAATCACACCTTATGTGAATGATGTTTATATGCTATTGTGTTATAATTTATCTTATGTTAATAAGATATTTTTTTTTCCTTCACCGGATAGTTACCGGATATCCGTTTCATCTCTAATCTGAATGCGATCTATCTCTGCCTGGAGTTCGAACTGCTGTTCAGTTAATTCATTTGACTTTGGCGTAGCGGAAATGTTGATGTTTACTCGTCGTGTTGCATACTCTCACACATTTATTTGAATAACTAGCTGACCCGGCAAACTTCGTCCCGCCTAAAATTTATTTTTTGTTTTCACATCCACCTTTTCTTACTAAGCGCATGGGTTCAATCGCAGAACTGTTCATTGATTGATCTTCTAATCTACCCTTCAAAATTATTTTTTACCATAAAATTTCAGTACTTCTATCAATACTCGACATTATAATATCAGCTTATTCTTATCCTGCAATTCTCGTGCAAGATTTTTCATCCACTTGCAAATAACATGTTTCTCCGTTACATGGAATAAATGTTTGATACAGGAAATATGATAGAATGAAGAAAGACAGCCCTAAATCGGACAATTTCTTTCTCGAGTTTTGCACTTATCAACACATTCGGCGATCCATTTTTATTTATATAGATAGAAGACGATATAGAAGTGCGTTTTATCACATTAAAATCCATTTCCACTTTCGAACAAAGATCAATTTCGTCACCGCAAACATCTAATGGACTAACAACGCTTGTCAATATGTAATTGTAGAACACATGCGAATTAAACTTTCCGAATTTTCCCATTTTCCTTCAGAGTTTTCCGAAATTTTTCAATTGTCACGTTTGTTTGGAATATGTTTGATTGAAATATGTGCATTATTTTTATGGGACCCCCTCTCCTTTCCATAGAAGGAAGGGGTGTCATAACATCATAGCAACATTTCTCGTACCCGAAAACCCTCACATCCCAAATTTAGCTCCATTTGCTTGATAAATAGTTTGTCAAGTTTCTCCCAACGACTCTGCAAACTCTGTTTGCGTTTGATGCGCATCTTGATTGATTTATGTATCTAATCATTCATCTTCAAACTTTTTTGATTGAACCGTACGCTTTCTGTATTTAAAATCACCTATTTTAAATCGTCCAAACCTTTCCCTAGAAAATCTATACGATTTTTTCATTTTTTCAAGAAATGCTAATTGCTAACTAATTGGCTTCTGATATATCGACTATCTAAATCGGTCCAGTAGTTTATAAGTAACAATTTTTTGAAAAAAGTCATTTTTGGGAAGGAAGTGAAAATTGATTTTTGGACCATCGGTTAGCTTTGGAAAATCATAATTCAAAAATGGAAAAAACGCCTCTCTGGTTCGACATAAGTTATGTGAAAATTTTCAGCTTTTCAATATAAAAAAATATAAAAAATATAGCGCCCATTGTTGCCACATTTAAATCTGTACCAGAGAGGTAAAAAATATTTCCCATCTGTACTTTTTTCCAAAAATCTGTACCATCGAAAATATTCGTTTTAGAGAAAAAATATTTCAATAGCATTAAAAAAATACTGATTTATTCACTACAAATACTACATTTACATTTGCAAGTCATTAGTTTGTTTGATGATGCTTATACATAGTTTTTTCAGTCAACATTGCATACTATTATTTTTTTTTAAATTTTCTAGCTGCCACCACGATGTTTGACCAAATCCTTTGATCTCAGAATAGCGTTCATCGTATCGTTGTTGAGCCGATTTCAAAGCTTATTTTTGTTTTGATTGCCGAGGAGTGAGGCATAGTGAGAATGTTACAAACAATCGATGCCCCAAAAGGCGAGCGAACCGTCAATTCTTTTCAGGCATCCAATTTTTGTCCACCAACCCTGAACATGGTCGTTTTCTGGAATTGTGAAATTGTGAGTAATTTTATTATTAGGCTACAGAATTAATTCTCCGCATTTTGTAAATTCCTATTCTAGAATCCTAGAAACGCTTCTAACACAACGTTAATACTAGTCAAATTGAAAAGTTTCTGGGATTTAACATTACCGTAGACTTGAGCGTTGAATCATCAAAATCGACTCATTTTTCTCATTTGTTTGATCAGCTCCACGAAAAAACTGTTTGTAGAGATAGGTATATAGAAACGTCCGTAAACCTAGTGTTAAACAACTTAATATTTTTCGCAGATATTAATGAGAATGATCCAACAAAAATCTATCAGCTCTTCATGAATTCAGATTTTTCAACCTGGAACAAACGATTCAATCTGATGATCTGGGACAAAACATACGTCATACCGTCCGACATGAATCCTTTCAGACGATCCTTGCAAGAATTTCGACCTTATGAGACTGATCAATCATTGCATTGGAAATGCTTTTATGATCAGCAGCAACAAGCGATACTGCGGCGTAAAAGTCGTCATGTACCTTAATGTTGCTTTGTTCAAAAGAAAGAAATTTTACAAATGGAAAATCTGTACTCTGTACCGTACAGAATCTGTATCAAAAATAACGAAAAAAATCTGTACCATTCCAGATAAATCTGTACGTGTGGCAACACTGATATAGCGCCCTTGGTCCCGAGACTTTTTTTTTTTATCTGTATTATAGTGATTTTCAACTCATTTGGCTGGTTCGTCACTTTTACTTTCATTTTTGGAAGAATGTCGGGAGTGAGAATTGAACTCGTGACCTTCAGCGTGAGAGGCATGGATGTTACCACTACGCCAGATCGCCTCCAAGGTCCCGAGACTATGAAAACAATAAAAACCCAGTACAATCAATAATAACGGGAACAGAATTCGAATTTTCTGCAAGTGTAGCATTTTTTCAAAACAGACCAAGGATTGACTTTAATTTGATATGTCGATCATCTGAATCGGTTTAGTAGTTCAAAAGTCATTTTTGGGAAAAAGAGGAAAAAGTTGATTTTTCGGACAAACCTAAAATGGAAATGGTGACCCTACTGAAAAATAAAAGAATACGGGTCTAATGTCTTGCGATAAAGAACAAAACTACAACTTTTCACGAAAATTTGACAACCAATATATTAGTTCTTAGTTTTTTTTTGTGAAAAGTGGATGTTTTGTTCCTAAAAATTAAAAAAATACTAAACCTGTTTTTTTAATAGGGCACCCATTCACATCTTAGGATGGTCCAAAAAATCTCTTTTCTAAAAAATACCATACTTGCAAAAAAAATTTGAATTTAATAACTATGGATTGTATTTGTGTTTTCTAGTTTACATGTTCTCAGGACAAGGGTCTTGAAAGCTGAGGATCGTTTACATAACGTATCCAAGAATCAGAGATGTGTTCATTTTTGTTTTTGAGTTATGGCTTCCCGAAGTTAACCGATGGTCTGAAAGATATTGTTACCCGTTTTCTCCAAAAACCCCTTTTTTCAAAAAATCATAAATTTTGAACTAATGGACCGATTCAGATCATCGACATAATGAAATGGAGTCAATAAGCTAGTATTCTTTGAAAAAATATTACATTTTAGAAAACATTGTTTTCGTGATTATTAGTTATACTTCCTTTTTATAGTTTACATGGTCTCTGGACCAAGCGCGCCATGATTTTTTTGGATTTTTTTCTTGAAAACTGAGTTTCGTTACATAACATGTCCAGAAATAAGAGATGTGTCTTTTTCATTTGTGGGTTACGTTTTTTCAAAGTTAACATGCTTTCAGTCTTCATTCAATATTCATATGCGACTAGACTAGATATATGCGTCTGGAATCCAATGTTTTTATGAAATGTATTATTTTTTCAAAGAAGACTAATGACTTAAATTTAATATGCCGATTATCTGAATCGGCCCATTAGTTTAAAAGTAATGAATGTTTGAGAAAGGCAGTTTTGGGGGAAAAACCTGGAAAATTATTTTTAGATCATCGGTTAACTTTACAAAATAATAACTCAAAAAGGAAAAAAAATCACATCCTCAGCTTTCAAGAAAAAACATAAAAATATAGCGCTCTTGGTCCCATGTAAAGTAAAATCCCGAAACCATGTAATATAAAATATTAATATGATCAATAAATACGAAAAGAGAATCCAATTTTTTACAGATGCAGTATTTTCAGAAAAGACTATCTGATTGGCTTTAATTTGATATGTCGATCATCGGAATCAGTTCAGTAGTTCAAAAGTTATAAACTTTTGAAAAAAAAATTGTTGAATACATTACGATAAAGAAGAAAAGTAGCCAAATATAGTTTTCCTGTAATTTATAAATTCTAATAACATGTCAGGTAAATACTGGATGCTGACAAGCTGGATTCTCCTGATGAATCTACGAGGGGACTATTTGCCATTCTGATTTCATATAATTTAAACTTGTCCCTTGCTTTTCAACATCCGGGACAAACTGAAACTCATATAGTAGAGCAATTTTCAAGTTGACGTTTTTTCGATGATTTTGATTGAATTGTAATTGAATTGAATTGAATTGATAAGTTTGAAAAGTAATAAAAAAAATAATTTGCTAAACGTTGTTTCATCTTGCCCCGCATAATGCGTATACAAATCAAATTTTGAGCAAACATTTTTTTTTTCAAACCTTTTGGTATTATTGAATATATTTTTTGTCGATGATCATCGAAGTTATCTACTAAAAGACATGAAACTGATAATCTTATGATTGATTTAGACATTATAGAAGTTCAGTTTTGAAGAACCCGTCTCAACTTGTCCCCATGTAACTTAATCAATTCAATTTTCAACTGTGTTAATTTTTTTTAATTTTTTTTTTAGAAAGTACCTCAACGACAATCATTTTTTCTAACATCAATTTAAGGGGCATTTAGGAACATTTTCAGTGCGCCTTGTTTTTTTCATTACTGCAAACTTAGCTGTACGTATTTTAAGTCTAATAACACTCGTATCTTGTATTGCCTATGTTTCCCCCGATACACATTAGGTTGCTATATCTGTACCAAATTACACTTACATTGTTACGCACAGTCACCAAGTACTCTAACATGAGTGCGGCTTCGCTGGATATCATTGTTTCGTTGCAAGTTTCCTAGCATATCTCTGCTTGTGTAGGAGAAAGCGCAAGCCTCGCACCTCTCTGCATCACTGAATACATAATTTATGTCACTGGAGCACCAAAGTTCAGTGCTCGTCTAGACGGTTTTCAGGTCTTTCCCCTCTCAATCTGATCTCATTTCGCGACTCGTAGCGTCAGCATTCTCTTCGACAATCGATATGCTACATTGGGTGTATGCGTTGGAAATATTATGGTCCTCCTTCCTCATTCAATATAGCAATGTTGATCATATGATTCATTGTTTTTGGTTGCCCTGTTGGATAATCTGTTAACTTCCTTACACACAGTCCCAATTATATAAAAACCTCGAAATAATGTTCATAATTGGTTGCAGCATAGCAGCATAGTTCTGCGCCGTCACTTTGAGTTAAGAAGGAAAATTACGAGATGATTTGCCTGATGCATGTCCGTTCTGCGCGGAATTTATGTTCAATTATGTCCGTGTAAAAGCAGACATAATCTGTGAACCTGTTCGTACAAACAAGTACACGACGATCGTAAAACCTACACTCTGTCTGCTACACATCACCGGAAAGTGGTCATAATTGAGCTGCTGGAAAGCGTCAACGTGTTCCACCCAATAAATCATTGCTGCAAGTAATCGCTGAAAATTAAATTCTCAATTAATTTTACATGGAACCCTGTCTCCTACGGCTTCGGAGCGTGCTACCAATTCGCTTTTTCCTCTCCGTATCATTTTTCATTCTCCTGAGGTGCATTCAGAAAAATTAACATGCAGCACGGTGCGCAGGGAAATTGCACCGGCGAACGCGTTTGAATGCTGCATCATCGCCGTCATTAACAGGAACCCACTGTTTATGTTTTCAAAATGCTTACCATCGTTAGCCGTCATCTGCAGGGGCGTCAACATTTGCAAAACAAATTTCCAACCATTTGTTGTCGGCGCACAAGCTAAATATTGTTGAGCGGGTAGAGAAGAGGCTTAATTTTGTGCAACAAATTATTGTTAATAATGAGAGCGTAATGTGCAGTGAATCGTAGGAAAAGCTCACATTTGCTTGCCAATTGCCTTTACATATAAAAAATAGTCATGTGTAGTTAAAGCCAGAGGTTGTTCGACTAACAAAATGCTCATAAAAACAAACTCCCCTCTTCCGGAGGACTTTAAAATTAATTTCGCTACACGAAGCCACACATTTCGGTCCAAATCTTATCAAAGACAATGGTGAGCAGGCTTCGTTACAGCTCAAGGAATGAAGCCTCCTCGACCCTGATTGAACCTTGTTCTGACGAGGGGCTGATTTGTTTCAATAGTTTATTTGGGAGGAAATGGGCCACAGCGAATCTGACACTTCAAGGATCGCAGAAGGATACCACCGGCCGGAGTCATCAACGGAAACAGGGAGAAGATGCTGACGTCTCGTTATTTTTTGTGGATCCTTTTCTGCACTCATCCGTGCACATTTTCTGCCACATTTACTCTGCCAGTGGAAGCATGTAAGCTTGGGGCGAAAATGGAGCCGGTTCCTTCTGATGACGACGAGCGCCCTGTCAGAAAGGAGCTGCGAAATTGGCTCGATGCAGTGCGATCCACGAATGGGACTGGCTAACGAGGAACAGTGCGGGGGAGGTTATTGGTTACGGATCCGGAGCAAGATACTTTGCCCAAATTTCCTGTGTTTGGTGTACAGATGAGTGCAGCAATATTCTGTTGTGAAACATGATGTACACACTTCATAACAATTAGGATTCGAACTGGACCCAAAGGTTGGGAAAAATTTACACTGAACTTGATTATTAATCAAAACTTTTAACTGTCAACCAAACAATGGTTTGTTAGTATGTAATGCCATGCTCCAGTTTGAGTGACAGTATTGATTGTAATTATCGAGAGATTGTTTCACCACGCCATGTAAAATTATGGACAAATTGATATTTTTGAATACATATGCAGATGCGATTGTCTACAATTTTGGGAAACATATTTAAAACAAATTAAACAAGTTGTGCGCAGTGGTGTTATTCTATTTCAATGAATTTGCTTCCTACAGAAGCAGAATAAACTTCAATAAATGAACTACACTGTTCATTCAGTGAAGGTATTTTGTTGGAGTAAATTTTCCGCTGTTTGGACGCGTTCGCGTTCAGTACGTTGTAGCTGTTGGCGTAGTTTTCTCTCCATTTCAACGCATGTTTATGGTATTGTGCAATTGTCTGAATTTTCAAACTCAGTTAAATATTCAAATGAGGGAAAAAGTCGACTGTGTTCCAAAATTTTGCATTCACAAGATCATTTAAGCATACTAGGCTCATATCACGGTGTAAAATGTTGGTTGAAAAGTTCGCAGAACTACATTTATATACCACTCGTTGAAACAAATGTATAACTATACCAACTTCAACTCGATAATTTTTGTCAGTCTTTGTGCTAGAGACTAGTTCAGTACAGCATTCATTCACTTTGGATCAAAAAAGTATTCGGGTAAGACTTTCTTAACAATATGAGATTCAAATATACAGCTATTCCATGCCAAACCGATATAGAGGTTCTCAAATTTTTGTGAAAATTGGTAGTTTTGTTCCTCATCGCAAAATATTAGACCCGTATTTTTTTCTTTTTTCTTTTGGGCGCTTAATTTTAGGGTCAAAAATCAAATCGAAAAATCAATTTTCCCCCATTTCTTTTTAACAAAAATTTTATTTTTTTTAAATTCATGATTTTTGAACTACTGGACCGATTCGGACGATCGACATATGGGTGCTTCAATTGCCAAATCGATTAACTCCATAAAACAAGATTTTTTTCGTGACAATATTTTTTTCGTGATAATCGATCTGGCAAGTGAAAGCAAATTATTAATTAAAATTCAATCTTTGAATTATTCTTTTATTACGGAGAAATTTCATTATATAGATATATGTTTTCTTAATGAGCACTATTACTTTGTTTAAATTGAGTTGATATCATCTTCGTTAGCTGTATTTGAGCTCCCATCCTATCCATTTGCGCTTAAAGTTGGAAGCAATAAAGGCTGGATCACATTTTTCAGACATAGTGTTCTACCTGACACATTTTTTATTTATGGTCCTAAATTCGACATCATCGTTAAAGTCATTCTGAAATTGTATCAGATGGGGTTTCGACTTTATCCAGTGCAATTTGAGGCAATCTACTGGTATCCCTGTAGTTGATCCCTTTCTATTATTGATAGAATTTTCTAAAATACGTGTAGCGGAGAAGTCCTGAAGAATCATTTGAATCATATGAAACTGTGTTTTCTTTTACTTGGTTACTTTTTACAAGTTTTAATATATATAATATTAATATTGGCGAAAAGATTTTCTGAACTTTTTTTGCTTGATATTCGTTGATGCTAAATTGTGAATCATTAGGCAAGTAACTGTGTCCACTTTCCAGAAATTTCATTTCAGTTTATTCAGTTTGTATTTCTATACTTTAAAGCAATTTCGACCAACTTAACTGAACAGGTTATTATTTTTTTGCAGTTTTAGCAGAAATATTTATATAAAATAATAAACATGAAGAAATATCCCGAGACCCACGAGATCCCTTTTTGACCGAACGAACATGTGACATATCGTTCTATTGACATCATACCGATGCTACCGATGTAGTCAATTTTGGAAAGGCTTTACATGAAAATTTAATCTAGCCGAGAATACCTTGTAATAATAGTTTTCTTTCACTGGTTGTACATTTTCTTCTGTACATTTCGCGATGTAGAGTTCGTAAATTTCCTAAAAATTGAAGTATTTTCTACTTGGAATATAAGCTCTTGTGTGTTATGTTTCATAACATACGTGTCATGAATTTTGTTACCTGGAACATGGCGACAACGATGACCAATCGACAATCGACTTCTTTTTATTTCCTTTGCTTTATTACACTCTCTTAAAAAATATTTTGCTCAACTTGACTCTCAAACTGATAGAATGCCTCCATGGCAGCTTTTCTTTCATTCGAAATGATTTTTTCATTGCAATTCTGAAAACATCGACATAGCAGATTTGGACATTTGTTTCAGATACTAAACGTCCACTTCTATTTCTGTATCTTAAACCTATTATTCCGTTATGCTTTTTGACATTTTGGTCCCATTTATCAGGATTACGGCTTCTTTTTCGTCCAGCCGATTTTGTGGCGATTCTTTCATTGCTGTGCCCACGGAACAGGATACAGGAGCGTCCCGACCGAATATAGCAAAGAACAAAGTCGATCTAAACGTAAATCTTGGGTGAATAACTGCGAAAACATGAAAAGTACAATCGTTGCAAGATTAACTAAGACTATTGCAAAAGACCACTCGAACGGGATAGGTTCCTTCAACCCTCCTGTACTCGCGTGCAAAATCAGAACACGTATACTCGCGCACGGTGTCACAGACCGAAAATTAAACTTCTCTGTAATTTTTCCATTGTGTATTTTTCAGGCTTTATCGGCATTTATTTGAAGAAGAGAGTATGATTGAATGAAAAAACTCCAAAAAATATGTTTTCTTCGTCTTTATTATGTTCTAATAGTCATCTAATTCGGCCTCCTTTAAAGTTGAGTATTTTTTGATAATCCAACACAAATAACGAAATTCGAATTTTTCACTGTTATTAATTAAAAGTATGCAACTGAATATAATTCACGGGAGTATAAAGAGCTATAAAATAACATAAAAACGTATTAATTGATTGTGGTTTCATTGGAGTAAGAATCAGAACATAGCATAACTGCATGCTCGAAACGAACATATTTCTTACATTTCATGCAGTTGTTGCGTGTTTTTCGGGTCTTTTATCGAAGAAAAAAATGTAGAACGATCTTTTAGATAATTACCAGATGATAAAGGTTCTGGAATATAAAGTTTGCATATTTCTAATATTCTTTGTCTCTGTTTTCTTGGTAAGCTACGAATTAAGGCCTTTTTTTTAGATGGGGCATAAAAAGATGATATAAAAGGATTTCTAGGAACTTCATTTTCTTTTTCTCGTTTTCTTGTCGATATTGTCCATTATAAAAAAATATCCCAGAAACTTTAACTGTTAAAAATTACCATAAGCTACCGATTAGTTTATAGTTTACTGTTTACAATTCATCCACAAGTGAAATTCTTTCACAAGTGTGTATATGTATGACCATTATATTTAGCGAATAACTATACGAAAGTCAAACATTTATATTTTGCTTTTGAATGTATGAATCTAACGACGAATATATCATCGAATAGTTAGTATATAGATCCGTTCAATCCAGCTACAAAAAGGACTGAAATTTAATAAGAATAGTCCGGTAATGATCTTATGTATTATATTCAATAAATATTCCACGCCATTGACATTAATTTTTACATTTCATTCAACAATACTCTAGAATATGAAAAAGGCACTTGTCCAAAAAAGTTACTCCTATACTCGCGTCGGTGTGTCAGACCGAAAGTGTTAAAAAAGTGGCACACGGCCAGTCTTCCATGTTTCACAAAAAACACTGCGTCCGGAATAAACATGTCCACGCTGCTGTTCACAGTTTTGTGTTTGAGTACTAACATGATTTTTTCGTACCTATGTTAGAAAATGTGACATGTTTGTATTCGTGGTATGTTTGGACATACGATGTTTAATCCCAATGTTTCACATGATGTTCGAACATGGTGTACAGTTTCTCTTGCATTTTCACCCCAAGCACCGGCAGTGCGTAGAGTAGAAGAAGCGAATCGGACACCACACCACCACCACTCAACGCGTGGTGTGTTGGTATGTTGACATGGAAAAAATGCTTTCCTTTCATGACAATGGGTGCTTCATCAAAAATATTGGGCAAATAAAATAAACCTCTTTTTCTGTTCTGAACAAAATAAACATCGAGTTTTTCACATTTGATATCATTATTAGTGCACGCATCAACTTATATATTGAATTCATGTAACATTCGCTATTATTAGCTATTTGAACAAGTACTAAAATTGAATTATTCAGCAGTGACATGTTAGGCGTGACGCTAACCACTCGACCATGGGAGCAACAATTATGGCTGGATCTTTGAATACAAATGGCTAATACTGCTTGTTCGCGACGATCGCGACCCGAGCTATAAAACGAGCGGAGAAGAGGAGAAGAAAGGATGATGCAATCGCATGCACACATAGCATGAGTAGTGCAGTGTAAGTGTAGCTTTTAGTTTTTTCCTTCATTCAGTTTGTGATTACATCGAGAAATTAATGGTGTGTTTTAGCCGCTGAAATTTCTCTGCTGGCTCTGCTGTGTGCCGCTGAAGGTTGCATCTAAAACTAATTTATTTTTTTGGTCAGCATTTGTACGACGTCGCCCGCTATGCAGTCGGCTCCCCAGAATTTAATTGCCAACATGCACGCAAAAAAAAATAGAAAGCTTCATTCTATTCAGAGAATGTTTTCTTTGAACGAAACCAAGGATTATTTAATCAGACTTGCAAAATGTGCATGAACGATCTATAAACTTTTACTTAGTCGCGGCAATACATACACACACTCTTTACAGATACACGGGCCGAAGGTTGTGCAGTCCACTGATGATTCAACAAGAGCCAAAGGTTGTACCGCTCATGACAGCTCTACACGAGCTGATGATTGCGGCTAGTGATCATTCTATCCTGGATTCCTTGAGTCGAAAAAGACGCACCACGCTAGATATGGGGTACAGACTAGGGGGTCGTTGCTGATTAACGGTCAGCTGCATCCCAATAGGAAGTATCCCATGTCGGGCACACGTACAGAACACTGAAGACTGCAACATCCCAATTATGAGAACACTTGTAATACTAACCTCGAGCCAACCGCGAGTAATCGGGTACATATTACTAACATAGTTGTAAGCAAACATTGTCAAAATATTGAACTTCCGGCCCCGTTAGGCTGACGCCATATGAGCCTTAATATATTTTGGTGCATGAACTTATAGCCTCTTAGTTCGTGCAATTTTTGAAATGCGAACTAAATTTCAAGATCTTTTTTGTGAAAAAGTATTCTACGAAAAAATGTTTTGGGATGAATAATTTCTTTCCGTGTATGAAAAGAAACGAAACGAAAGCAATGAATACTGCGACATCGGGTGATATGTTTGTACATGATGTTCTTGAATTATAAACATCGTGTTTGTTTTCACATGTCTATGTTTGTGTACCATTGTTCGTGTTGGGGATAGACACTCAACACTAGCGAGAATCACGTTCGAATTCAAACAAAAACATGGAATTTTCACATCGCGTGGACATGTGTAAGTGTTTTTCGGAAGACTGCACACGGCCCCTTTCTACTAACACATGCAATACGCTAAACGATGACGAGCGACGAATAACGAAGCTAGAGAGAATCGCAAAGTCGAAGTGCTGATATTTTGTGAGAAATGAACGAATTATTGATATCTCGGTCTGACAGACGCGCGAGTATAGGAGTGTTAAAAATAACGTCGGTTCGTTTACAAAATCTCCCTCAGAAATATTAGACTTACTTCACTTCGGAACTGGGCGGGTCGTCGATATATGTTATTGCAACAAAGGTTGCTTACAAGGAGGGGTTCTATCACCTCTCCTTTGGTTACTAGTGGTTAACGACCTTCTGAGAAGCTTTAAGGCAAAAGGTTTCGAGGAGTGGCAAGTTCGACGACGTGATATCGTGCAGGATGTGAATGGCCTCAAACCTTACACAATCATGGTGTATTAAAGAAGGTCTGAGCATGAATCCCTCAAAAACAACAATTGTTCCGTTCATCAAAATCAAGAAACAGCATCAGCAGTCTCTACATCTTGGAGGAGAGGAAATTTAATGCAGCGTTTTAGTGAAATATCTTGGCGTAATCCTAGATGTTAAACTGAACTAGAACGCACACTTAGATTCAATTAGCAGTAATGTCAACAATAACGCTATGAACATGTTCTAAAATTATTGGCAGAACACGGGGCCTTAAACCAATAATGGTTATGTGGGTCTACACTGCCATTGTGCGGCCTAGAATAATCTATGCCTCATTAGTATGGTATGTGCTCCAGTGGCCGAGCGGTTAGCGCCCCACACTATAATGCCGGGAGTTCGGGTTCAATTCCCGCTCTGGACGGGGGATTTTTCGTCAAAGAAATTTCTTCCGACTTGCACTGTGGTCACGCGTATTCAAGAGTTTGCCCCTCCAGAATTCATTCAAGGCGTATTATTCGGCATATAAATCTCAACTAAGTACTACTAATAAAATTGTCGCAAGTAATACCTACGTTGAGATGGCAAAAGTTCCACTGTGAATGTTAGTTCCATCCAAGAAGAATTATTATGGTGGACAAAGACTAAGGAAACTATAGCTACTAAAAAGCTATACAAACTTCGACGAGTGGCATTCGTTGCTATGACTGGAGCAATGCGCAACACACCCTTAAAGGCGTTGCAGGCTATCCTTCACATGTTACCTTTGAGTCAACATGTTCAGCAAGAAACTAAGGAAATCGCTTTAAAGCTGAAAAGATGTAAGAAAATATTAGACGGGGACAAAACATGTCACTTGAGCATCCCGTATCTTCTACTCGTTGGACCATCCTCAGGGATGGACAGTGATTGAACTTTCTCGTTCAGTATGGTACGAGGTTTGTCCCAGTGTTCGTAATGGTTCAATCATGTTCTAAACTGATGGGTCAAAAATGGGTAACAGAACAACAGATGAACTTGCTCAAGCTCACCCTTCACTGGTCCAGAACCATTCTGTGGAATTTCTGACTGTGTGTTGAAGAGTGAGCTGATGAAAGGGGAAGATCGGAAAGTGATGGTCAATTGAATGGCTGTACAACTTAACCAATAAAAAATGTATCACTCCGAGTATTAAAATTACTCAACAATTGTTGAGTCTTAATCCTTCTATGCGTCGATTGTTCTTTTATAGTTCACATTGTTAAGGGCAGAGGGCGCTATAGTTGTTTACATTTTTTCTTGAAAGCTGAGTTTTTTACATAACATATCCAAAAATCAGAGGGGTGTTTTGGCGTAGGACTACGTCTTTCATTTCTATACTGGGGTGTATCTTCAAAGTTTCGAAAACGAAAACGTTACGCCGGAGAACGAGATTTTGAGCGTTAACAGCTTCTAAACAACTGAAAGAAATGGTATGATATACACTTCATTCGAAAGATAAAATGTCTACGCGTTCTATGCTTGTTACTTTTTGATCCAAAAACTCGTTTCAGTTGACTTAAAATTGCTTTCAAAACAGGCTATTGAAATCACGCCAATCTGTATAAAATCGAGTGTCGCTCGGAAATCCACTAAGTTATGATTGCGTAATGATTGAGGTACCATCGCTGGAATGAATGGATGTTTCCCTAACACAAACTTCAAAGCCATGGATTCTGGGGAAACTGACATTGCAAATAAGATTCAATCAGTGGGTACTTTTGTACTCGTATGCGCTTTTGCAAATCGGAATGTTTCCCCAACAAAGACTTCAAACCCATGAAGCCTGGGGAAACTGACATTGCAAATTAAATGCAATCAACGAGTACTTTTGTACTCGTTTGCGTTTTTGCAAATCGGAATGTTTCCCTAAGACAGACTTCAAAACCATGGAGCCTGGGGAAACTGGCATTGCAAAATAGATGCAAGTTATGGGTACTTTTAACTCGTTTGCGTTTGTGCAAATCGGAATATATCCCTAACACGGATTTCAAAACCATGGAGCGTGGGAAATTGGCATTGCAAATGAGATGCAAGCTGCGATTACTTTTGTACTCGCTTGTATTTTTGCAAATCGGGATGTGTTTTCCTAACACAGATTCCGAAACCAATAAGTTGGGAAAAACGGTATTCCAGACTTTTATACTCTCATGTATTTTTATACTGCGAAATTTGTTTTGCTGACATGGTCTACAAAAGCGGGTACAACTTCTACGCATACCGTTTGATGATTAGGCAAAATATTGATAGCTATTTGCTGCGATAACTACTACCATAATGCATGAATTGACCTAAATTGGGTTTTGTTTGCAATTGAATTCGTAAATTGTTTCATTCACTCACTAGTTTAATCAATAATTTAATCAATACATACAAAAGATAGCTCTGCGCAGCAGCGATATCGTACCCAATGAGAAACATCCGAGGTGCGATTATTGCTAATTGAAAAAACACAAATGATTACTAAGCCAACGGCAGTCCTACGACAACCTTGCGGTATAACCCATCCATAGTTTTTTCGTTTTTAAGTTATGATTTTTGATACGCAAGAAGACTAGCTCATTGACTTCAATTTGATATGTTGGTCATCTGAATCGGTCTCGTGGTTCAAAAGTTATGAATTTGAAAACAAAAATCATTTCTGGAAAAAAGGGAATCAACCCACAAATGAAAATGGGACCCTAATGAAAAAATATGGGTCTAATATTTTGCGACTACCAATTTTAATGAAAATCTGTGAATCACTATTCCGGTTTGGCATGGAATGGCTGTATACTTACATTTTTCGTTTGTGGATAATTGGATTAGAAGAAGGTTATGAAATTTGAAACGTGTTCAACACCAAATTGGGTCTGGTGTAAAATTTCGTGATTCACAAGATGCATTTTTTTTTGGCGTGTAACCAAAACTTACGAGTGGTCTAGAGCTGTGAAGCACCACATTCTTGCAATCGATCATGTCCGGACGTTCCCGTGTGATGGCAACACGAAAGTTACGAAGCTACTCAAATCATTACTTCACGAGCCTAGCACTTTCAGATTATTTTGACGTAGGATTACGTCTTTTCGGAACATATTGGGGTACAAATTGAAAATTGAAAATCTAGCACATCGTGAAAATTGTCCAATTTCAAACGCTTATTGCTCAGTCACTTCATGATGGATTGATGAAATGTTGGCGTCAATCGATTTTGGCACTGCATAACAATTTTTTATATTGAAAAAAATGATATATGTCATGAAACTAACTATCGAACGATTGAAAAATCTCAACCCCTATCCTAACGGAAATACCCTTGGTAGCAGTAGTGTTAAAAATTACTTGATATATGAAACGATTTATTTCAATTTTCACAAATAATAACCAAGGTGTGTTCCCGCTCGAGAACGGGTCATTTGGCTGTTTTGTTGTGTTCATTTTCACCCAAGAAAAGTTTATATGCCGAGAAAAATTGGAAAAGTGAAGAAATATTATAAAAATTTCCCATGTGCTCTACATATAGTATGAGGTGTTTTTAGTCGAATTAAAATTCGCATTGGGTTGAATAAGCACTCAGAAAGTAAAAATTATAAAAGAAAATTACCTTTTCCATTTCAAATATGTTTTCTCTACATTAAAGTAACATGTTTTTACTGATGAGAAAAACTGATAATTGTGTTTAGTATTGGTAATTATCTTATATTAGATAGGTGAGTTTTTTTTTCTTTATTTCATCCATACATAACACAGGAGTCATCTCGTCTGAGATCACAGAGGGCGGTTTTCATCATATCTCGTTCCACTTCGTTCTCTTTTATTTATTTATTTATTTATTTATTTGTTTATTTATTTATTTTTTTGGAAGACTTATCTCACTTCTTAACTAGGCGAACCTAGCCAGAATTTTCACCTGCCCCCGGGCTTCTGAATGCCAAAGGGGGACTAGGCTCTGCGGAATGCACGTATCTGCATGCTCGTGCTGTTTTAGTCCTGACCGAGGAATTGTCGGACAATCGCGCAGGTGCTAAGGATGACCGACTTTTGGATGCCGGCCAATTCCTTCTCCATGTTCAACACCTTTAGCGCTTCCAGAAGTGTCTTCGGGACAATTCCAGTTCCAGAGAGAACGACTGGAACAATTCTTGGGACCTCCCTTAGCCCCCACAGTTCCTTGAGCTCCACGGCCAATGGTCGGTACTTGCAGATTTTGCGACCGTGGGTCTCCTCCAGATTCTGGTTCAGTGGAATAGCGACATCGATGATGGTGACTTTGCGGTCGCTCTTGTCGTAAACCATTATATCTGGCCGGTTGTGGTGGATCGAGAGGTCGGTCAGAACAGTGCGATCCCAGTACAGCTTGAAACGGTCATTTTCCAGGACAGGTGCAGGCAGGTACCGGTAGTTTGGTACGTTGTCTTCCAGTAGAGCACATTGGAGCGCCAGTTGTCGATGAACAATACGGGCCACGTTGTTGTGGCGCTCGGTGTAGGCTGCGTTGGCCAAAACGGGACAGCCTCCCATAATGTGCTCTATGTTTTCACCTGGTTGATGGCACATCCGGCAAATGTCATCAACGTCTTGATGCCAGACGTACCGCCTGCAGTTTCTCGTCGGCATTATCCTGTCCTGGATGGCTATCATGTCGGCTTCTACTACTGAAGAGAGTTCACCACGCGTTAGCCACAGATTAGATGCGGCCTTGTCGACGTGTGGCCGGTCCAGTTGATGGGGGTGGGCACCATGCACTGCCTTCTGCTTCCAAGCTGCAATCTTCTCCTCCACTGTCTGCAGATTGCAGTTTAGTTGGTACTCCGCTTGCGCCAAGTGCAGAGCGCTGTATCCTCTGTCAGTGGCGCAGACAGCCCGGTATAGCGCGTTTTGGTTGGCGCGTTCTGCGAAGTACTCGCGCAGTTGTCGTACCTGGGCAACACACAGTGCAGAAATGTCGACGATTCCAAGTCCCCCTTCTTTGCGTGGTAGTGAAACTCTCTCCAGTGCCGATTGAGGATGGTGCATTCCGGCCTCTTTGAATGCTTTCCTCATCCTCCTCTCAAGGTCCTCTAGGTCAGTTTTGCTCCATTTGACTACACCAAAACTGAAGGTCAGCAGGGGAACCGCGAATGTGTTGATCGCGCGTACCTTGTTCCCCGCGTTGAGGAAAGTCCTCAGGACACAGTTCACTCGACTCAAGAACTTGTCTCGCAGCTCCGTCTTGATGTCGGAGTGGCGAATCCCGGTGAGCTGTCGGAATCCAAGATATTTATAGGATTCGCCACGAACCATGTCTCTTATAAACTCGCCGTCATAGACCTCGTAGCCTCCGGATTCGGTAAGTTGTCCTTTCAGCAGGTGGACACAGCGACACTTGTCGAGGCCGAACTCCATACAGATGTCCCTGCTTATGTCTTCGACAACCCGGATAGCTACACCTAGACGCTGACGTGAATCAGCGTAGACCTTGAGATCGTCCATGTAAAAGGTATGGGTCACTTCTTCGTGGGCGCCGTCGCCATACCTTATTTTATAGCCATGACCGTTTCTATTGAGCGTCCTACTGAGGGGGTTCAGTGCCAGACAAAACCAAAGCGGGCTGAAAGAGTCGCCTTGGAATATCCCCCTCTTTATCTGCAGCGTTCTAGACTGCAACACATTTTCCCCATCACTAAGGTGCAGAGACGTACTCCACTGCCTCATCGCATGCTGCAGGAACCTAACGACGACGGGATCAATTTTGTAGAGCTCCAATACCCGGACGAGAAACGAGTGAGGTATGGAGTCATAAGCCTTCCTGTAATCGATATAGGCCATGCTTAGGTTCCGCTGGTTATAAACCGCCTGGCCGACTATGGCTGCGTCGATGATGGCCTGGTCTTTGCAGCCATGCGTATTTTTTCTGCATCCTTTCTGCTCTTCTGCGATGATATGGTGTTGTTCGCAGTGGGCAGAAACTTTGGCGGTTATGATGCTGCTTAATATCTTGTACAGACTCGATAGGCACGTTATCGGCCTGTACTTTGATGGGTTCAATGTGTTGCTGTCTTTCGGGAGGAGGAATGTGACGCCACGAGTGGCGAATTCAGGGAGGTTGTGTGGGTCACGTAGCACCTTGTTGAAGCACTCAGCTATCTTTTGATGTGCGACGGTCAGCTTCTTGTGCCAGAAGTTCTGAACACCATCGGGGCCCGGTGCTGCCCAGTTCCTCAGGTACCGCGAGGCTTCGCGGACATCGTTCTCTTCGACGATGATAGCTGGCATCTCTCCAATTTCACCACAACTCTCCTCCTCCCGTCTTAACCACATTTGCCCGTCGCGATGTTGTACTGGGGTCTCCCAAATACCAGCCCAGAAGTTCGTCACATCGCTAATATCTGGCAAACCTTCGCGGTAGTCGGGCTTCTCGTCGCTAATGTGGTCGTAGAACGCTTTTTCGTTATCTCTGAACATCCGATTTTGTTCCTGGCGCTTTGCAGAGTCAGAGTAACGTTTCAGCCGTTTAGTTAGGACGCTCAATTGCTGTACCAGTGTGTCGAGTTTTTCCGTCAGCTGGTGAGCTCCCAGCTGGCGAAGTTCAGTAGGTCGCACGATCACAGCAACTTGGCGACATAATTTCGCCGATCTGCTGCCTCTTTTGTACGCCATCAGTCTTCCAAATGCGGCGCGCTTGTTTAGGATCCGTTGCTCCAATCTCCTTCGCCATGGAGGCTCACGCCTTTCACGGAGATGTTGGAGCAGTCCGCCTCTTGGCCTAATACGGTATCCTAAACTTTTGGCGGTCGCCACAGCAGCACAGTAAACTTTCAGTTGCAGCTCCTCCATGTTCTCAGCATCAACCAAGTGCAGCGGAAGAACGTGCTCGTTCATGAGCTTTACTGCACTTGTCAGCCTGCGGGAATGCTGCAACTTCGGGATCCTGGGGCGCGACAATGGGTCTGTGTCTCGGAACTGTGAGATCGCCTCGTCGTAGTGGAAGACCAGATCGCGTAGTAGTGGTTGATCTGGCTGTGGGTCTTCCGGCTCAGGGGGTTGTAGTACTGTGGCCTCCACTGGTGCTGATTCGCGTGCCCCACTCGCGAATGAATTGCTCAGCCGTACTGAACTTCGTCTCGACACATCGCTTGCTCTGTTGTTCCTGGAGCTTATTTCTCTCTGCACCTGCTGCTTGATCTCGTCGATTTGCGTTTGGGAGAGCATGTTGTTGCGTACTATCGCTCTACGCCTCGCGTTCATCGCGTTCTGATCAAGCCTCCCGACGAACTCTGGATACGCTTCCTCGAACATTGTTAGTATTCGAGGGCGACCGCTCATGTCCGTCTCCAAAGCAGTGCAGATGTAATAGGCGCGGATCACGAATTCATTCATTTCGTGTGTCCACATGATCCGGCGCCTAGTGGTACCCACAAGTGTGGACGACTGTCGTCTGGCAGTCGCAACACGTCTCGTAGGCGCAGCGTTTCTTGGGTGATGTCGATGGCTGCTGTTTCCGTGTGGCGGTAGCTCTTCGGGTTGAACCCGGCTGGTGGCCCGCTCTTGCACATCGCCCTCCAGCCGCTGGCCGCTCGCTCTTACGCCCGTTCCAGGACCAGCTCCAGTTCGGGGACCCTCCTCGGGTGATCGCATTCTAATTACTCTTCGTGAACGTAGCTCCATTTTCTGGGTGTATCTCCTTTGCCCGGGAGACAGCGGGTTGGCAAGGCCTCCATGACCCGGGAGTCCTTCCCCGGGAGAGATATAGCGCTCTGACTCGCTCGCACCCCCTCACTTAGCCACTTTCGACACCCGTTCTCGGAGCCAAGACCAGGTGTGTGTTTCCAGTTCACGCCCGATCTAAAAATGTCGTCATATGATCTTCGTGGAGGCGTGAGATAGGAACATTTGAGACCAACAGGCAGGCTCCTACCCTATGTTGATCCCCATTTGAGAACCAGATTTATTTATTTATTTAATTTTTTATTTATTTATTTATTTGTCCTCGTCTTCGATTTGAAATCGTACAAGGTTTCCAAGCCGATAAGCATGCAGCGTGAAGCGTAGTCAGGCAAGCTAACAGGGTCTCTCCATGGAAGCTGTCGAAACGCATACCGAATGAACTGCTTCTGTACTCGTTCTAGCCTGGTAGCTTGTACTGTCTGGTATGGTGCCCATATTGGAGCTGCCTACTCAAAGATGCTGCGAACCCGTGTGTGTCTTCGAATGATTCCTAGCACCATAAATGCTTTAGCTGTGGTGGCAGAGATATGATCTTGAAATCGCAGTTTCGAGTCTATTGTGATGTCCAGATCACGAATAGATTTGACCCGCTCCAACGCATTGCTGCCGATGCTGTCAGCAAACGAAAGCATAGATCGTTCACGAAAAGAATGAAAAAGAATGGACCAAGCACGCTTCCTTGAGGCACACCAGACGTGATGATAAAATTTCCGGAGCAAACTGAGTTGACACACAATGCAACTTCACGATTGGTGAGGTATGAATATAGCCATCCAGTTATGTGATCTGGAAATCCCATGTGATTCAGTTTTTCAATTAGGTAGTCATGCGGAACTGTATCGAATTCCTTAGAAAAGTCGACGTAAATGGAATCAACCTGATTTCTGTTCTCGACTTCATCGAAAAGAACGCGGGTGTCATGGTTTCAAAAACTTTTCCAAGTGAACATAATATCGATATTCCACGGTAATTTTCGACGCGACGAGTGCTGTCCTATTTGTGAATCGGAACAATTCGAGCTGCTTTCCAAATCTTCGGGAATGTCTTCTCAACAAGTGACCGATTAAAAAGACAAGCGACAGGCAAAGCCAAAGCGTATCTGATACGCACCGTCGAACGACCGTTTACCATCCTTCTGTCATCATCACTCGGTAAACACTGGTGGAGTGAACAATCAATACCCAACAACCAAAAACGGCCCTTTTCAGGACCACCAAATCATTATCAAAGAGTTTAACGATGTGATTCTTTAAACATATCCAAAATCAACAGATAGCCTAATGGAATCCTACGTCAACTATGCGGTCGTGTCTCGTACACAACCGTCCTGTGACTTTTTAATTCAATCTTTAATTTTTTTTCCAGACGGGTTTTATTTTTTCAGACACATGCCACTATACTTTTAGGCGTTTGGGGTATTTGAGAAAGAGAAAATTTACAAATCAGCGTCACAAATAAAGACAGTTCTGTTATTGAATAATCACGTACAAAACCTTCAGACAGATTTGAACAAAGAACATTATTTTTTGTTGAGTTTATTTTTAAATACTGCGTTTTTCAAATTCATTCCACTTCATTCCCGCGTCGCTCTTTCTCAGCACGCAATCAATAACAGATGATTTCTCAGTTCCCATCTAACAACAATCAATCGAGCGGTGGTAATCCGCGTCTGGTGTATGTGAGCCAATTTCAAATTTCCCATCATCTCGAAACGGATTTAGATTTAACACATTCGCTTGCTCCATTCCATAGCTCGCTTGCACATTCGCTTGCTGGGTAGAGATAGCTCGAGCACCCAGCGGAAAAGTGATGATGTTAGCAACAGATTTCCATAGCTCAACAATTTTATTATCTGCACCAATCCAAACGATAAAATTATGTTTTACATGCACATCTATATGTCCGTTCGAGATTGCTCGAATTGTTCCGACTATTGCATATCAGAAGCTTGACCGAATGGGTGCAAACTGATTGTAGTTAACGTGGGAGCGTTCGATTACTGTTTTCGGATTCAACGTTCAAATAATTTCTCGATGTTTAGCTTCAGTGAGTTTTGCGTACGGATATCTATGGGCTTCGTACCTGGGGATCATAAAATTTATCTTTATTTTGTTTGTCTGCAAACTGCCCAAGACTGCACATTCGAAATGCAAATTGGATGTAGCCTGTGGACTTATTGTAGAATAGTTCTTAGAAAATGTTTGGATTCTTCATCAAATAGGGAATGTATCATGTTACCGACAGACAAAAAATAGACTGAAGCACTTTAGGAAATTGAAAATACCACAAATGGTCAGCGTCTGTTTCGTGAGGGATGCTGTTCGGTTGTGCAGTTCCATGTTGCAGACACAGTCGTTGACCTAGATTTTGTTTTGACGTAGCCTTTCATTTCTATACCGGGGTGTAAAACCAAAGTTTCGAGAACGAAAGCGTTACGCTGGAGACCGAGATTTTGAGCGTTAATAGCTCTTAAACAACTGAACGAAATGGTATGATAAACACTTCATTTGAAAGATAAAATGTCTACGCGTCATATACTTGTTACTTTTTCATCCAAAAACTTGTTTCAATAGTCTTAAAATTGCTTTCAAAACAGGCTATTGAAATCAAAAATCGGTATATAAGCGAGCGCCGCTCGTAAACCCACTCAGTTATGATTGAACAGCGATTGGAGCATGTTGTCGCTGTTGTTGTGAAGCTAATTTCGTTTATCATGAAAGCGCTGATGAACGGTGTCACCAAGAGCCTGTTTGTGCACCTAAGGCCAAAAGGGAATCCATCAGGAGGAGAGTGATGCCACGGTTCCGCTTGAAACATCGGAGCAGCCGCCACACACACACACACATGCGAAATAGTTTATTTTAATGTTTTCTATCCATATAACACTGCAACCAAATACATTTGGTTTTGTTATTTTTCAATCAATCGCAATTAACAGGAAAGCTTCTGAATATTTTTTTCCCCATCAGTGGAAATTTTCGTATCCAATATTGGATGCATAACATGAAAAACGGAAAATGTTTCACATCGCGAAAATCAAGTCATTTTCGAGCGATTATTTGTTTTCTTCTGATATAATGCTTCGACCAAATACATTTCGTTTTGGATTTTTTCAATCAAGTGCGATCAACGTAAGACCACGTCTTTCGGCAATTTATTAGAGGTGCAATGAATCTTTAGGAATTCCCGCTCTACGCGCACTGGCAAACAATGTTTACTCAACAATTTCTCAAACTAGAAATGGGTGTTGTGAGAAAGGATTAGCGAACGCGAAAACGACAAACGGGAGAAAGATACGTTTGGAGGTTGAAGGAAATTGGCAGAAAACTTCTTCATTCTATCATTCCAATAATGTGATTCATACCACATCGTTTTGCCAGAAAGAGATTATTAATGTTCAAAGGAGGAATCGAGTCCTCCGAGGAAATTACCCAGCGCAAATTAGAGTCGACTATCGATTGCGGCATTCGTACACAAATAATTTTATAATGCAGTTTCACCAAAGTGATTTCTTCGGATATATTCATTACATCATGTCATGTATTTCATATTCTTCATTAAGAAATCCATATCCATGGCACCTATCGGTAACGAATTATCATCGACACCGCGATTTTCGCTAAATGCTCCTTTCAGTTCGGCCTGTAAAAAACTTTTCTGAACTCTAATCCATCAAATTTGGAGCCCTGAAAAGGGCCGTTGATTATATGCTAAGCTAATATAGCACGCTCTCCTCGGATACGATGGGCCAGCTGGATGTCCTTGGGCATGTTGTGACGCGTTTTACATGGATAGCACACAAATTGGTATCTTCGAATAAGCCTCCTGCAGCGTCATAACCGCGGAACTTTGGAAGCGCAAGTCGGTTTTGAAGTCCTGAGCAATTCCACGAACCAAATGCTGCAAAGGTAGCTTGCGGATCAGCAATTCGGTCGATATCTGATAGCGACGAATTTCATGCGAAGTTCCCGGTCGATAGCGATGTGGCTTCTCCACCTATCCTGCTACTGGTGCGCTTATCCGAGCTGACTTCGTGTGCCTTACCACAGAATGACTAACGAGCTGTCTGCGAAAGACTAACGAGCTCGAGTCCTCACGGTGCGAGAGTAGAGTAAGAAATGAACGAAAGCAAAGGAAGCGTCATTTTATAAACCATAAAAGTATAGAATCTAAATCCCACCCTTATTATATTCGTGAGTATACAGTAAGCTTATACAATAAAGAGGGTGGGGTTTACATTCGATTCTTTTATGTTTTATAAAATGACACTTCCCTTGCTTTCGTTCATTTCTTACTCTACTCTCGCACCGTGAGGACTCGTTTCATCGGGACTAAGCAGACAGCTCGTTAGTCTTTCGGTGGTAAGGCACCACGAAAGCAGCTCGGATAAGCGCATCAGCAGCAAGATAGGTGAAGAAGCCACATCGCTATCGACCGGGAACTTCGCATGAAATACGTCGCTATCAGAAGTCGACCGAATTGCTGATCCGCAAGCTACCTTTGCAGCATTTGGTTCGTGGAATTGTTCAGGACTTCAAAACCGACTTGCGCTTCCAAAGTTCCGCGGTTATGACGCTGCAGGAGGCTTATTAGAAGATACCAATTTGTGTGCTATCCACGCAAAACGCGTCACATCATGCCCAAGGACATCCAGCTGGCCCATCGTATCCGAGGAGAGGGTGCTATATTAGCTTAGCATATAATCAACAGCCCTTTTCAGGGCTCCAAATTTGATGGATTAGAGTTCAGAAAAGTTTTTTACAGGCCGAACTGAAAGGAGCATTTAGCGAAAATCGTGGTGTCGATGATAATTCGATACCGATAGGTGCCATGGATATGGATTTCATAATGAAAAATATGAAATATATGACATGATGTAATGAATATATCCCCATATCGAAGAAATCACTTTGATGAAACTGTTTACCGTTTGTCGTTTTTAATTGTTGGGAAAGGGCATTATTTCTGCTGACTAAATTTCAAGAAAAAATCCATTCCTTCTTTAAGCGTGATTCATTCTGCTTCGGATCAACGGAACAGTATGATAATCATTTCATACAAAAGATAAAATGTCCAAGAGTTATATGATTGCTATTTATTGAGTCGAAAAATTGTTTCAATAGCTTAATGATAGCTTCGAAAACAGGTTATTGAAATCATTCGTATCCGTATGTAGCGCGCCCACTTGGAAACCCATTAATCTTATTGGAATGTGAGATGGGGAAGCTCATACTTACGTCTATGCATTATGCTGTACACTACAGACTTTTTTTCTCCGTACTGATTAAGAAGCCGACCGAACTATCGGTCGACAAGTCAGTCTGCAGTCGGCGGGGGCTCTTAATTTCGTTTTTGCAGGCCGAACCGAAAAAATTTCAGTCGAGTTAACTCTTTTTTACAGTTTTGAATCCGGACACTTTGCATTACATTCAATTTTTTCATTTTTTTCATGTTGAATTTATGCGATTAATAGTTGCTAATATAGTTACTGATAGTTTCTTGATAGTTACTTATCAATCGCATTAATTCAACATGCAAAAAATGTTGTTGCTGCGGTATGGTATTAAATGTAACGCAAAGTGTCCGGATTCAAATACATTACTGTATACTTACTTCGATGTTATTCGTTTCTCTCTCAGGGTAAGCAACGAATATAATAAGGGTGGGGTTTAGATTCTATACTTTTATGGTTTATAAAATGACGCTTCCTTTGCTTTCGTTCATTTCTTACTCTACTCTCGCACCGTGAGGACTCGAGCTCGTTAGTCTTTCGCAGACAGCTCGTTAGTCATTCTGTGGTAAGGCACACGAAGTCAGCTCGGATAAGCGCACCAGTAGCAGGATAGGTGGAGAAGCCACATCGCTATCGACCGGGAACTTCGCATGAAATTCGTCGCTATCAGATATCGACCGAATTGCTGATCCGCAAGCTACCTTTGCAGCATTTGGTTCGTGGAATTGCTCAGGACTTCAAAACCGACTTGCGCTTCCAAAGTTCCGCGGTTATGACGCTGCAGGAGGCTTATTCGAAGATACAAATTTGTGTGCTATCCACGCAAAACGCGTCACATCATGCCCAAGGACATTCAGCTGGCCCATCGAATCCAAGGAGAGGGTGCTATATTAGCTTAGCATATAATCATCGGCCCTTTTCAGGGCTCCAAATTTGATGGATTAGAGTTTAGAAAAGTTTTTTGCAGGCCAAACTGAAACGAGAATTTTCGTTTGGATGCCATACAGCATCGAGAAAATTCCGGAAAGATCTAATCGTTGCTGAAAATTAATCTGCCAGTTCCCTGGGAATTGAAGAATACATCCATGCGAAAGAGTTTATTTTAATGTTTTCTAATTATATGGCGAAAACAGCGACCAACTACATTTGATTTCGTAATTTTTCAATCAAGTGTAATTAGCTGGAAAGCTTCTGAAGATTATTCTTTCCCATCAGTAGGATATTTTCGTATCCAATATTGGATGCATAACATGAAAAACGGAAAATGTTTCGTATCGCGAAAATTATATAATGTTCAATCGATTATTGCTCAGTCGCCGAAATTTTCATACTCAGAGAGTTCATTCTCCTCTAGTTTGCCTTCCAAATTGCCATCGTAAACCACACCTTCTCTCGATTCAATCACGCACGAAAAGCATACTGAAATGATATTCAACATCGTTACTGAACGAGCTGAACGGCGAGGGATCGAGGGATTCATTACCTGGCCTGACCTGACCTGAAATGCAATCAGTTTGTTTTAACTGTGAGGGAGCGCAGAAAAGCCGATGCTGATACTCTCGTGACCAAGAGTCACCCAAATATTTATTTATTCATTCATTCAGGATGGATTTAGATTCAACTTCAAACAAATGATCTCTAAATCAACGATTGTCCTACGTCACCCTTGCGGTTATACCATAGATATAACCCACTTCCTGTTTTTCAGGCAATTATTAGCGATTCTCGATTAGAAGAACGATTGAACATACCTAGCATCGGAATGGAAAGTTTAATTTTTTTTTTCTAGTTTTCATGATGTTCAGGTGAATTTAATAGTACAAAATCGCTGTTCTAAATAAATTAGCTCAGGCTGACCAAATAGTTCTGGAATGAAAACTGGACACGTGAACCGAAAAAGCTCCCTATCGAAGCCGGTACATCTCTGAATAGTTGATTGATTGAATTTTATCGAAGTAATATTTAGATGCTGAAGCAGTGGTGTAGTGTGATCGGGTGACACCCGGGGTGGATGTTTTGGGTGTCATCCCTCCAATGCAACCTTGTTATGAAGTCGTTTTTCCCTTCTCTAAAGAAAATAAAAATAAAAAACTAAAATTTACCTAGCCATCTTTATTTATTATAATATTAAATAAAACAAACAAGCAATCACAAAATCTTCAAGCGTATCGATTAACAACATCGTTTGAACAAATTGTCCAGGTCAACAGAGTTAGCACATTTACTTTCAATTGGCAACAAAGCCAATCCATCTAAGCTTGCCTGTCCCATCGTTGACCGTATATAATTTTTAACTAATTTAAACATTGATAAGCTGCTTCACAGTCTGCCACAGATACATAAACTGTCAATAACAGCTCCAGACTCACTGTGAGATTTTGAAGCGTTTCTTGGAAGACCCACTTCACGACAAACTATAACACAACCAATACAGTCGTTCCGATTAATTGCAACGGCCTTCAAATGTCCACAGGATCTTGAACTTCGTCGTAGAAATTTTTCAATTTGGCAATCAACGTTTTCAGTTCGCTGTAAGATGCTGATAACATGTGCCGAGGTTAAATTGCTTCATAAATCTTCACTACTTCTTTAAACGATTTTGACTTTCGTAATTCCCGATGAAAAAGATCAATACACTCCAACATTTCCCACCCTATTTTCTTCGCCATTGTTAGCTCTAGCTAGCCTTCTCATAATTTCACAGAGTGGTCTTCAAACCTATGAATACAGCTTTTATGTTTTGCTTTCTCAACAAAACCTTAACTTCTTCATTTCTTCCTTATATTGTTGGAGAATTGTCAAAAATTGTGAACGTCACTTTAGGGAATCTCAATCTTGATTTTATGAATAATCGTTACTCAAATAAGCAACTAGTTTGATTTCTGATTTCACCTATAATTTTGGTATGTAATAACTTTGTCGAAGACCCTACTTTTGACAACATTGAATTGAGCGCTACATCATATGTAATACCTTCCTTGAACATTGTGCATTGCAAGTTTTATCATAAAAACTGTAAAATCTCAAATCAAAGTTCTGTTCAACAATTATCATAGCATTTACACCATGAGTTTTCTGTTGTCCGAATAATGATCATCGTAGAAAATTTTCTTCGTCTAACGCCGATATTACCAGGGAAATACAAGATATAATCAATAAATTAATTTGTGCAGTCTAGAAATTTGTTTTCCTTCATTGAAAATATTTGCCACAACGATTTGCAACTGGTACGGATGATGTGAGCCACCTTTTCATCTCACTAATTAGAATTCCTGTAATTTATTTGTTGGTTTTTTATTTGCTAATGCAACTTGGAATCTCCTGAATGGACTTCATTATAAGACTGTTATGTTTCTTCTAGACTAGGCTTTCTTTTATCAATGCACTCCAGCGTGGATCATGAAAAATTTACACCGTTTTAAGATTACGTCCCTCAGAAAGGGTGCCAAATCAAAAACATGTCAGATTTTTATGGAATTGTTTGATTTCTTTGAGAATTGTTTGATATGTTATGCATTACGATTCCTTAATTCATGAATGGTATAAATTAACACAAATTGGTAGCATACCTATTCTCTAACACATTTGTTCTGTGGATTTCTGTGCTTACCTGCCTTTGCTTTCCATACCGAGGAACGAATGGAGTCGTGGGGTATAATTTTTATATACCATTGCGTGCGTGCATAAAGCGCTCGCTCGAACTGCAAATGCAGTGTTCGTTCATACGGACACAGTGAAGATATTGCGAACTAATCCGGCCCGTTTCTAACTTATTGGGTATAAAAAAGCCATTTGCGATTTCTAATAATCATACTCTCGCCCACTAGCCAGCAGTCGGCAGGTTCTCTGATGTCATACAAATCGGTTTGGTCGATGCGAAGTTCAAGAGTTAAATTATTTCGGAGGACCGAAAAAAAATCTTTATCAAAAACGGTTGCTCGGTGTTAAGTCAGAAGGGAGCAAGTCGCAAAATTAAAAAAAAGAGTTATTGATTGCATTAGATTGAGCGTTTCGTAACCTACACCCCACATTTATCAGTTTTGGAAAACATGCACACAGCAGGAATAACGGGTCAACATTGTTATGGAGCAATTCCACGCCAAATCGACAAAAAACCGTAAATTTTGATCCGACCCTGTCCGATTTTTATGAAATTTGGTACTTGTGATAGAAACCACCTAAAATCACAGTTTTCATTGTCATATGACCAATTTAAATTACGACTGATTTTTTAAAAAGGTGTATTAAAAATCATCCTTCTTCCAGAAAATCGTAGCTCAAAATTCAGATGTCTGATTCAAATATGACGTTTTGACGAAGTTATTGGAAAACCAATGAACTATTTTCGGATAATAACATTTTAAATGCACTGTTAAAAAATCTCACTTAAAATTTGAATTTAACATAATCAACTTTTATATCAGAAACACCATACTTCGATGTTTTTGTATATTTTTATTGCCGTGTCGGACTCACCAAAATGGAGATATGAATTTTTGAAAATTTATGGAATTTCAATATTTTGTGAAATCGCAATCATTTGAAGAAAGTAACATAAAAATAGAATCTACATTCAATTCAACATGAAACACTATCTATATAACATTTTATCCTAGGACCAACCGTTTTCGAGATATAACCAACTTCTTACACTGAAAATAACGTTCGTAAAATGCCGAAACCTCAATCGTAATGTCCACCAGCAGTATGCATTTTCGAATACTTCACGAGCATGATTTTGATTATATTAAATTGGGCATATCTCGAGAACGATTAGTCCAAAGAATAACATGTTATATATAGTTTTTCATGTGGAATTGCATGTAGATCCGAAAAATATTATTATTGTTCAGTCATAGTGAACCAAGTCTTAAAAAGTTGCAGAACACTGAACTTCATGTTCTATTTTCTCGAAATCATCAAAATGTCACATGGTCCGATCTGACTTAACACCGACCAATTGGTCAGTGATTGTGACCTAAAACCCTTTTGCAGACATTTTAACATTCGATGCGATGCGATGCGGACTGAGATACTGAAATGGTTCAAAATCGGTATAGTGTAACCTTTGTAGAATGTAAATCTTGTACATTGAATACCATAGCGTTCTATACTATAACAAAGTGCACATTGTATATCAACAACCTTGATCTTTGAAATGAATGTACCTGGATTATTCGGAGAACCTCGATTCAGAGAAGACAGATGACAACTGTATGAGAATAGGAAGGTAAGCTTGAAAATAACAAGGATATGAATTGAAGGAGAAGAGAAACAGATCCAAGATCCGGGCGGACGAACGGATACCGAAAGCAGTGGACTAAATATTTACAGGTACCCTTGGATTGGCAGCCAAACAATACCGAAAGCTCTGCTTGTTTGCAATCTCATTCAGGTCGAAGCGATCCTCATAATTACTTATGGAAAACGCGTGAAGATGAATCACCTGGAGCATTTTGCGAAGAATGCTAAGTTGAAATGATTTTGTAGAGATGTAACTTGAAATAAAAGTGCTCTTAAACTTCTATGCCGTTCAATTGTGCCCCATAAAATGATGCTTCATGTGGCATTCTCAAGGGTTAACCACGTTCGAATTGCTTCAGCCTGAGGGGACCGATTCTGAGCGGGGAATGTCAAAATGTCGACTGAAGCCTCTTTGTTTTGCAATCACTGACCGATTGGTTTTTTTTTCATAAAATGCGTGGATAACAGCAGTTTTGTTTGAAGATAACTAATCGATATAAACCAGTACAAAAATACAAATATTTTTTTCGTTATACACTCTGTCCAACTTCTATAAGACCAAGTGGTGATCTTGCTGCTTTGTGTCATTGTTAACAAACAATGTTTCAATTTGTATTCTAGTGTGTTGGTATTGGTGACCATCATACACTGCATGATTTTCATATGTGTGTGTGCAAGCGCTGAGCGTAAACAAATGTTTTTGTATTTTCAAGTGTCAAGTTTCTATAAGGCCAGTTAGTTTTTAAGCTGTTTTAGTTGTTTTGATCTATAAATCTGGAAAATGCCGAAGGGAAAAGTGCTCATGGCGAGATGTAAGAAAGACAAATCGATGCATTTTACCAAGAAAATGTTGGTATCAGAGAAATTGATCGTCGGATTGAACGATCCCTACAAGTAATGCTCAAATTATTTGGCGAATCCTCAAGATTACGGTAAAAAGAGGAGAGCGCTACGTAAATCGAAGCTGTCTGAATAAATAATCGAAGCTGTCTGAATAGATAAGCAGGAAACAGCTAGAACAGCTTCGAATAAAGGGTGTGTCACATCAAATTGCATCACGGAAAAAACGCTGTAGAAATTCGCCCAGTAGACCGATCCTTTTGAAAATTTTAGACAGTAAAATAAAAACTATTAAAAAACTTTTGGCATTTTCTCTTTATTCATACTTCGAGCCCAAGCCCGTATGCTCGCACCTTCCTCTTTACCCCGTCCATAAGGTTCTGTACAACGTCAGGTTGTAGTTTTTTTTGAACAGAAATCCAATTTCTCTTGAAGTCCGCCTCCGATTTGACAACTTTTGGGTTCTTCCGGAGGGCCTGCTTCATAATCGCTCAATATTTCTCTATTGGGCGAAGCTCCGGCGCGTTGGGCGGGTTCATTTCCTTTGGCACGAAGGTGACCCCGTTGGCTTCGTACCACTCCAACACGTCCTTTGAATAGTGGCACGAAGCGAGATCCGGTCAGAAGATGGTCGGGCCCTCGTGCTGCTTCAATAGTGGTAGTAAGCGCTTCTGTAGGCACTCCTTAAGGTAAACCTGCCCGTTTACCGTGCCGGTCATCACGAAGGGGGCGCTCCGCTTTCCGCAAGAGCAGATCACTTGCCACACCATGTACTTTTTGGCAAACTTGGATAGTTTCTGCTTGCGAATCTCCTCCGGAACGCTGAATTTGTCCTCTGCGGAGAAGAACAACAGGCCCGGCAGCTGACGAAAGTCCGCTTTGACGTAGGTTTCGTCGTCCATTACCAGGCAATGCGGCTTCGTCAGCATTTCGGAGTACAGCTTCCGGGCTCGCGTCTTCCCCACCATGTTTTGCCTTTCGTCGCGGTTAGGAACCTTCTAAACCTTGTATGTACGCAGGCCCTCCCGCTGCTTGGTCCGCTGGACGAATGAACTTGACAAATTCAGCTTATTGGCGACATCCCGGTCCGAACTTCTCGGATCACGTCTAAACTGCTTAACTACGCGCTTGTGAGCTTTTTCACTGACGGAGCATCCATTTTTGCCGTTCTTCACCTTCCGGTCGATGGTTAGGTTCTCGAAGTATCGTTTTAGTACTCTGCTGACCGTGGATTGGACGATTCCCAGCATCTTACCGATGTCCCGATGTGACAACTCCGGATTCTCGAAATGAGTGCACAGGATTAATTCACGACGCTCTTTTTCGTCCGACGATATTTTTCCAAATTTACGAAAAATTGACAGTGAAGCATGGCCAACGTGTTCTATACACTCTTATCTGATTATAAGCGAAAGCTGAAGATATAATTCCTAAAAATTAAATTTCTACAGCGTTTTTTCCGTGATGCAATTTGATGTGACACACCCCAAAAACGCTTATGCAAATAAAGTAATATTTCAATTTAAGTGTTACTCGGGTGACAATTCGTCAAGTTTTGGTAAAAATCCTCTCATAAAGAGGGCTTAGAAGGCTAAAGCTCCTCATCTTACACCATCTCACATCGGAAGACGTCTGAATTTTGCTACAGCTCACATGAAAGGACAGTGAGACATGGTATGTTGTGACAAAGAATGTTTCCAAAAGAACACATTTTGCTACATACAATAACGAAAAGTTCATCAATGTATAAATTATCTTCACCGGCGAAAAAAGTTCAATTTGGAAGGTCCTGATGGTTCCAACGGGTACTGGCCTGATTTACAGAAAAAGGTACAGTATTTTTTAACCAGTAATTGTGGTGGAGGCTCGTGCATGGTTAGGGTGGGATTCTGTGCAACCGGGAAGCTCAAGATAGCTTTCACATCAATCAAGGATTACATACATGTTTTGGAATCCTCTCTCCTACCGTTTTTGCGTGGATATCGTCACAAAAAATTCACCTTCCAGCAAAACAATGCTACTATTCATACTAGCAAGGAAACTAAGCAATGGATTAAGGATCAAAACTTCATTTTTTGGACTGGACTAGATTTGAATCCTGCTGAAAATCTAAGGGCTATCCTTGATCGTAGAATCTACACTAATTTCAGAAATAGGGAAAAATATCGAGAAAGCAGAATTTGGTAAACAGTTTTCCAACACAAATTTTCCAGGTTATGGCAAGCTTGACAGTTATTAACAAGTAAATCAGCCGATCGTTTTGAATTTTTAATTGATAACACTTATGAATTTGGAAATGGTCTTATAGAAACTGGACAGCTGAAATTATCATATTTAAGTGCAATAATTAAACAAACAACTCTGTTGAACGAAATTGACGTTAAATATACTTTATTCTAAGCATTCAACAATGTATGAACATATCTTGTTGAAATTCTAACTGCTAGTGTTACAACGAAATATATTCAGGGTAGTCTTATAGAAATTGCACAGAATGTAGGGGAAAGGGGGGCAATTTCGGATAACGCTTGTAAAAATTGAGTGGTACAATTTTCAACCAAATTATAAATATAAGTACGTTAACAGCCCTTCCACCAATAGCTGTCATATGGTTAGACATCTCCTGGTCGTTTATTACTCACGAAAACAACACAGTGCCCTTTTTCATACACGTTTAGAAACTTTTGAGCTTGAAGTTGTAAGTATTTCCCTAATTCTTTTGTGAACGATTTATAAATTTTGTGTACACCACCTCAGTTACTAACTAATATGAAATGGAAAAACGTGCATACAACGGGGAAATAAAGGTCTATCTATTAGATAAAATTATAATTTGTCTTCGGATGGTGGTGGGGCACATTCGGACATCGTTCACGGGGCACATTCGGATACTGCATAAAATTTGTGTCTGATCGTTGTTTACTAACAAACATCAATTTAGTCTGATTCTCAGACCTTATGGTGGTTCAAAACTACAAATAGAAAAACGGTAGAACCAGCATCAACGAAGATGAGATGGAAAGAGCTATCGAACTAGTTTCGAATAGAACGTTTTCATGATTCTAGCTCACAAGTGGTCCAACTGGGTCCATAGTCTTGGCTAATTTCCCAACTAACGGTTGCATAACAGGACAACTGTTTCTCAATGTTCTGGAACATTTGAACAAGGTAGTAAAAAGCAACGTAAACGAATCAATTTAAAAAAATCAAAAATCAATCAAAAAGTCATTCCTCTTTGGAAACAATTAAATATTGCCGAGAAAATTGTACAATTCATGCTCTCAGTTTCCCAGAACGATTGGCTACTCAACCATCCTGGAAAATTTATTTCTATACACGACCTTTCAGGCATAGTTGCATCGGTTTATAATGCTTCTTTCAATCTGAGTAATATCCTAGCTGGATTCAAAATGACAGGTTGCTATCCATTCTCAAGAAAGGTTTTTTCGGACAAGACTTTGCTCAAATGATTTCACCTACTGGAGCGGAGGTAACAACTGACTCATCGGGTAATACAACAATGCTGCAAAACATTGCGTCTACAGCACAGATAGATTTTACTTTGGCAACTTTGTCCCCAGAAAATATTGAACCTTTTCCAAAAACTTCATCGCGGAAAACCACCACTCGAAAACGGAAGAAAGCAAAATCACGATTTTTTACTGTCTCCCATAGCAAGCAGTTTCCTTTCAGACAAATACTGAAAAACAAAAAAATGCAGAATATGCTGGAAATAAGAGGAAACGGGAGTAATTTTTGCTAAACATACATTTTTTTTTTCGTTGTCCGAAAGTGCTCCAGGACTGTCCGAAACTACCCCACACATGGGGCACATTCGGACAAAAAGGCAATTTTTTAAAAATTCAAATAAACCATTCGTAATCGCATCAACGCACACCTCTAATACGCTCATATGATACATTGATGTCCAAATGACAACCAGGATGAATTCAGGATTTTTTTCATGTTTAGTGTCCGAATGTGTCCCCCTCTTCCCTACTCAAAATACTGTACAAATTGATAAAAAGACGGGACAATCAAAAATGGTCGAAAAAACGATACGGCCCCGTCCAAAACAATACGTTTGGTCAGCTTAACATTGCTCCTCTCATTTTTACCTGAGTGCATGTGGGAGTCGAACGAAAAAATATATTGTCTTTAATCGTTTTCAGTCCTATAGGTTAACCTTTCTGGTAATAATTGTTATCACAACCTCATATAGGTTTATTTTGTTAAGTTTCGGGAAATCACCTAATTACAACCCAAGTCATGTATTGTAAGAAACACGATCAATACTAATTGAAAGCAGCCTGATTGGTGATAAATAATTAACCGATAAACTTCCTATACGGTACGGTCCCGGATGAGCATTCCTGTCAAGACGAACGACTAATTAATAATGCATAGAGTTGCAGATCGCTCGGGTAGGGTTCCTTCGAGCCAACTAATTAAAAGTATGCTACGGCAACAAGGGTAGCGTGGATCCATGTTGCACAACCGCATATCTGATGAACAATGTATTGCCCATTAGGGCAGCCATACGTCGTGGATCTTTGCTTCTTGTGTGGCGCGACCATGATGGACAGGACCGGTGAGCCAATTATTGGGTTCAGGTGGTAAAAAATATCCCGAATCCTATACACACTAAATATTTATTCGTTCATTTTGCAAAATATGAACTACCCCACCAAGTCCTATCAATTATGTTTTTATGCAAGTAATTGAAATAAAAATCATTGAACCCAACGTCACGTTTTGACACTACGTAACCCGTATTCCAGCTTTAATCCAATTCAATTAATTTGTTCGATTTTATGTGTAGCAAAGTGGGAAACGATTCGTTTAAAGTTCCAAAGAAAGAAATTGATGGAAAGGAAGAAGAGGCGACAGCATAAATTAATCCGCGTGGTGACCACTGTGTGCTAAAGTGCAAATGAAACCGTAGCAGCAGCAATCCTGATTTATGGGACGTTCACCTGAAAAAGTGTCAATATCAATTCATAACTGTTGATAATTCTTTTTTCCGCTGATCTGATGAAATATTCAACAGCTGAGTGCGTGACTGAGGTGTCGTGAGCGCCCCGGACGTTTCGTGCGCGAGAGGACGAACCAGATGAGGATAGGGACCAAATATAGAACCTGCGACCGTTACTAATTGTCTGGCCTGGTCGAATTGGATTAGTTGTCAACTGGTTTCGTCCCCATTTGGGACCAGACGAGTGGAAGTAATTACTTCAACCGGTGATTAGTGATATTGTGTGATGTTTCTTGATTTGTTTTTTTTTCCGAAAGCGTTTGCATCGAGAGTTGTTGCATTGGTCTATAGGGGAAAGTAAGTCACTTGGGATCTGTATCATACACTCGCTGTGTGGGATATGACTTAATTTAATTTCTTGAAACATAAACAATCTCGCGTTCCAGACGAACTGAATTGCTTTTACTGTTCCTGTTTCCTACAACTTTCGCAAGATCAGGTAGTAGCATCAATTAACATTATTGATTGTGCTCAACACAGGTAAAGGGAAAAATGTACACCTGAGGATCATGCTATTCGAAACTACTGCCTTATATAGCAAACGAATTCAGCATGATTAAGGCTCGACTCAATAAACTCATGTATTCAAAACAACCGGTCAATTTGCACAGCTCAATATCAATGACAGCCATTTTCATTATACCCTCCTAGTCTAAGCATGGATTTAGTTGCCTTCATTTTGTCAATAGCGTCCGGTCTTCGTCACATATCATTTCTAACCTTTTTCCTGAGCTGCTATCAGTTTTCTTTGTTATTTTTATAAATTGACGCTATCACTTTTCTAATTCACTGAATTCGTTCGTCCTTTTTCTATCGTAGTCGCCTCACTGCCCCGAAATAATTGGGTCATTCAATTCTATTTTTTAAATTGAAAAGTCAACAAAAGGATCGATGTCAAAAGTGTTGTTCAATTTTACCGATTCAGTGCAACATTCTAGCCTACATGGTGTGATTATAGAAAAAAACTCTCACAAGGAAAATAAAAACACTTCAACGAAAAATACACCACATCAAGAGTCCCACGCCGCTGTCATGCCAATAAATCGTACTTTGTAAACCACACATTACTGGGAGCAAAATGACGCCAAAAGTGTCGTTTGTGTTCACATAGCATGAATATGTTGTTTTGCGGTTTTCCATATGCGCTGGCCCCCGCTAAAAGCACTCGTATGCAACACAGAGAGGGGGAAGCGGCAATACGATGCCTCACTCATTGGATTCAACATAATTATTCGTGGACATGTTTGATCAGTAAATTACATTCTGGTAATTATTGTGTGATTTTGCGAATTAGTCGCAGTGTTAATAGAAATTTCTATTTCGCAATAATATGAACATTAAAGTCGAATAGCAATTTCGACTGCCATACCACGCATATACACATTCTGTGATGGATGATAAAAGTTATCCGTCCATCGTAAAAAGGGATCCCTCAGCGCTCAGCAATGTTTCCATTTTTTGTCTAACGTTTCTCTATCCCTGAATATAATTTTAAAAACTTTTGATAGAGCTACCGAAATGCATCACGTGGAGTGCTTTTGATGTGTTTTCTACACATACTCCCACTGTATGTTTATCTCAGCGAAAGTAGTCACGCGATGATGCTCTGAGAGCTTGGAAGGATACGGAACCGCGCTAGACATCGGCTAAATTGAACTCTTTAACTTTCTCTGACAGTATCGGGCACTGTATATATGAGAATGGAATGTACTCGTTTAATTTGTTCTGTATGTTGGAACGTTCCTTGTTTGCGTTAAATACAATCGTCATTCAACTCGGAGGAAAGCCCTCAGCGCAAAGAAAGTTATTCGTTTGTTTAGACAGCGTGCAGTCAACACTGAACTTTCCAAAATGGATAACTTCCTCTAGGTAGAATTTACATATAACTGAGTTCTGTTCATTATGCTGTAATCAAATCAAAAAGTATTTCCGAAACATTTAAAATGAAAACGGAATAATGATTTTTTTTTCTGTTGTGGTTGTTTGGGGATTCCTGTTAATTCAGCTATTCCATGCTAAACCGATATAGTGGTTCTCGGATTTTCGTGAAAATTGATAATTTTGTTCCTTAACCCTTTTACGTACAACATCGAGTCTTACTCAATGTGAAATGATTGTGCCAAAACGTACAACATTGAGTCTCTTTCGTGGTGCGCTCGCATATTACAAGGCACAGAGACGCTCAGCAGAGAAGTGAAATTACTCGATCCATCGAGGTATTTGCATTCTCGCTCTTTCGAAAATCAAATCGTACGGGAAGGGGTTAACGCAAAATATTATACGAGATTTTTTTTTCTCGTTAGGGTGACTATTTTGATTTTAACGTACGAAAAATATTCATTTTTTCCTATTTTTTTCCAAAAATGACTTTTTACAAAAATTTCTAACTTTAGAACTACTGAACCGATTCAGATGATCAATATATCAAATTGAAACTAATTAGCTGGTCTTTTTTGAAAAATAGTATACTAGCAAAAAATTTGAACTTTGTTTTCTTAATCATGTATTTGTTTTTGTTTTTTACTGTTTACATGGTCTCTAAACCAAGAGCGCTATATTTTTGAATATTTTTTTCTCGAAAGTTGAGATTTTTTTACATAACATCCGAAAACTAGAAAGGTGTATTTTTTTGTTTTTGAGTTATGATTTTTCAAAATTAACCGCAGATCCAAAAAATCAATTGTTTTCCCTTTTTCCAACATAAAAATTTATAACTTTTCATAACTAGCTAATGTTTTCGAAAAAATATAACAATTGCCAAAAAATGATTTAAGCTAAGGTTTTTTACATAACATATGCATAAATCAGAGAAGTGCTAGTCTCGGTCTAGTAGTCTAGTAGTTCGAAAGCTATGATTTTTTGACAAAAGTAATTTTCTGAAAAAAGGAGGAAAATGATTTTTCGGACCATTGGTTAAATTCAAAAAATCATAACTTAAAAAGGATAAAAACACCTCTCTGATTTTTTGATATGCTATATAAAAAATCTAGCCTTCGAGAAAAAATATAAAGAAAATACAGGGAATCTTCGATATAACGTACCCTCGTTATAACGTACCCTCGATATAACGTCACTCGATATAACGTACATTTTTCCTCGATATAACGTTCACATTTTCAAAGTCCAAAGAAATAATTTTTTGAATATTGTTTTTCTGAAAGAACAATAAATTATCTGTATTTTGATACTAAAGCTTGATTTGTACTTTCAACCAATCACATGTTTTGTGATACCGGATTCTGAATGAATCAAATTTTAATCAACAGTACAAAGGGGAACATAATGAGAAAAGTTGGCTTCGTCTTCTAGTTGAATTTATTCATTAATTTTACTCGAACAGCAACACAATAAAGTAATATAAGCTACGTTTCTGAGTTCTTTATTATGCTTCGATATAACGTACAATTCGATACAACGTACAATTTTGAAAGTAAAATGTACGTTATATCGAAGTTACCCTGTATAGCGCCCTTGGTCCCAAGACCATGAAAAACAAAGTCCATCAACAATCATGAAAACCAAATCCATTTTTTCACCTCAAAATATTAGGGGAGAGGGGGGAGAGGGGGCACATTCGGACACTTTTTTTTCCTTGATTTTTAATATTTTTTTGTAAATTTAAAAAAAAATCCTCAATTCATCGTGGTTTTCATTTGGACATCAATGTATCATATGGTTTATTCAAATTTTTGAAAATTGCCTTTTTTTCCTAATGTGCCCCATGTGTGGCACGGCAGTTTCGGACAATCCTGTTGCACTTTCGGACAACGAAAAAAAAAATTAAATTTTTAGTTTATCAACAATTACTTCCGTTTCTTTTTGTTTCCAGCATATTCCGCATTTTTCTGTTTATCAGTATTTGTCTGAAAAGAAACTGTTTGCTACGAGAGTTAGTTAAAAATTCGTGATTTTGCTTTCTTCCGTTTTCGAGTGGTGGTTATTCGCGGTGAAGTTTTTGGAAAAGGTTCAACATTTTCCGGGGACAAAGTCGTCAAAGTAAAATCTATCAGTGCTGTAGACGCAATGTTTTGCAGCATTGTTGTATTACCTGATGAATCAGTTGCTACCTCCGCTCCAGTAGGTGAAATCATTTGAGCATTAAAAAGCCTTGTCCGAAAAAACATTTCTTGAGAATGGATGTCATTTTGAATCCAGCTAGGATATTACTCAGATTGAAAGAAGCATTATAAATAAAGTGACGAGATGGTCAGAGGTCTAACGCGGGACACCCAAAAAAAAAACTTTATGTATATACGTCATTTGAACATAACATTTATTCATGAAATTCTGAACATGTGTCCTTGCAATTGAACCTGATCTGTATTATTTCTTTCATCTTGTAATTTTTCTGTGGCACAAATTTTGCTTACGTTTGAAAAAAACTCGATCAGTCAGAGCATTTAAGCCTTGGAACCACGATTCGAATTCAACAATTTTTTTTCAAATTTCCGAATGGAATATTTTAAAATTCGAAGCGATTTTTTTAAATTTTAGTGTTAACGCATGCATTAGAAAAATTGACTAATTTCGGATGGCGATGGAAAAAAACTAGATAAGATAATACAATGGAACAAGTTTTCCTTGAATCTTATGTTTATTAGGCCTTCAACAAAAATGATTTTTTTTTATCTCATTTATTTATTAGGCTCATTAGCATTTTAGCTGTAACAGAGCCGGGTTTAATCGTGTACATGTACATATGTTTATGTTTCTATGAATTGTGAATTACACAGTAGTTAGTAGTAGCCATTTAGGCGTTAAGTTTTCTGTTCCATTACATTATGGCAAATTACACAGTAGTAGCCATTTAGGCGTAAGGGTATTCTTTCTGTTCATCCATTGTTCAACAGACCGGACAGCGGAGACAGTTGATATTGATCATTGTTGAGTTATTTATAGAACAGCAGCCCGATGTTTCTTGCAGAGCAGAGCAGTTGTATGGATGTATCGATCTTTGTTCCACCGTGGATCGATTTCCATCGCTGATGATGGTTGCGTGGACGTAGTTATTCTATAACAACACAAAGATGGTCAATTGAGGGCCCTGAGTTTGAACTCACGATCGATCGCTTGGTAAGCGAACGCGTAACCAAGTGGCTACGAAGACCCCCAACAAAAATGATTCAACGCTGTTAATTCGCAGCAGCCTTGGCGAATGCCTTCAAGCAACTTTATGATTTTTCACACTGCCAGCTCCAGCGAAGAAGATGGACATCCTGAGACACTTCGTGTCCACCGGATATAACCGATTTGGTATTTACAACATCTTTCCCTGCCGCTCCTCAAGCCGGGAGATCGAAACAACCGGCCAAACGGTGGAGAAGTATCTGGTCAGAATGAACATTTTTATGCGGAAGCGTCAGAAGAGGTCAGATGAAGTAGCTGGAGGTGCTGGTGAAAAACTTCTTTCCGGCGAAGCACTATGTCGTGCTCATAATGAATGAAGAAACCTAGTTGACGCTAGAATTCAACGAATGGCAGGGGACCTGGTACCCCACAATTGAGGTAAGCATTGACGTCTCTGGCTGACGATCGGCGCTGAGGGAATGTCCAAGCCGTACTGTTTTCGAGTCTTGTGGTGAACGCAGAGATATACACAAAGTGCATGTCGGAAGTTGCCGCTTTCATAAAGAGGTATCACGCAGCTGAGAGATCAATGGAGGAGATGAATCGGCTGAAAATAAACATCGTAGCGAAAACCGCCAACCATACCAACATCCCCCAGCTGCGAGGGATAGAAAAAAATTGGGCGAACTTCAAACGGAAGATTTCCTTCAATAACTTCATGGGCAAAACGGAGAAACAGCTGGCCGCTAAAGCCACGTAAAGGTTAAAGAACATGCCGACATTTACCTTTTCATCGGCCATGGTTGAGGTTCCGGCCGCAAGTCCGCCTGGCACTTTATTTACAATACTTCATCAAACATCTCTGCCTCTTCCTGTCCAGCATCCACAAGTTCTTCCGGCTTATCTAACACATTGATCCCCGAATGAACTATAGGACCGAGAATGAATTTTTCGTCTAACTCACGTCGGTCCCTGCGGGTCAATAGGACACAAAAAAATCCCAATTTTATTGCTGTCGTTTCTACTTGACACTCTCTAAACAAAAAGTACACGTTCGGTGCGATGAAACTGGCTCAACGAGTTAACCTTCGGATTCATTGAACGGTCTGCCAAATAAATGTTTTCTTAAGTTCATCCATTTAAGAAAATCAACATGATCAAATTCTAATATTGCAAAATGTTGATATCGCGGGACATTTTAGCTTCTTTTGCCAAATGCGGGACGTTTTGCGGGACGTAATCTAACGCGGGACATTTTGTCGAAATGCGGGACGTCTGGTCAGTTTAATTATAAACCGAAGCAACTATACCTGAAAGGTCGTGTATAGAAAGGATGGTTGAGTAGCCAATCGTTCTGAGAAACTGAAAGCTTTTTCTTGAAAGGGCCCATAACTGAAACATTCAGCGTTTGTTAGTGATTTGTCGAAAAGATACATGAATTGTGCAATTTTCTCAGAAATATTTAATTGTTTCCAAATCATCTCATCTACGTTGATGCTGGTTATAACGGTTTTCTTTTTGTAGTTTCGAACCCTCATTAGGTCTGAGAATCAGACTAAATTGATGTTTGTTAGTAACCAACAATCAGACACAAATTTTATGAGGTATTAAACAGTTTCCGTATGTGCCCCGTGACCGATGTCCGAATTTGCCCCACCACCATCCGAAGACAAATCATAATTTTATCTAATAAATAGACCTTTATGTCCCCGTTGTATGCACGTATTGACGTAGGACTACGTCTTCCATTAAGGGTGCCAAATCAGAAAACAGGTCACGTTATTTTGAAATAAAGTTCACGTTAATAACTAATTTTGCTGCGAACGGATTCTGACGATTTTCATACCAATCGAATCGGAAATTCTCTAAGATTTGTTTGATATGCTATGCATTACAATCCCATAGTCTCTAAATAGTTTAAATTGATGAAAATTGGAAGCATTCCCATTTTCCCATACATTTGTTCTGTCCATTTGTGTGCTTCCATAACAGAGCTATCAATAACGGGTAACTTATGCAACCGCGAGAATAGAAACAATGAAGGGAGATAACGCAAAAAGAATATTTGCGACGTATACTCCACCCTGGCACATTGAGTACACTGTCGCTAGCGTATTAATATTGCATATCCTTTGAGAAAAATTTTCACTTCCCGTTTGGTGGTCATCGTTGCCGGTGAGTGTCCAGTGGGAATGAATTGTCTTTCTCATTCTGCTCATTTTGTGTCATCTTCGCTGCCGCTTGAGCTGTGGACGCGAGCGAATATTTCACTCGTTCATTTGCTGTGGATCTGGTATTGCAATCCCCCCCCCCTCCTTTCCGATGCAACATTAGCCTAGCTTTTTTATCGGTGTTGAATGAGAACCCGAGAAACGGTCATTCTCGCGATGTTTCATCTGTGTGTTACCGTGGCGATGCACGGAAGACGTCTATAAGTGCGATACTACTTAGGCAACACTAAACAACATTAAGCAAGACAATTGACACTTGCAAATATTTTCACTTTTATTGTTTTTATTGGTTGCCAAAAATATATTGAAGGAGTTAAGGAATGTGGAATAACGGTGGGTGCTAATGGAACAAATATTTAATCGCATGTGACCGAGTGTATGTTCCATGTGCGAAAAAAACCGCTGGGAGCAGGGTTGCCAATAATATTTTTCAAGAAACTGGAAGAGTTCTCTTAAAAAAACTGGAAGAAAACTGAATCCTGTCAAATCGTTTTATTTTAAGAAGTTCAGCTTTGATTTATCTAACATCACATTTTTTTATTTATTCCTACGCTTGAGAAATAGGATTTCCTTCGAAGCGTATGTAGTTCATAAAATAGTGAAATAAACCATCAATCAACCATCCGAGCAGAACAAAATAACGTTTTCAACCACTCGAACATTACTGTGAAACAATATTTGAGAATCTTTTCTTCTAGAACCTTTAGAAAATACGGTTTTATTTGGATAAAACATGGAAAAAAAACTCGTGTTTTTGCTTAACAATGTGATTATTTCACGTGCATAAAACAATGAAACAATATTTGAGGATCTTTTCTTCTAGAATCTTTAGAAAATACTATATAAAATAAAACCTATTTGGATAAAACTTGAAAAATCTCCTATTTTTGGCTCGACAATATGATTAATTGACGTACACGGTTTCTGGTTATAGATCAGTGCATCAAACCTAACCTTAATCCTCTGTTCTTTTCCTTCTCGAATTTTGACTTTTTTGGTGTTTTTTACCATCTCCGTAGTTATCTTTTTCGCAACCATTAAGAATATGCGTACAAAAGGGTACTAAAAGATAGCTCTCCTCCGTCACGATTAAATTTCTTCAGAGCGTACGCGCGATGCATAATGGAACATATTTTCGGGTTTCTAGAATAGTTCTCTCGGCTTCTCAGGTCTCCAAATGATAACTCTTCCCTTAGAGATTGGAGTTCGAAATATAGCCGGTCCAGTTAGTTTTAGAGTTCTTCCGGTTATCTTTCCAGGTTTCCCAATAATAACTCTCCGCCGCACAGTGGGGCCGTTCTAAAAAAAAGGACGGTCAAAAATCTTTTGATGTATTCAGAAAAGTTGTTCAGAATGTTGATTTGGATAATTTGACGGTTTCATTTAAGCTCTTAATAAGTTACAGTAAAAATTAAAAAAACTAACTTTTTATACTTACGAGATAGTTCAGCAACATTGTAGAGCTATAAATTTCATGAAACTATGCTGAAGATACATAACATCTATCTATCAGTCCTTCAACGATATAACTGTTTTTCTAGGAAGACTATCTCAAAACTAGTTTTTAAACTTAAGTTATACCTATATTATATTATATCAACTCAACATGTTCCACAAAGTTTTAGATAACATAAAAATACATAACTTTGCTGATGACACTATTAGTGTTAAATGACACCATTGCGACGTATAGTGATTACAAAGCAAAAAAATGTCACTTTTATTCATTAAATTATTCAAAAATGTGCACGTTTGTGCATCAATACTCAACGTCATTTTGTTCGTCAGGGTTTGGAGTATACAGCAAACTACTTTTCGAACTCGGGAACTCTCGGGAATTTTCTCGGGGCATTTCTGGAGAATCTGACGCAAGGTGAAGATTTGGTCAGTAGTAGACTGACCTTCGATGCAGCCGGCCTGACCACCTCCCACGAATCTGTTTGTCAGTTGCGATAGACGACGGAAGATGATTTGGGAAAGCACCTTGTAGGCGGCATTCAGGAAAGTGATTGCACGAAAGTTTTCACAGTCTAATTTGTCCCCTTTCTTGAAGATAGGGCAAATAACCCCATCTTTCCACTCCTGCGGTAGTTGTTCTGTTTCCAAAATTCTGATAATCAGCCTTTTTGCAGATAACTAACCAATATTTCCGGGCCCATCTTGATAAGTTCCGCTTCGATGCCATCTTTGCCAGTTGATTTGTTGTTCTTCAACTGTTTAATAGGATTCCTTACTTCACCTATCGTTGGGGGTGGTACATCTTCATTATTTACTGCACCAACGTAATCGCTCCCATTGTCATTTTGATCCTCTGCCTGTATGCCACAGTTTTAAGATAGTCTCCCCAGACAATCAGTTATATCTGGACTGGACTGATAGATAGCGTACTCTTCAGCAAAGTTTCATGAAATTCATAGCTCTACAATGTTGCTGCAGGCATAACTCAACTATCTCGTAAGCATAAAAAGTTTTTTTTTAATGTTTACTGTAACTTAGTGACAGTTTAAATGAAACCGTCAAATTATTCGAGTCAACATTCTGAACAACTTTTCTGAAGACACCTAACCTCTAAAATGTAAGGTAAGACGATAAAACATTTTTGTCTTTTTTCAGAACGGCCCCACTGTGAGCCGTCGCGAATGGAGTTCTATAAAGTGTTTAAGCTATGAATAACATAAGATATCGCAGGGATGATTGATTTTAGAGCAGTTCTCTCAGGTTTCTCACAATTAAATTTCCAACGTTGCGATTGGATTTAAAAATAATCTTATATATACTACTCAACTACTAAAACTACTAAACTGCATCGTGAATTTATTTTACAATAACTTAGTAAAATGAAGCAACCATATAAAAAAAAAACTTAATAAAACTGGACAATATTTTAAAAAACTGGATGATTTTAGGGTTTAACTGTTTGACTGAATCGAGGAAAAAATTTGGAAGAATCCAGTTTAAACTGGAACATTGGCAACGCTGGCTGGGAGCACGAGCTATTTCTAGTACAGGTCGGACTCGATTATCCGGAGACTCGGTTATCCGGGATTTGATTATCCGGAATTTTAGACTCGATTATTTTATTTTTTGGAAATTTGGGTAATTATGGGTATCAAATGAAAGGACTTAATTAGTAGAATGCAGTTATTTATCAAAAATGCAAATCCAAAATGGCGGATTTCATATTTTTTCAGAACCCCATCAATATGGGTATCAAATTAAAGGGGTTGACTAGTAGAATACAATTATTTATGAAAATACAAATCTAAGATGACGGTCACTACAGAATGGCGGATTAAATATTTTCTCAGAACCCCATTAATATGGGTATCAATTAAAGGGCTTGACTAGTAGAACACAGTTATATATGAAAAATACAAATCCAAAACGGCCGCCATCACAAAACGGCGCTATATTTTTTTTCAAAGCTCCATTTGATACCAATATTGAGCGGATTGCAAAAATACTTAGTTGACCAATTTGTGGCGTCGACCTTTCAAGCCAAGTCAAGTCATTCAGCCATTTTTAGCGATGGTCAAATTGAATTTTTCAAGATAATGGAATACGCAGTTCTATAATGACAGTAGAATTATAGGTATGTCCCAAATTTCAGATCAAACAGTCAACAGAAACGGGGTCATTTTTCTATCAATGTGGTACAGGCAAGCTGAATGGAACCATTAAAAAGTAATTGTTTATTTGGAAATTGCGGTCATCTTGGATTTCGATTTTTCATGATCTACTGTGTTCTACCAGTCGAGCACTTTCATTCGATACCCATATTGATGGGGTTTTGAGAAAATATATACATAATCCGCCATTTTGTAGCGGCTGCTATCTTGGATTTTCGAGATCATGGAAAACCCAGTTTTATAATGACATCAGAGATAAAAATGTGTTCCAATTTTCAAATCAATCGGTTAACAGGAAGGGGGTTAAATTTCTATTAATGTGGTACAGCGCTACATACAAAGTTACAAAGTTACAAAGTCACAAATCATAATTTTATTACGTTTACCGAGAGAAAATTTCTTTTTTTTTCATGACTCAATTATCCGGAGGATTCGATTATCCGAAGTGAAAAAAAACTCAATACTCCGGATAATCGAGTCCGACCTGTATATAGTGAGCTATGTGAATACCAAAGTATCGCTCATAAAAACACCAAAACTATGAAGTAATAGTCAATAGTTACGACTTGCAAACAAGGATGCAAAATTTCGAAAGAACATGTTAAAATCGAAGAGCAATTTTTATCAGTGCAAAATATCTCCACCGACACTCTTCTCTTCTTTCTATCGCGGTGCCGCGGTACCTATGACTGCTGGCTCACCATCACGTTTGTTTTGATATAGTTTTCGTTCCATCGACGGAAATATCAGTTCATTCTCGACGTCAGTGAATGATCAAGCCAAAAATATCACCTTCCATTGCGTCTTGATAAAATTTTCGTTGGTCATACACCCATAAACTCAGCACTCGAATGTGCCGTTGCCCATCGATGTGTGTGCAATAAGTGGCACAAAAATGGGACCGGGGCTAGAAACATACCTAATGAGTAATTAATAGGCGCAGTTCGAGTATCCATTGAGTGCATTTGCCAGCTATGAATCTATACTGCAAAAATCAATTGATTTTGCATCCAATGAGGAGGTCTACATCGTACGTTGCAATTGGCTTCACATCCACCATAAATGGAAGCAAAAGCACTGTTGGAGTGGAGCAGAACAGCTTGGCTTGGCCCACAAAGCTTACAGGCATAGATAAGTTTTCTAACAACATCAGCATTGAAGAGAAGTACCTCATTTTACATATCAGAAATTTTACTTTTAATTCTAAATGCACCGGCAATCGTTTGATCAGCTATGAAATGCAACGGAGAGCTATCGAAGCGATTGCTAGTCGAACGCTTGTTGTTTGCCCAATCGTGCACTGTATCGTGAATTTGTATTACAGTGGATGAATTAATGCCTCATTAGAACAGAATTGTTTCTGTCAGTGAATATTTTTTTTTTATCCTATTTGTTTATTTCAGGCTCATTAGCATATTAGTTGTAACAGAGCCGAATTTTAATCGGGTACATGTCCCATGGTTATCATATCTATAATTAGCACATTACACAGTTGCCATTTTTCGGCGTAAGATGATAGAAGGAATTCCATTGCATATGGTACATTTTACACAGTATTCATTCAGGCGTAAGAGTAATCTTTCTGTTCTTCCATTATCCAGTTAAACCACCGGACAGCGGAGACAGTTGATATGATCATTGTTGAGTTATTAATAGAACAGCAGTCCGATGTTTCTTGTGGAGCAGAGCAATTGTATGAATGAATCGATCTTATTTCGACCGTGGATCGATCTCCATCGCTGGTGATTGTTGCGTGGACGTAGTTATTCTGTAACAACACAAAGATGGTCAATGAAGGTCTTGAGTTTTGAACTCACGATCGATCGCTTACTAAGCGAACGCGCAACCAATGTGACTACGGAGATCCCCTGTCTGCGATGTATTGCATTCAACAAAATATTTCAGATATCGCGTCAACAAAATATAATACATACCATGAAAATTTATTTTCAGAAAAATAACCATTCATAGACTCAACCCCAGCTTTTCGCCTGCGACCTACAAAATATACGAGTGCACCCTCAAAAATATGATTCAATAGCGGCTACGAAAATGTACCATTCGTACAGGGAAATGAGCGAGCCGAGACTCGTTGGTTTAATCTAGTTAAGAGATTTTCTTCCCATTCGTTTTCCTCCTGCGATTCTCATCCCATCCAAATGATGCACCCAGCATTAATATTTACTAAGTGCTATTGCTAATCCCCAGGTAGGAGATAGAAGTTTTGTGAAATGCAAATAGTTCGAGTGCACTCGGCGGTGCAGGAGTATGTGAGATGTGGTTCGGAATACGGTTGAGATTTTTATGCACAGGATATATGTGCGAGTACCGATACTAAGAGGAGTAAAAGATTATGGTGAGTGACAAAAGGTTTTCGAAGCGCAAATCTTCAATGGTTGATTGATTGGATTTGATAGGATAAACAGCGGAAAATCAGTGGTTACCCATCATATAGCGAGCCAGATTGAATAGGTAAACCAGCTAATAGTGAGAGCTTCCTCGCAGGTTGTACCGCCATATTCAAAACCACAACGGAGGTGTTGCCAAAACCCTCGGCAATAATTAAATAAATACCGTGTCACTTCGACGATTCGAAATATTATACACCAAAAATGCGCTTAATTCTCATTATGGTTGGATTCTGATACAGTTTATCCGGTGAAACTACAAGCAGACGCCACAGCTCTTACATTAGAGGAAAACTTTACTGCTATTAGCTGACTTTGGTTACCCCAACGTGTAATTGAAAGATTGAGTACTTCATGATAATTTTTTAAATGAAACCAAGCTGTTGCTGCCATATAAGAATATTGAATCGGGAACTCATTTTATTCACTATCGTCTTAGTACAAGTAGGTTCCTATTAATTACCTGAGCCTATTTTCGTCAGTGCGTACAAAGTGTCATCCCTTTCATGCCAATCATCCAGAGCAAACTCGACAAATATTAAACAAACATTGCTATCGCGTACTATACACACAAAATCATAACACTCTGTACGAACATTACCGTGCTGCTGAACATGCAGAACAAAATCTGCCTGCAAGTGACACTCTCATCCTGGGCAGGTTGTTTGCTCAGCAAATGTGTATAAATCTCTATAAACAGTTGCAATGAAATGTTTACCCCAAACTGCCGTGTGGAAAGACGCTTGCCATCACTTGACGACGATGGTTTCGTCTCGGCGAGTGGCTCTTTCAGGCGGCGCGCTTGGTAACCGAATGGTAGCACCGTTCAAGAGCTGTGGTTGAAGTGCAGGTTGATATAAATTTCTCATGATTCTGGTGTTTGACATAGACGTTTTGCGATGCCCGTGCACCATCTTTCTCGAGTTGAGTTCCTTCGTTTCATATTTATGGTGTAATGCGGTGCAAGACTGGACAGCAGCGCTGAAATTTAAAGAAGATTCAGGCGTCGTGCACAAATTACGTAACGCTAAAAATGCGATTTTTGGATACATAGCCCCCAAAGGGGAAGGAAGATAAGTTACATACAATACATAACAGACGGAAGAATCTGTGTTATGGTCTGAAAAAATCTTTTCATATTAGCTGATGAATATTGCCATGCATTAATTACTAAATCTATCTTGACCTAAATATCTGAACTTAATACTAAATTAACTTAAATGTATTTGAACTTATTTCCTATGTTACCTAAACTTATATCAAATCTATCATGCATTTAGAACCCAATCTTGAAGGGTCACCCTAGAATTTTGTAACGAAGATAATTGTGAGAAGAGAACAATTCAGTTCAACGTCCACCACTAGTGGTCACTGTAAATAGCTAGGATAGGAAACTATTTGTTAAGAATAGGTCAGTACAAAATATATCGTTGGAGAGTGAAGTCAACCATCCAGTGTTTTATTATGCAGCCGCGGAATAAGCTTCAAAGAAATTCATAGAAGAATTTCATCTAGAGATTGGATAGTCCCCCGAATCTCCTGTAATTCGCGGTTGTTAGTGCAACATAAGTGCATCAGGCGCAACTTGCTGTGCACAAGTGGCCGAGCATCATCATCGTTGGAGTCAACGGATTCAACGGATAGCCAGCGTCAGTGTATTCCACCATTGCATCGCTTCTTCTGGGCCGTCGTTTATCGCCGGTGGAAAATCCTTCGAAAAGGAACGGGTAAGCCCCAACATTAGCTTTTTCTCAGAGAACCTTTATTGAAATCTAAAATTATGCTTAAAAATTACATTATAAACCTAGTCCAATTTTTAAGCATAATTGTAGCTTTAGTATCATTGATTGGCATAGAAATTATTGGTTAGACGAAGTTGATGGTATCCACGTAATGCCAGGAAACATATACACTGTAGTACAAAAAACATTGCCTAAGAGCCTAAGACCGCTCGGGCGCGTGCATCTGGTGACAGCGGTGTGCGGACCGCGATAGTGTTAAACATTTTAGATTAGCAGTTCGAAAAGTGATAGACAATTTCTCGGTATTTTAGAGTTTCTGCACCGGAAAAGTGTGTTTGTGTGCGCGTGCTACTGAGCTGGAGTATCGATTTACACAATGATTTAATTCAATATCTGAAGGAAGTACATGTCGAATGCGAGCAGTTAGAGGATATTGAACAGCAACCGCAGAATCGATTCAACCAACACTACAATAACAATAGGGGACGGCATCAAAACTTTATGCAAAACAGGAATTCTCAGAATTTCAACCATAGAGCGGATCTCTACCAAAGGCCAAATCAATATCCGCCTAATCAAAATAATAGACAATGGAATAATCACGATAGGGGCTCACAACCCAACAATGTCCACTATCAATATCAGCATAATCAAAATAACCGGGGAGTAAACAATTATGAAAGGAGCACCCAGAACAACAATATTAATTATCAATATCAGCCTAATCAAAGTAATGGCCAATTTAGAAATTATGAGGGATTTCCTCAAAATGATAACGGTAACTACCAATATCAGCCGAACCAACATAATAGACAATTTAATAATTACGAAAGAGCTCATCAAAACGGTAATATGAATTCCAATCAAAGAAAATACTAATTTATGGGGGTTTTGTCAATTGCGTCCGAAATCCCCGTCATGTAGAAAATTACCCAAAAAGACGCTCTGAAACTAATACAGATGAAGATAAACTTATGTCTCATATCGAAAATGCTCGAGACACCACCGGAGCAACAAACTCTATAAGCCAATTAATTGAATGTATACCAACTCACGAAAAATTATCCATACAATTTACACAAAACAATCAATTCTTCGTAAACATCGCTACGATAAACAAACATAACACAGAAATTAAATATTTACTTGATACTGGGGGCTGTTTGTAATATAATGCGATTGGATACGGCCATCAACACAGGATGCCAAAATATCAACTATGCCGAAAAATTGTATATATCAGGTTTTAATTTGATGAGATCTGAAACTATAGGATCTGCGAAAGTAAAATTAATCATAGGAAACTCGTGCTACACAGTGAAATTCTATATAGTAAAGGAATTCTGTGTACCAGGGATTATCGGGGCAGAATTTTTGAAACAATACACCCTTCACATCGGTGAACATGTTTCATATATCGCGCTGCTAAAACCAAAAAAATACGAGGAATTCACAGACGAAGAACAAGTATCGGATATGAAAAATTGCGATAATATAATTTCGAATAATTACGATAAACAAACCATATGTGCCGAAAAGGCATGCCAAACCGAAAGGGACGATAGCACTTGTGGGCAAAACACCCAGAGTTGTCAAACCGTGAATATAAGTAATGAAACAGATGGACATATATACTAAAGGGTGTGTCACATCAAATTGCATCACGGAAAAAACGCTGTAGAAATTTAATTTTTAGGAATTATATCTTCAGCTTCCGCTTATAATCAGATAAGAGTGTATAGATCACGTTTTCCATGCTTCACTGTCAATTTTTCGTAAATTTGGAAAAATGTCGTCGAACGAAAAAGAGCGTCGTGAATTAATCCTGTGCACTCATTTCGAGAATCCGGAGTTGTCACATCGGGACATCGGTAAGATGCTGGGAATCGTCCAATCCACGGTCAGCAGAGTACTAAAACGATACTTCGAGAACCTAACCATCGACCGGAAGGTGAAGAACGGCAAAAATGGATGCTCCGTCAGTGAAAAAGATCACAAGCGCGTAGTTAAGCAGTTTAGACGTGATCCGAGAAGTTCGGTCCGGGATGTCGCCAATAAGCTGAATTTGTCAAGTTCATTCGTCCAGCGGACCAAGCAGCGGGAGGGCCTGCGTACATACAAGGTTCAGAAGGCTCCTAACCGCGACGAAAGACAAAACATGGTGGGGAAGACGCGAGCCCGGAAGCTGTACACCGAAATGCTGACGAAGCCGCATTGCCTGGTAATGGACGACGAAACCTACGTCAAAGCGGACTTTCGTCAGCTGCCGGTCCTATTGTTCTTCTCCGCAGAGGACAAATTCAGCGTTCCGGAGGTGATTCGCAAGCAGAAACTATCCAAGTTTGCCAAAAAGTACATGGTGTGGCAAGCGATCTGCTCTTGCGGAAAGCGGAGCGCTCCCTTCGTGATGACCGACACGGTAAACGGGCAGGTTTACCTTAAGGAGTGCCTACAGAAGCGCTTACTACCACTATTGAAGCAGCACGAGGGCCCGACCATCTTCTGACCGGATCTCGCTTCGTGCCACTATTCAAAGGACGTGTTGGAGTGGTACGAAGCCAACGGGGTCACCTTCGTGCCAAAGGAAATGAACCCGCCCAACGCGCCGGAGCTTCGCCCAATAGAGAAATATTGGGCGATTATGAACCAGGCCCTCCGGAAGAACCCAAAAGTTGTCAAATCGGAGGCGGACTTCAAGAGAAAATGGATTTCTGTTAAAAAAAAAACTACAACCTGACGTTGTACAGAACCTTATGGACGGGGTGAAGAGGAAGGTGCGAGCATACGGGCTTGGGCTCGAAGTATGAGTAAAAAGAAAATGCCAAAAGTTGTTCAATATTTTTTATGTTACTGTCTAAAATTTTCAAAAGGATCGGTCTACTGGGCGAATTTCTACAGCGTTTTTTCCGTGATGCAATTTGATGTGACACACCCTTTATAAGCGAGATACGACTAATTCGAACAAAGTTAACCAGGATAACAATTCAAAATATAGAAACATGCAAACTCCTATACGAAATCATCAAAGTTATCTTACCAATACGCTTTCTGAACAAAGAACTGATGATATAGAAAAAAGGATAAGAGGCGAAACCTATACGAATGAAATGGAAAATTTTGAAATTCAATCATTCCAGGAAGAGAAATATATCCCAGAAGATTTAGACGCTAACCAAGACTATAGTTTAGTGGAAAATAAGAGATATAATCAATCATATGGTGAAAGTCGAATGGAAAAACTGTTTAATATCCTTGACTTCAAACATTTGGAGGAAAATGATTACGAAGCTATCAAAACAATAGTAATTGATTATTGTGATATATTTTATTTGAAAGGGGATCGATTAACTGTTACTGGGGCAGCAATACATGAAATTGAGACAACAACCAACGTGCCTATTAACAAACGGCAATATAGATTCCCCGAATCTACAAAAAACAGAGCTTATAATTTCTACTAACAATAAAGAAATAGAAATCGACACATTGAGGGCAGAATTAAATCAAAATAAATCGACTATGAACACGAAAGACCAGGAAATTAAGAGACTAATGTATAAGTTTGATTTATATAAAAACGATCTGGAAGTTAAGAAAAAATACTAAGTACGTGACCACGACCATCATTGGGGAACATTCTACAAATAATAATAACGATATCAAACAGTTCGCTAGTGAACAACGAAAAGCACGAAAATTTTGCAATATTACAATTTTTTGAATGAGATGAATGAGAGTTACAAAAGAAGGAATACATTATTAATATATGGAAAAAGTAATTATCGATTATTTTATGCGTGTAGATGCATATTTTTCCTCTGAATTTAAAAGAAAATGACAAAAGTGAATCTTCAATCTTCAATAAAACAGAGAAAGAAGAAAAAAAGAATTAAGTAATATATGAAATAAAATAAAAAGAAGAGGTAAATTTACGAAGCGAAACAAAGAAAATTATGAAATATCAATTTGTATTAATGAAACTAATATGAAATGATATATGAAAATAATATATTCTGAACAACATGGTTCGAAACAGGAAGGCGTAAAAAAATCGGATGACAAAAAAATATATTAGGCTGTCAAAAAAGTCCTGCGGTATTTTTTTTTGAATTTTCATTTGTTCATAAAATTAGTTACAATCATCTGTTTTAAGTCAAATATGCGCCGTTTTGTTCGATGACTTGTTCCCAACGAGATGCCAACTTCATAATATCCCTGTTATAGAAGCTCGCTTCCTTATTGGCAAAAAACTCGGATAGCCAATTTTCACAGGCCTCTTTTGTGGCTAACTTCTGACCACTTAGCTCGTTCGCCATGGACAAAAACAGGTGGTAGTCACTTGGTGCAAGGTCCGGACTATACGGCGGATGCAAAAGAACCTCCCATCCGAGCTCCCGGAGCTTCTGGCGCGTCACCAAAGAAGTGTGTGGCCTGGCGTTGTCCTGATGGAAGACAATGCGGCATCTGTTTATCAAAGATGGCCTCTTCTTCATGAGTGCTACCTTGAAGCGGTCCAGTTGTTGGCAGTACAGGTCCGAATTGAGCGTTTGTCCATAGGGAAGCAGCTCATAATAGATTATTCCTTGACAATCCCCCCAAACACACAGCAGAACCTTCCTGGCCGTTAATGAGGGCTTGGCCACCGTCTGAGTCGCTTCAGCGGGCTTCGACCACGACCGTTTGCGCTTCACGTTGTCGTAAGTGACCCACTTTTTATCGCCAGTCACCATCCGCTTCAGAAACGGGTCGATTATGTTGCGATTCAGCAGCGATTCACATGCGTCGATACGGTCAAAGATGTTTTTTTGCGTCAACGTGTGTGGCACCCATACATCGAGCTTCTTTGTGAATCCAAGCTTCTTCAAATGGTTAATAACGGTTTGATGACTTATCCCCAGCTTGGCCGATGCTACGGCTGCTACTATGCCGGTCTTTCTCGGCTAATCCAGCGATTTTGTCGCAATTTTCGACGACAGGCCTTCCGGAGCGTGGCGCATCTTCGACGACCTCTACACCAGAACGAAAACGTTGAATCCATCGTTGTGCGGTGGAAATGGAAACTGTATCGGGTCCATAAACTGCACAAATTTTATTGGCAGCTTGAGATGCATTTTTGCCTTTGTCATAGTAGTACTGTAAAATATGTCGGATTTTCTCTTTATTTTGCTCCATATTTGCGGCACTATAACTCACGAACGACTTAACCAAACAAAACACTGTCAAGGACTATATTATAGCGCGCAAAAATACCTTTCCAACAAGCTATAGTATGACTCGATACAATGAATACAACTAGATTTTTTTTTTATTCCGTATTATAATGACTTTCAACTCATTTGGCTGGTTCGTCACTTTTACTTCCATTTTTAGAAGAATGTCGGGAGTGAGAATTGAACTCGTGACCTTTAGCGTGAGAGGCATGGATATTACCACTACGCCAGATCGCCTCCACAATACAACTAGAACTACGCGCTTACAACGACACCTCGCGGAAATACCGCAGGACTTTTTTGACAGCCTAATATATATAAAATAACGTAATACACCATTATTGTGTATATTGTATGAAATGAATAAGAAAATACAGAATGAATGGACAAGGGAGGCGCCCCCGGAATGTAAACGAATATATCAAATGATGAAAAAGAAATGTATTTATAATGTGCCATTATGAAAAAGGAGTAATATAAGCGAAAATATAAAAGTAAAGAGGTAAACCTCTAATATATAAAGAAAAATAGGTAATATGCTATCTACAATATCTACAATAACAAGTTATCTACTATATTTTGGTGTAAAATTTATTTTATTTGTTCCTGCCTATACTAAATAGAACAATCTAAGTATTTTCACAGATCCCATCTAGGACCTACAAAAAGAGGGGGGAGAGTCCGCATCCACGGTTTATTTACAAAATCGGAACCGGAGTGACGTCCCACATCCGTCAAGAAGAGGAAGAGAGAGATCTATCAAGAGAGGAATGGTGAGAAGGTTAGATAAAGAAAGAAAACTTTATGAAAGAGAATACTTTCAATATAGTTTAATAACTGAATTAAATACGAAAAAAAAATTGATAATGAGGGAGAATATTAAAACAAAACAAAAACAGGAAGGAAAAAGCAAAGAAGAAAATTGTTGATAAATTGATAGCATTATAAGAGAGAATTGTGTACACTTTTGAAAACTTAATTCAATTTTATTGATGATCTTCGTAAAAATGTGAAAAGAAATGAAAAAAAAATTTTTATGTATATATATAAAAATCAATGTATAAATGTGTGATGTATAAACAAATGTATAAATATATACCGTGAGATTGTCAGAACGGGACGATGAAAAGGGACGACGTGCGAGACGTGGCCAGGCAAGGCAAGAGGAATGATTCGGCTTCCCAGCTGGATTGGTCACGAGAAGAGGACGACGAGTCATGCGGAAGGTCAATAGTCAACGGTGTTGGGTGCTGTGAGACGATGGAGCTAAAACAACATGGAGCAATTCGAGAGTCGAGGAAAGCGGGAATCGTGATCACCATCTGATCCTAAGGACACTGAAGTGAAAGTAGTAGAATTCATGATGGAACTGGATTCCATAATTGGAGTAATGATTTTGCACACTTTACGTTGACGAAAAAAATTACAGCAATCTCAAAACTGATTATATATGGCCGGAGATTGACAATGATAAAGGAAATAACTCTGATTAAATTAAAGATTGTACTAAAATAGTGACGAAAAGTGATTCAAAAGAGATGACACCAGATGAATGGGAAGCCTAGATTGCTGAAATAACAAAAAATTACAACCAGAGAAGCAAATGAAACGGGTAAACAAAAACGCGTTATTGACGTCGATTTCATTTCAACGATGGCGTGATGGACTTATGGACCGTTTTAAAGATTGTTCAGGAATAGGACCTAAGGAAATGCAACAGTGGAGAAAGATGGATGAGACAACACAACGCGGAAGAAGACAGGCAGCAACCCATACCTAGTATTAGAGACCAACCAAATGATAAGTCACAGCGGAAGATGAGCCGCCAGTCAGCGAATGGACACTAACAACGAAGATTTGAAAAAAAAGAATATATATGTATACAAATGTATACAAAAAAAATAAAATTAAATAAATGATACCGTTTAATAAATAATGAATAATTATATTTACAGTTAATAACAAAAATAAATTTACAAGAAGATGCACAAGAAACTAGGTAATTACAAAAGTAGACAAAATTTTAAAAAATAAAATAATAATAACATATACACGAAAACTGAAAAAACTGAAAAACGAACATTGGCGTGATTAACGGAAGAAAGAACAATATTTTTCAACCAGGAATTTTGGTGAAGGCTCGTGCATGGTTTGATTCAGTGCGTCCGGAAAGCTAAAGATAGCTTTCGCATCATTCAAGGATTACATATATACATTAGAGTGCCAATGAATGTATGGGAAAAATCGACCCTAAAATTTCAAAAAGTTATCCTATACAAAATGTTCACCACCTCGAAAAAACACTCTATGCAAAATTTCGGCTCAATCGGACTTAAGGGATGAGTGGCGCAAAGCGGTTGAAATTCGAGTTTTTTGGAAATCGAAAAATCACCCAAGGGGTGAGTAAAGGTAATCGGGGTTTTCGAAAAAAAAATTTCGATGCCAAATGTTTTAAAATTGCACGAAACGTATCATCTCGAAAAAAAATTTTTTTTGTCAATAAAGGATGTGTCACATCAAATTGCATCACGTAAAAAACGCTGTAGAAATTTAATTTTTAGGAATTATATCTTCAGTTTTCGCTTATAATCAGATAAGAGTGTATAGATCACGTTGGCCATGCTTCACTGTCAATTTTTCGTAAATTTGGAAAAATGTCATCGAACGAAAAAGAGCGTCGTGAATTAATCCTGCGCACTCATTTCGAGAATCCGGAGTTGTCACATCGGGACATCGGTAAGATGCTGGGAATCGTCCAATCCACGGTCAGGAGAGTACTAGAACGATACTTCGAGAACCTAACCATCGACCGGAAGGTGAAGAACGGCAAAAATAGATGCTCCGTCAGTGAAAAAGATCACAAGCGCGTAGTTAAGCAGTTTAGACGTGATTCGAGAAGTTCGGTCCGGGATGTCGCCAATAAGCTGAATTTGTCAAGTTCATTCGTCCAGCGGACCAAGCAGCGGGAGGGCCTGCGTACATACATGGTTCAGAAGGCTCCTAACCGCGACGAAAGGCAAAACATGGTGGGGAAGACGCGAGCCCGGAAGCTGTACACCGAAATGCTGACGAAGCCGCATTGCCTGGTAATGGACGACGAAACCTACGTCAAAGCGGACTTTCGTCAGCTGCCGGGCCTGTTGTTCTTCTCCGCAGAGGACAAATTCAGCGTTCCGGAGGAGATTCGCAAGCAGAAACTATCCAAGTTTGCCAAAAAGTACATGGTGTGGCAAGCGATCTGCTCTCGCGGAAAGCGGAGCACCCCCTTCGTGATGACCGGCACGGTAAACAGGCAGGTTTACCTTAAGGAGTGCCTACAGAAGCGCTTACTACCACTATTGAAGCAGCACGAGGGCCCGACCATCTTCTGGCCGGATCTCGCTTCGTGCCACTATTCAAAGGACGTGTTGGAGTGGTACGAAACCAACGGGGTCACCTTCGTGCCAAAGGAAATGAACCCGCCCAACGCGCCGGAGCTTCGCCTAATAGAGAAATATTGGGCGATTATGAAGCAGGCCCTCCGGAAGAACCCAAAAGTTGTCAAATCGGAGGCGGACTTCAAGAGAAAATGGATTTCTGTTAAAAAAAAAAACTACAACCTGACGTTGTACAGAACCTTATGGACGGGGTAAAGAGGAAGGTGCGAGCATACGGGCTTGGGCTCGAAGTATGAATAAAAAGAAAATGCCAAAAGTTGTTTAATAGTTTTTATTTTACTGTCTAAAATTTTCAAAAGGATCGGTCTACTGGGCGAATTTCTACAGCGTTTTTTCCGTGATGCAATTTGATGTGACACACCCTTTAATCAACACTCTGGGACTTTCGGACTTTCGGACTATGCAAAATATCAGCGCAATTTTGTTTTCGTGATAACTGTAAACTTCGACGAATCATGCAATTTGAAGACTTTTGGCATCAAAAAACTTTTTTGAAAATCCCAATTCCGGTGAGCTTTGGGTTTTCATAAAAACTCAAATTTTAACGCCTGCGACACTAATAAATGAAGTTCGAATGAGGTAATGTTTTTTTCATAGGGTATATTATCGTGCAAATCAACATTTCGCAGCAAGTTCCGTATGAAAAATCGATATAACTATTTTTATTTTTCGAGATGACACTAGATCTCGACGTTTCATGCAATTTCAAGACATTTGGCTTCAAATTTTTTTTTACCGAAAACCCCGATTTCCTCTACTCCTCCCTTGGGTGGTTTTTCGATTTTCAAAAAATTCGAACTTTGACCGTTTTGCGCCACTCTCCCTTAAGTCCGATTGAGCTGATATGTTGCATAGGTTATTTTTTTCGAGGTGGTGAACATTTTTTTATGGGGTAGCTTTTTGAAATTAGAGATGACCATTTTCATTGGCACCCCAATATACATGCTCTGGAATCCTTTCTTCTACTGTTTTTGCGTGGATATCGTCACGAAAAATTCACATTCCAGCAAAACAATGCTACTATTCATACCAGCAAGGAAACTAAGCAAAGGATTAAGGACTAAAAACTATTTTTTTGACTGGCCGACTCGCTCTCCAGACTTGAATCCTGTTGAAAATCTTAGAGATGCCCAGCTGTCTGTCGTGACCAGCCAATTACTGGTGAATGTCTCCACTCGGATTTTTTCCTGAAATTAGAAATTTTGTCCCATTAAATATTATTTTGTAGTTTTTTTATCGCCTTGCGAAACAAATTCATTTTTCTAATTAATAATTTATTCGAATGAAACATGTTTAGAGTATTACTTCTATTGGGATCCATTGGGAAAGCGCATGTAGAAATTGAGTCTCAAAAAATTGAGTCTTGCAAAATATTGAATTAAAACCCAAAACCCGAATCTGGAATTCGACATGTGAAATGAAACATTAAAATAGAAATTGGGAATTTAGAATTCAATACCAAAACTCAAAATCTATATGCACAATCAGAAATAAATATTGAATGAATGAAACTGAAGATATTCGATTAGATAAATGTTTCTGACACATGCCTTCTAAATATATTCAATAATGCTATTAAATTATTTTGTTGAAGTGTTTGAATCTGTAGAGAAACTCATTTCTGAATGTCATTAGGCCATGCAAAAATGTATTATTTTGTTGCCAAATTGTTTAATGCCCCACTTGACCTATTTTTAATCCTGTTAAATCCACGATTACTTCTGTCATCCTATTTCCCCTGAAACACAAACCCGATGACAACGTTGGAACTTCCCTACACTCTCCTAGCAGTCCACGCAACTTTTCCCCCAGAAATGAGAAGCAAATCAGCAAATTGATTATTATCGCACAAAAATACTCGGAAAAGATTTCGCCTCGCGACGTTTCGCTCGCGCTTGCTTCCGTATGACAGGCCATATTGTAGCAAATATAACTGACAACAGTGCACGAGTCTTGGCCTGTTTACGGGTGGCATTTGCCGTTATCTCTGCGAAAAACATTCCCAGTTCCTCTAGGCGCTTTTTGCGCGCAGTAAAATCTCGAGAACAGCAACTGCTTTGACAGCGTTGCCATTCAAACACAAAACTGTTGGTGTTTCGCGAAGCGTATAAAAAAATACAAGGAAGTTTTACTGAAACTTCTTCTTCCATGTTCTGTTTTTTTTCTTCTTGCTGTTGAATAAATAGTACATTGTGGAATGTGAGAAGTATTCTATCCGACAGCGGAGAGCATTTTTGCACTTTGTTAGTTGCTATTTGCAATGCGCTTTGCTACGAGAAGTGGCTCAAAAAAATCGTTGCGAAAAATCTGTTTTGCTGTGAAGTGCCACTCAGAACAAAAAACTTCAGTGTTATGTTTTGCGCTCTGAAATATGAAAGATAATTTTATGTGGGTACGTTTTCCGGTTGAATAAGCAATTTCATCATTCCATCAGCAATGAAGTGTACTGAAAATACATCCAATCAATCAAACAAAGGGTGATAAGGCAACAGGCTGTCCCAGTATGTCAACAAATTTCAATTCTTCAGTTCGATCTTGCCAAACAAGAGCTCCTAAAAAGTTTCATAAAATTGATTGCCCCACCAAGAAACAACATTCATCAAACCTCCACCGCTTATCAAACATAAATTCTATACATCGTTCTGTTCCATATTTGTTATTATTCAAGAAAGTAAAGATCGATTCAATTGTGTGTTCCCTCCCACCATCCAGGAACACGCATCCCAGAACTCAAGAAAAAAGGCTTCTGACGTGCTTCGGCAGTATTCCACTCATTCACCATTATGCTGCGGAAAGCAAGGAGAATTCTGTGTTCAACCCCCAATGGGAAAAGAAAAGGCCCCGTTCCATCCTACCGGAATGGTTAGCACGAAGAAAACGTAAACAACAACAACAAAAACAAGGCAACACTCCAGCCTCGCATCTGCTCATATGAATACCTCCCACAAATTCGCCGAACAAGGCCACTACAGAAGGTAAATAAAACCTCCAGTTCCACCTCCACGCAGCAGCAGTCGAACAAACGGTTCCTATACCAGTAGAAACAACAAGCGCGAAATAGGAATCATCATTCTATCAAGACCCGCACGAGCTTTTCCGTTCATCCGAACGATTCCTTATCATGTCACATTCCACGATTTAGAGCGTGACTAAAATAGGAGATCAAAGATTATTCGATTAGTGCTGTGCTTTGGTGGGGTTGATTGGTTGCTGCGAATCGTAGTGCCTATTGTTTTTCTCAAATATAAAAATATCCTTTTCCCACCTATTACGATCCCGTAGCAGATTTAGATGCGATTGAGGGGAACCATTTGGGGATTCGAGTTATAGAAAATACTTTGAGTATGAATTCATAAAATGAATTCAGAATAACCATACATACGCAGCTTTAATTTTTTTGAGTAAGCCTACTGAGAGTAACTTTACAAAATTAAACATGAAACATGTAACAAATACCGTTCTGAATCATATTTCGGATACTTTGTAAAAATATTAGGCTGTCAAAAAAGTCCTGCGGTATTTCCGCGAGGTGTCGTTGTAAGCGCGTAGTTCTAGTTGTATTCATTGTATCGAGTCATACTATAGCTTGTTGGAAAGGTATATATATATATAGTCCTTGATAGTGTTTTGTTTGGTTAAGTCGTTCGTGAGTTATAGTGTCGCAAATATGGAGCAAAATAAAGAGAAAATCCGACATATTTTACAGTACTACTATGACAAAGGCAAAAATGCATCTCAAACTGCCAATAAAATTTGTGCAGTTTATGGACCCGATACAGTTTCCATTTCCACCGCACAACGATGGATTCAACGTTTTCGTTCTGGTGTAGAGGTCGTCGAAAATGCGCCACGCTCTGGAAGGCCTGTCGTCGAAAATTGCGACAAAATCGCTGGATTAGCCGAGAAAGACCGGCATAGTAGCAGCCGTAGCACGGCCAAGAGCTGCGGATAAGTCATCAAACCGTTATTAACCATTTGAAGAAGCTTGGATTCACAAAGAAGCTCGATGTATGGGTGTCACATACGTTGACGCAAAAAAAAACAACTTTGACCGTATCGACGCATGTGAATCGCTGCTGAATCGCAACAAAATCGACCCGTTTCTGAAGCGGATGGTGACTGGCGATGAAAAGTGGGTCACTTACGACAACGTGAAGCGCAAACGATCGTGGTCGAAGCCCGCTGAAGCGACTTAGACGGTGGCCAAGCCCTCATTAACGGCCAGGAAGGTTCTGCTGTGTGTTTGGTGGGATTGTCAAGGAATTATCTATTATGAGCTGCTTCCCTATGGCCAAACGCTCAATTCGGACCTGTAATGCCAACAACTGGACCGCTTGAAGGTAGCACTCATGAAGAAGAGGCCATCTTTGATAAACAGATGCCGCATTGTCTTCCATCAGGACAACGCCAGGCCACACACTTCTTTGGTGACGCGCCAGAAGCTCCGGGAGCTCGGATGGGAGGTTCTTTTGCATCCGCCGGACTATAACCTTGCACCAAGTGACTACCACCTGTTTTTGTCCATGGCGAACGAGCTAGGTGGTCAGAAGTTAGCCACAAAAGAGGCCTGTGAAAATTGGCTATCCGAGTTTTTTGCCAATAAGGAAGCGAGCTTCTATAACAGGGGTATTATGAAGTTGGCATCTCGTTGGGAACATGTCATCGAACAAAACAACGCATATTTGACTTAAAACAGATGATTGTAACTAATTTTATGAACAAATGAAAATTCAAAAAAAAATACCGCAGGACTTTTTTTACAGCCTAATATCTTGAAATGCTTTCTGCCCTAAAGATATAACTATAGAATTAATATCCCAATTGATTATTTAGAATAACCCCTTGGTTTCACTAAAATTTTGAATGAAAATTACATTTCAATTATAACATAGTAGGTAAAAATTTAACAGCGCTACCCATTATCGGTTGTGTTCGTTTAGCGTGAGCACGTAGAATTTAACCATTCACCAAAATTTAACTTTATCTCGTGTTTCATCAGTTCTCACCATGGTTATCAGTTTAGTGATATTGCTTGGCAAGTGTTTCACAGTTGATTATTAAAAATAATCAAGCATAATGAAATTTTTCTTCAAAAAATTACAAAATAAAATGTCCGAAATTTGAATGGAACTTTTTCGCTACGATTCATATTTCGGACACTTGAAATTGGTGATACTACAATGTGAGTTTTCTGGCTTTTTTTTTGTCCCATTTATTTATTTCAGGCTCATTGGCATTTTAGCTGTAACAGAGCCGAATTTTAATCGTGTACATGTCACATATTTATCATATTTATAATTAGCACATTACACAGTTGCCATTTTTCGGCGTTAGAGTATTCCCTTCTATACCATTCCATATGGTACACACATTTACACAGTAGCAGCCATTTAGGCGTAAGAGTTTTCTATATCTGTTCTTCCATTATCCAGTTATACCGGACAGCGGAGACAGTTGATTGATCATTGTTGAGTTATTTATAGAACAGCAGCCCGATGTGTTTTGCAGAGCAGAGCAGTTGTATGGATGAATCGATCATATTTCGACCGTGGATCGATCTCCATCGCTGATGATTGTTGCGTGGACGTAGTTATTCTGTAACAACACAAAGATGGTCAATGAGGGCCCTGAGTTTCGAACTCACGATCGATCGCTTACTAAGCGAACGCGCAACCAATGTGGCTACGGAGGCCCCCCTTTTTCAGGCTTATTATGGATGAAAAGTGTAGATTCATATAATCCATCAACTTTTTTTGAAATCTCGTACAAACTACAGAGCAGCAGATAGATATGAGGGACTCTGGATGATTAGTGGACAATGTGCAACTAGATGAACTGAAAAACGTTGATTCCTCCCTATGCTGCCGTGTATTCTGGTAACTCATCAACTCACGGTAAAAGTAAGCTTCACGTTACTCCTGCAGTGACCACAAGCGAGTCCTGGGACATTTTGAATAGAGACACAGAACCTGTGAAGAAGTTGATTGAAATGACGAAGCACCAAAAACTTAAGGAAAGAAAAAGGGGAATTGAGTTGAAATGGATATCCTTGAATTATTTCATTACTTTGAACAACAAATAAACTTGAAATCATATATATAATTATCATTCAAGTAATATAACCCTTACGGTATTTTAAACCTTGAAGCTATACTCCATGTTATAGCTTCATAAAGTATTCAATTCTATCACACGGTTGCGCGTTCGCTTAGTGAGCGATCGATCGTGAGTTCAATACTCAGGGCCTTCATTTGACCATCTTTGTGTTGTTACAGAATAACTACATACACGCAACAATCATCAGCGATGGAGATCGATCCACGGTCGAAATAAGATCGATTCATCCATACAACTGCTCTGCTCTGCAAGGCACATCCGGCTGCTGTTCTATTAATAACTCAACAATGATCATATCAACTGTCTCCGCTGTCCGGTGGTCTAACTGGATGATGGAAGAACAGAAGGAATACTCTTACGCCTAAATGGTTACTGTGTAAATATACCATATGCAATTGGAATAATGGTGTATTATTCTGATGTTGGGTTTAATTACTCTGCTTCTTTTCTAGTTATTTTTCACTGAACATATTAACACGTTCACAATTAGAAAGTGACTGATCGCTTCGAAGCGGGGCAACTATTTTTATACAAATGGATTGACTGGAGAACCGCACAGGGGCGAGGCTTGTGATGCAATGTTTCGCTTTGCTCCTTCTCTTCCATTTTTCCTTTTTATCGAGTAAATTCGTTGTGTAAAGCTGATCTTATCGTTCATTCAATAAGTTGAGAACGGGTGAAACATAAACTGATTTTTTTTTTATAAAAATCCAAAGAGCAGTCGTATTCTTAGTCCTTGAAAGCAGTACCATTTTCGGTGAAATACTCTTTGAATTCTGTATCACCTTTATTTCTAACACATTGGATTCGAATAAAACTTTCTCTATCATTTTAGGTGTTCAACTTTAAATTGGCATCTCTTGATGTTTATTATTCTTGAGCGTTTCTCTTCCTATAAAAAAACATTTATGCCATTGGAAAACTATTTTGTACACATCCTTCATGAACTACAAGATTTCTGATGATATTTTACCAAGCTTCGGGACTAATCTAACAACTGTTATTTGTCCCATGTTATGATTCGAACATCAAACAAAAACGCCTTCCCGGAATACATTCAAATGTATATTATTTAACAATCGAAAAATTATACCAGATGGTACAACTAATTAATATATCAATACATATTTCGCATCCCTGTTTGCTGAGATTTAGTTTGAGCATTATTGACACACTGTGTACCTTTTCTGTAGCAGCGCTATATTCGCGAAACGGAATAGATCTATTTACTACTAGCTGAACGGCTATCTTCGTCCCACCAATAATTGATATTTTGTTTTAATCATTTCGAACATTCAAGTTTCCACAGAAATAATTTTTTTGTACGTACTCGCGGTATATCATTTTGCACACTCGCGGTATTTTTTGACGCACACTAAGACGCATCAAACCTGATACTCACTGTTTGGACCCGAATAAGGTTCACCCATCTCCAGTTCAACCTAGCTTAATGTTACATTTAACCAAATGAAGGAAAGGTTTAAATTCCTAATAATTAGGTTCAAATCACACTGCTTCTAATTGAACTGTTCAGTTCACATCAAAGACACTTTCAACAGCTATTTTAATTCAAGGCAAATGAATCAAGAGAAAATCAACAGATGATAATGATGAAGATGATGATCCCGCCCCGTACCCCTCCAGACATTTGAACGAGACGTGTTGTTTTTGTTTTTAGGATAATATGACATTTGAACCAGTTTTGCAACACCAAAAAAGTACAAACTGATTTTATCACAGATGCATAAAACAAGAATTACTAACAATAAAATATGTTGAAAAGTAAATGCATAGTTGACATAAGAATAGGTTTAAAAATCCAGTGCGATCATCAACATTGTTACAATTTTTTTTAAATTTTTTTAAGAAAATATGTTACCCTTTCGAACTCGAGTCGGTCGCGAGTAATCGGTTTCCTGCTTACTAAACTTAAAATGAATGAAATATATTTATGTATACTAGTGAAAATATAGATAAGAGTTTGGCTCGTTTAAGCCTATGTAACTGAGCCTGTGAAAAAAAAACGAATTTAAAAAAAAAAAGAATTGAAAAAATAATATAAATAGCTCATCACCAATAAGTTAAGATAAACACAAATAGTGATTGAAACAAATTTTAAAAAATAACTCTAAACTGTAAATACGACATAATGCGTTTCAAAAACTTTGTAGTCTGCAAATTACTGTCTTAATCATGTTATAAACTGACGAAAATGCGTACCAGATCGGCGTTAAGAGATAAAAAGCTATTGAAAAGTAAATGTAGCTTTGACGTGTGAAAAACATGTCTCATAAATTGTGCAAGTCTAAATGCGGAAAAATAAGACTTGGCGTCATGTTGAAAACATTCATTCCTTTAAAGTTAATGGGGGAACCTGGTCTGAAAATATCAAATTTTTATTTTTGCATTTTTAGGAAGCTTAGGCCCTTCATGTGGTGGTATCGATATCTCAGGATCTACTACACCGATTTGGCTGATTTTTTTTATCAGCATGTAAAAATGAATTATCTAAAGCGTCACATAGCCATTTTTTATATCTAATTTTTTTTCGATTTTTTATTTTTTTACATTTTGACAATTTTTCTAATTTCAAAATACTGATTGGAATTCGTTCTGCGACGCCCCGCTGCTTCAGAACCGATACCACCAGCAAGGTACCGATTCTCAGACAGAATCTACGCATCCAGCTGTCAACAGTGCAATAATCGTTATTCGTGCACAGAAAAAAAGGAAAATACATGGAAACGAAACTCTTCAGCTCTAATCGTTCCAAAAATCATTTGGATAGATGTCCAGCTGGCAGCGATTCATTAATAAGGTCGAGCAAAATGTGATCAGTGTTATCAAAATTATATTGTGTATCTGTAGTACAGGTGGGTCTTCGTAGCCACTTGGTTACGCGTTCGCTTACTAAGCGATCGATCGTGATTTCAAACTCAGGCCCCTCAATTGACCATCTTTGTGTTGTTATAGAATAACTACGTCCACGCAACCATCATCAGCGATGGAGATCGATCCACGGTGGAACAAAGATCGATTCATCCATAGATCTGCTCTGCTCTGCAAGAAACATCGGGCTGCTGTTCTATTAATAACCCAACAATGATCAATATCAACTGTCTTCGCTGTCCGGTCTGCTGAACAATGGAAGAACAGAAAGAATACCTTTACGCCTAAATGGCTACTACTACTGTGTAATTTACAATTTATAGAAACATAAACATATGTACATGTACAAGATTAAAACCCGGCTCTGTTACAGCTAAAATGCTAATGAGCCTAATAAATAAATAAACGGGATGACAAAAATCTCTAGTACAGGGTCTTTCAGATTAAATGCTCACGCAAAAATAATCGAAGAGCTCATTATAAATTTTTTTTTCGTTCCGTGGATGGTAACATTGCATACCCTACTTCGGGACGATAATATTCGGCTACTCTTACAGTCTGATCGGATGGTTTTTAGTGTCATGATCTAGAATTTTATAAGAACGTGTATTTTTAATGAAATCGTATTACTCGAGCAACCGAAGCCTTAATGGAACTTTGTCCTCTTATGGTAATAATTTCAACATTTCTCGTCGTCGATCACATCCTCTGGGGGTACGTGGAGGACCGTTGCTATGTTAATAAGCCACAAAATATGGAGAAACTTACAGAAAAAATAATTCGGATTTTCAACAGCATCGAAGTCGTAATGTTAGAGTTGTGCATGAAGAATTTTGTTCACCGTTTAAAATGCGTTATCGAAAAACGGGGGGTGTTTCTTGTTTGAATATTGAAGTATTCCACCACAACTTTCGCGACAATTTAAATTTTTGCGCTAATTTATCCCGAACACGAAAGTTGAAACGAGCGATTACATTTAATATTTATTTGAACAAATTCTTGCTACACATATTATTCAACGAAACTACAAATTTTACTTAGACTACATTTAATTTTACATTACTACAGAAACAGGACAATTACTACTTTTCACTTAGATTCTAGGATAAAGACTGGACTATAAGACATTCAAAAATACATAATTGGCCGTCTATCACAAAATGAACCAAATGTACGGTATCTTCTTCGCAGCATCATTTAAATAGTAGCGAGGGATTGGCCATTGTACCTTATGCTATAAACTACTTATTTAAAGTTTAGTACACGTTGCATGCAGGCAACACACTAACGCTCACTTCTACACTCTATTGGTTTTGAGTTCGCTTGTTCGCAGGGGGATCACATCGAAAATGTCCTAAAATAAGCTTTATTTTCGTTTTTTTAAATAAAAATCGGTTCACTTTTGTAGAAGTTATTAAAATTTGCTGCGTGAGCGCTTAATCGTAAAGACCCTGTATTAACATTAGCAGGATTTAAAAAGAATGGTTTATAGGTTTATTTTCGTTTAATGGAACTGGCCGGTTCATTTTTTCAGGTTCATTTAGGCGAAGACGGGGTAAGACCGTCCCCCTAATGAAACCAATTTTCAGTCAAACGTCCTTTAGGATTTCCCCTATTTGTTGTGCTATATGTCATTGAGTATATAATAAAAAAAAACTAAAAAATGTGTAACTGTTGATTGTATAACTTTTTCGGCGTTTTCCATTAATTTTTGAAATGATAAAAAAACACTTCTTATTTTGCTGGCGGGGTAAGAAGGGCCGCCCACGGGGTAGACGGAGCGATTCTATTTTCAAACAGTTTAGTCTAGTAAAAATAACAGGAACAGTGTTGTCTAAGGTATTAAATGTTTAGTGTTGTTCATAAACTACACACAAACTTCTGAAAAAGCTATCTATATTCCATGTGCAGAGTTTTAAAAAAAATCGTAAAAAATTTACCAAATTATCGGACAATTATCTACGTGGGTCTAAAATCTCTCAAAATCTGTTCACGTGAAGTCTTGATGACCCCGAAGTAGGTATTTCTGGTTCCGATTCGATATGTTGATATCACAACGTGTGGCGTTTACCCCGTCGAAAATGGTCCGTCTTCCCCCCAGAGCACCTTTTGCATTATTTTGCACTTTACACGCATTTTATTTTATATTTTAGATACATTTTAATGCAGGCAGAACCGGAACAATCTACGGTAGGACTGGGATACTGGCAACTAACGGAATATACAGTTTTTGCTGGAGAAATCCTTATTTCGGTTATCTTGAAAATTAGATCGCTTGCAACCACAATAGACGAAAACATTGTTTTGTTCAAAATTTTGATATTTCGTGTGCTCAAGTGTTGCATGGTGTTTAGAAATGACAAAAAATGCTATTAATGCTTATTGCGTAGTCTATTTGCCAAAATAGTGAGGATTTCTTATAAAACTAGAAGTGGTCCGTCATACCTCGCCGGACGGTCTTACCCCGTCTTCCCCTACTAATTCAATTAATTTATTAGTCTATGAAATACTATGAAAAAACTATGAAAAATATCCGATTTACTCAGAGGCTATTCTCTGTCCAGGCGGATTGCCAACTCGATACAAAAAAGGTTGAAAAAGTAACGAATAGAGAAGTAGTTTGGAGCGAGTGAAGAAAGTATTCGTTCAGGTTCTCGAACCAGAATTGAAAATGCGCGTAGAACAAAAATCAACGATAGAAATAATAGATATGATAGAGAATAGAAGAACAAAAGAACAAAAGTGTGTGTCATATGTCGCAAAAAAATATTCTAGAGACATTACAGTTTACTATTATCTTCTCGATTGTATCTGGTCACCCCTAGTCTGTCAAGAACGGTCCTGACAATGTGCAAACCACACCTTCACTGCATGACCAACCACATCCGGGTCATAAAAACCTTCGGTGGAAAATCAGATACAACATTTCAGGAGTACAACGCGACTGAAGTACTTTCTGATGCTAAGACCGAATTACTGGCCAGCAACAGGCTTACCATAGAGAAAGTAGGAAGAGAACAAGGAAAGGTATTTGACTTTTTTCTCCCCCTAACGAACGACAGCAGCTACGCAGGATGCCGGTAATGAATAAATGAATTCGTTCATTTAGATTTATTCAATTTTAATCTCATTGAACCCGAACAATTAAATGTCTCCTTCAGGTCCGATGGCATTTAATTATTCCCCACAGCACCGCGTGTTCTTATGGGATGGGGTGCCTACGAGGACGGAACCTTGAGCTTGATCTTGACTGGGCTGTGCAAACTGATTATTTTTCCTTAATCTGAAAATTGATCGATATTGCGATTTTCTCGTATTCTTTATCTTCTGAAAATCTCAAATAGCTAATTCAGAAATTGCACACCGATTTTTCAAGCAAATAAGTCAAGCACCTCAAAGCAAGTGCATGCGTATCTAAAATTAAATTCCAGCCTCAAGTGCCTCTCGCAGGAAGCAGGCACAAGTTGAAACATTCAATTGAAGCTACAAGCTTCAGGTGGCCGCACTCGAGTGCCAATCGATGAACTAATTTGTCATATGTCGAAATCATATTTCCATTCAATTTGTTCCTTCCCCCGAGAGCGGCGCTGGCGACAGTCCAAGAAAGAAGAAATTATCCAATTTGGAGCAATTACAACTGGCTTCTGCCTGAATGGCCCACAATTAAGTTACGTCCTTATGTTGGCCCTCGTTCCCCGTACTGATTGAGCTTAATTGAACGAGTTCATTAAATGTGGAATCGATTAAAAGATGCTCGTTTATATCCGTACACACAGTTGCCTTTTTGGTTGTTGGTCATTTATTCGAACGACTGCCACAGTTATTCCAGTGAATTCTTTCTTCGTTCTACCGAAGTTTTGTCGGTTTAAGCAAACGTCGAATTCAGCAACAGATATTGCGCCTGTGTCACCCCAAGTTCAGTTTCCTGTTATTTCACTGTTTTGGCCTGGTTTACACCATTTAACACGATGTCGGATCACACACAGCAGGCAGCCAAACCCTTCCAGCTGGGTGTCACTTGTACTATTGCTCCCACCACCCACACTGCCCTATCACGGAGAACGGTTCACCCAGCTGGAATCGGTGATAATAGTTGTCCACATGACAGCTGGCTATAAGACAAAATTCAATTTCATGCTTCATTTAGGGGCGGTGGTCGTCTGCCAGCGCTTCGCCAGCAAATGCAGCTCTGGGAAATCAACGACAACCACTCGGAAAACACCAGGCGACCCAGCTTTCTATGCATATAAATTTTATTCAGTTAGATTTGGTGAGGACGTCCGACCGCTCAGCTATTATAAATCAGTAAACTAATTGGACTATTCAAATTTACTTAACTCAATCACACACACACGCAGACACACAACCGTATGGCTGTAGCCTTGGAAAACATGAGGGTCTGCTAAATCTAGTGTCAATGAGAATGCTGAAAAGACTGACCAGAACCGGAACTAGTTGACTTCTATAGTGATCCTATGTGTGAGGAAGTCGGAAGTGGCCGAACTGTATATATTAATATCAACTCATTTCCATATTCTGAATGAATCTCCACTAAATCAATAGTTCCTTCTTCCGGATCACGTACATGTTTACATTCATATTCATGCATTAGCAGTTGCTTATTTCTACATCTTATCCTACATCCACCTACTGAAACTTGTAGAAGACATTGAGTTTATTTGAAAAAAATATTGAATATTGACAATTTAGAAATTGGTCGAATTGTACAGGGTCGTTCAGATTAAACGTTCACGCAAAAAAAAATCGAATAGCTCCTTTTTTCCGTTCCGTCGATGGTAACACTGCATTCCCCACTTCGAGGCGATAATATTCGGCTACTCGTTCAGTCTGATCGGATGGTTTTTAGTGTCAAGATGTACAATTTAAAAGAACGTGTATTTTCAATGAAATCGTATTACTCGAGCATCCGAAGCCTCAATGAAACTTTGTCCTATTATGGTAAGAATTTCAATATTTCTCGACGTCGATTACTTCCTCTGGGTGTACGTGTAGGTCCGTTGCTTTGTTAATAAGCCACAAAACTTAAGGAGGAGGAGGAACTTTTCAACAGCATCGAAGTCGTAATGCTAGAGCATTTTGTTCACCGTTTGAAACCCGATATAAAAAAAGGTAAAGTTATGGTCACATCGAAAATGTCCTAAAATAAGTTTTTTTTCCGTTGTTTAAAAATATACATCGGTTCACTTTTTAGAAGTTATTCGAAATTATTGCGTGAGCGTCTTATCTGAAAGACCCTGTACAATCAGATACACTGCCAGCTATGAAAGCAGGGACCACAGGGTAACTTTCAAACAGTCAGGATATTTTCTTTAGCTCAACATTCGTTTTAAAATTATGTAAATAAACTTGAAAATTCATAAAGGCTTTTTTCTAACTGGTCCATTATTTTCAGTTTTTAAACCCGTTTTAATAGACGCTACATATAATTCGTCAGAAGGGGTTAGGGAAAATAATCTGCTCTAGATTGAATACTGTAATTAAGTATTTTAATTTATTTTATGGGATACACTCAGGTTTCTCCAATGTTAGAATAATATTTACAACAAATTTCACATTTTTGAGCTCAATGTTGAAATGTTATTGCTACGTACTTGTTGTTTCATATTGATTTTTACATATGAAATTACCTTCAAATAACTTTTAGGAGTACTTAGTTTTACTTTTTTTTCTAACACTATCAGTATTTGATTCTTATTTCAGTTTTAACCTCTCCTTATATCCTTTCATTACAGCTAAAAGAGCCATGGTCAGCAGTGGAAACTTGTATAGAGATTTTTTCATCAAACTACCATTCGTTATTGAAGATCATCTCAACGAGTTGAGTCATTTTTGTATGGAAGTTGGAACATTGGAAAGTTATTTTTTAGCAATTTTTTTATATTCATATAAATAAAAATGATTTGGTATCCGTTCCTCACGATTTAACTCAAGAACGGAGCAACGGTTGCATCTTAGTCTGCGCCAAGTTTATATATCAAAAAAGAAATTATATACAGCGAGTATAGGTCACGTACATAAAAATAATTTCTGTGGGAACCAAATTATTTGAATCGACATACCAATTGTGGGTGTTACGAACTTCACCGGGTCAGTTAGTTTGAAATAAAACTCGAATAGTAACCCATGAATTTATAAGTTCATTATTCGCGTTCATCATTTCGACCTCTAATGAAATGAACAAATCAGGATCTTCGATTACACAAATACAAGCAGACTTTTGGACATCTTCTTGAGTATTTTCTGCAGAGAGGTATTGAACATCGAGAGCTACCGAATTTTTACAATTTATTACAATTTATGATTTATTCTACCTGTCAGGTGCGCAGCTAATGTGTTGTGATGTGTGCCATATGAATATGGCTAAACTACGAGGTATGGCTATTAAATAACGAGACTGTGCGCCTGGAGGGCGCCCTAGAGGGGTGGGGGTAAAAACGAATAGTGCGTTCGGTAGCTTGAAGTGTCTGCTATAAACGTACGAAAACATTTGTTTTCACTGTAGTAGTTTGGGAGCAGCAGTGGTTTGAATGGAACGTGGTTTGTAGTGCGCGTCGAAAATCATGTGTGACGAAAAACACGAACAACAACGCACCTGCCCATAACGCGCAGTAGGTGCAGCAATTTTTAGCTGATAAGGCCATTCCAATGCTCGGACATGCCCCGTACTCGATTTCAGCCCGTAGAAGAGGCGAAGGGAATAGTGACGCGGCTTTTGAACGTCATCACAAAAGAAGAGTTTCAGCACTGCTTCGAACAATGAGAAAAAACGTATGGAAAGGTGTGAGAGGAGCCAAGGGGAGTATATTGAAGGGGAGCATATCGTTGTACCGTAATTTTTAAATATAATCCTTTTTCGTAACCAGTCTCATTATTCAATAGCCAAACCTCGTATTAATTAGTCTGACCATGTGCCATCGAACGGAACAAGATATTTCTGGGGAATATGGCGGGTATAGTAGGACTTCCCTTTTGAGTGTCTCCAAGTAAATTTAACCATATTCGACAACGTGAGGCCGAGCATTGTTATGCTGTAGAATCACTTTTTCGTGCCATTCCATTGGATTGCTGGGATGAATCCATTTTTCCTTCATCCATGACCCCATTGTCAACGTAAAACTAGGAATTTAAAAATGAACTCTTTAGTACAAGTTTTTGGTAGCTGTGACTTAAAAAGTTCTTTCGTCCCTAGCACGCATCGTCAGTTTGTTCCATTGTTTTTTTTATAGAAGCTTTAATTTTTTGCAGTGCATTCGTCTCTGTAATTTTATTGTTTCCATCGTCAGTGTTGTCGTCATTGTACCCGCTTTTGTAGTCCGTATTGGAAAATATATTTTGGAATGCACAATAGCATGTGAATATCAAATTACCCGCAACTTCATATATCTGCAATGTCGATTTCACTAGGATCCACGGCATTGTAGTCAGGGAAACACATTCGGGTCTAAGCAAATGAATGCGAATACAAGTGCAAAAAAATATATATTCGGTGCTTCGATGCCTTGTTTGTAACGTTCTCACTATGCTTCACTCCTCGGCAACTGTCGAGTGATTTTTTCTTCTGTATACAATCTGAACAAAAATAAGCTTTGAAATCGGCTCAGCAACGATTTGATGAACGCTATTTTGAGATCAAACGATTTGGTCAAACATCGAGATGGCAGCTCGAAAATTTAAAAAATAATAGTATGCAATTTAGACTCAAAAAAACTATGTAGAAGCATCATCAAACACACGTATGACTTACAAATGTAAATGTAGTATTTGTAGTAAATAAACGAGATTTTTTTCAATGCTAATAAATTATTTTTTTCTCTACAACGAATATTTTCGATGGTACAGATTTGGAAAAAAAAGTACAGATGAGAACGATTCTTGTCCTGATTCGACTCTCCATTTTTTGCAGCGAATTCACTCCCAATTGAATATGAAATGGCTTCGGTTCTATGAATGAGATGTTTCGGTCCTAGAAGAACTGTTTCGTAGCATTGGAAGTATGACAAGTGGTATTATGTTGCTGGAAAACCATGTTGTTACTCATTATTTCGTCAGAAAACTACTAGAACTGGAATAGACCCATTCCATAAGGTTATGCACGAAAGAACCAAGTATTAGATCAAGAGCCTAAGAGAGACGCGTGTGGAATTACCCAAAGAAAGTACACATACAAATGCACATGCAAATGTCAACGATCAACGGTCAAAGTGATTGTGATTGGTTCTACATCCCTATTCCCTTCATTTCGTTCTCGGTCATCGGTTACCTTTGTACTAACATAAGAATACGTTTAATTGTAAATAAATAATAGATATAGAAATAGCTTTAAAAATTGAATGTGAATGTGAGTTTGAGCGTATGTGTGAACATTGTTAGAATCTCCTTATATCCCATCCTCTTCCTGAGGAAAATGTGTCACCCTTCTAAACTCGAGTCGACTGCGAATAATCGATGTCCTATTTTATTAACATTAGAATTAAAAAAGCATGTTAATATATTCTAGTAAAAATATAGTTAGGAGTTTAGCTGTTTTGAACATATGTAACTGAGCCTGTGAAAATAAGCAAAATAATAAAAAAAACCGCCAAAATCAACGTCATCGTCAAAATGCAAACATGGCACGCACATAAGCACACACAAATGCGTACATAGGGGTATTAAAAAGTTTCTAATAACAAAATCAAATGAGTTCCCTCGGCAGTGAGGGCCGCCCGACGAGCCAGGTTTGTGAGAGCCATTGATGGAAAGCGCCAGAGTGAACGTGCTAAACGTGTTATTACGAGGTAAAAACGGGGGGTCGGTGTTTAACCTCGTTTCTCAGAGGAAAGTCAGAAATATTCTTATCCTAAACACTAACTTAAAACTACACCCAAACTAGCGTTGGCTGAAAACATTTCATCTTTGGCAGAAATGATGCCATTTCGTGCACTGGAGGATCAAATGCGGGAATAATGAGCATTTTTAAAAGCTTAAAAAATGGTTTATATTAGGCTGTCAAAAAAGTCCTGCGGTATTTCCGCGAGGTGTCGTTGTAAGCGCGTAGTTCTTGTTGTATTCATTGTATCGAGTCATACTATAGCTTGTTGGAAAGGTATTTTTGCGCGCTATAATATAGTCCTTGACAGTGTTTTGTTTGGTTAAGTCGTTCGTGAGTTATAGTGTCGTCAATATGAAGCAAAATAAAGAGAAAATCCGACATATTTTACAGTACTACTATGACAAAGGCAAAAATGCATCTCAAGCTGCCAATAAAATTTGTGCAGTTTATGGACCCGATACAGTTTCCATCTTTGATAATCAGATGCCGCATTGTCTTCCATCAGGACAACGCCAGGCCACACACTTCTTTGGGGACGCGCCAGAAGCTCCGGGAGCTCGGATGGGAGGTTCTTTAGCATCCGCCGTTTAGTCCGGACCTTGCACCAACCACCTGTTTTTGTCCATGGAGAACGAGCCAGGTAGTCAGAACTTAGCCACAAAAGAGGCCTGTGAAAATTGGCTATCCGAGTTTTTTTGACAATAAGGAAGCGAGCTTGTATAACAGGGGTGTTATGAAGTTGGCATCTCGTTGGGAACAAGTGATCGAACAAGACAGCATATACATACATGCATATACATATATATATATATATATATATATATATATATATATATATATATATATATATTTGTAGCTATGTATACATATAAATCTTATGGACTCGGAAACTACTGAACCGATCGACATGAAAATTGGTATGTTGGGGTTATTGGGGCCGGGGAAGATTTTCGTGATATTTTGAGACCCCTCCCTCCATCTCTAAGGGGGGGGTGGGGGGCTGCCATACAAATGAAACACAAATTCCTACATTACTCGAGAAATAATCAAGCGAATGCAACCACATTAGGCATCTGGATGTTTTTGGGTGCAATTAATGTTTCTGTGGTGGTAAGATATTCCTCCCCCCTCTCTTAGGGGGGGAGGGCTGCCATACAAATGAAAAACAAATTTCTGCATTACTCGAGAATTCATCAAGCATATGAAACGAAATTTGGCATGTGGAGGTTTTATGGGGAAGGAACCTTTCTAAGGTGGTTCGACACTCATCTCCCCGCTCTAAGGAGGTCTCCCATACAAATGGAACACAAATTTCTGAATAACTCGAGAACTAATCAAGCAAACGAAACCAAATTCGGCATGTGGAGGTTTTAGGATGCAATTAATGTTTCTATGGTGTTTCTACACTCCGTCCCCTCTTAGGGTAAGCTGTCATACAAATGAAAAACAAATTTCTGCATAACTCGAAATCTAATCAAGCAAATGGAGCCAAAATTTGGCATGTGAAGATTTTAGGGGGCACGAAACGTTTCTATGGTGAATAGACACTTCTCCCCTCTGTCTAAGGGGAGAAGAGGCGAGGGGTATGTCTTCATTTTATCATATTTTCTGTATCAAACATTTATTCCAAGTAACGAAGAAACATATTATTTGCAAGTGGTTGAAAAATTTTGAACGAGAATTGTGTCTGAAAATAATCTGATATCATAATGATGAGTTTTTTACTAGGATTTTTTTAGTAAAAGGTAAATTCAACGGGGTCGATTAGAAGATCAATCAATGAACAGTTTTGTGATTGGACTCATGAATTTGCGCTTAGTAAGAAAACGTGAATGTTTGAAGGTATTGATAACAAAAAAAAACAAATTTAGGCGGGACGAAGTTTGCCGGGTCAGCTAATATATTATACAAATGATATATTGGGGAGTAGAACATTTTCTGTTATTTTTAAGCTCATTTAATGTAACATGTGCTAAAATTAAATTTAGGTGTGACATAAAAAATAGTATAGAGCTTACTATAATACGGTGAAATTCATTTTTTTAAAACTCATTGATTTTATAACGTGAAAACGCTTTGTGGAGACTTTTTTTTTGCACAGAACTTGTTGTCACGTCACAAAATGCATGCCAATATTTGTAAGGTAAGAATTTGTTTTTTGAAGAATCTACTACGTTCATATTTTGTTCAAAAATCATAGAAAAGAGTTCACTAGTATGGTTTGAAACGGAATTAAAAATGCAACATTTATGTTCAAAATAAAGTCAGATTTTGACACGTCACAAATGTTTCGGACTGGTAACAAGCGAGTTCAATTATAATATATTTTCCAGCTGATGTTTCTTGGGAATCGGGAATGGGAATGGGAATCGTGTTATTTATTAAATGTTAAAAAAAAATTGTCACGCTACACTGAAATGAGTCAATACTGGAACCGTCTCAGCCATCTTTCTGTCACTGAAAACATTGATCATTGACCCATTGTTCGTCCCAAAACTGTTATTTTCTGGCGAATTCTTGGAATAATTTTCTCCTTGCTTTAGAATATTATGAATCACAGTACGATTTCCACCAGTACTGATGCTTGTATCCTGCCATGACAGCGTTTGCACGAATATACAGCACTGTTCCTCGCTCAAACTCCGTCAACGGATTGTTTTTTGTCATTTTACCTGTAACTATTAAAATTAACTCTTTAAAAACCATTTAGATTGATTACTTGTGTGTCTTACTGACTGTATAAATTCCTAAGGTAATAGTTCTTTACATACAACATCAATGCAACTACTTTATGCAATGCTGTTCTTATACTTAATCCCAACCAATAAAATACATTTAATCGAATTATGCCACGCACACAAGCTCAATAAGCCTACTTTATTGCGCAGCATTGTTGCTTCACTTTGGTTTTGGTTCATCCCGTGTGTTGAAAGATTTTATTATCTTACCTGTTCGTATGCCTATTTCCCCCAGTGTAGAGAATTATCACTGTGAAATATGCGCTGATTTTTTAACCCTCAGAACGAGAATTAATATCGAAAACTTTAAATTTATGTATTGACATTTACAAAATTCTTATTAGAAATTATCGCCTAAAACAAATCGCTTTAAATGCAGTTGCTGAAAATGATCCAATGTTTCGACAATCCGTTTCATCACCGTCGGAACACATAAAGTTCAATTTACTCGTACAATGTTTATTGGATGCAATCTGAAACAAAAGTATCCTAGCACATGGCTCTATTGGCTCCAAAATTAAGTACTATCACGTCCAGTATGTGAAACCGAACTTACAGATTTATTGTCTCAGAAAAAAGAGTCGTTAGGCAAAAACCCGCAATCTTCATCTCAACGACAAAAACACTTCCAAGAGCTCTGACCAAGTCGGAGATAAAGTTTCAGACTTTAAACGTCCTGTCAATCGAGAAGCAATAAAGCTACAAGCCAGATAAAATAAAAGGACACTTCATAAATAATGGAACAGTTTCTGTCTGTCCGGTCTCTATCTCTTTACTTCGGCCATGGAGCCAACGTTTGGCGCGTGGTTTAAAACCAATTTTTCAATCACCCTCAAATCGATGAATGGGAGAAACTTCTCAAAAGTAAGTTATAGAGCCAAACTCAGCATTCAGTATGTTTTTGTTCGGAAGCTCTATTGAAATTCATGACGTCGCACTTGTTCCGACACATTTGTGAATCTTTGGAACACTTTATTGTAGAAGTCTTCGGTTTCAGGACCAAGGGAAAAAAGGTGATTGGTCACGTTCGAAGCTTACGAACAAATCGTTTTTCTTTCCATCGCACTTGGTAATGTCCGGAACCCATCGACGCCTTTCCTTCATTAGGAATGTGTTCGTTCACTTGAGGCCACAAATGGAAATGATGAAGTTGACTTCGGCAGCAGTTTTTTTGCCCATGTTTCAGGCGCGCGTGTTTGCGTGCCGGTCGATATCAAGCATAAGTTTGTTTTGAAATGAAGTTATCGTCGATAATCTTGTAACATATCCTCGATGCTGGATATTGTATGGCTTCGAGCGCTTCATTGCTGATTGGATCTTGGGTAAGAATTCAATTGAATTGGAATGGAACTATGTTTTTTTTCCAATTCTAATTTGACTCCAAATCAAAAGTGTCACAAATTAAACTTCAAATTATCGTAGCTCTTAGTTACAACATCCGTTCGAGAGGCCACTCCCAGATTGTTTCAACGCCAGCCCAAATGTCACTGATTGCAAAAAGTTTTTTCCGCTTATTGTGTTCATTTCAACAGAGTTTTTCTATTACCAAAAAGTCATGCAACGAATTTTCAGCTCTCATTCATTGTTGTGAGGAAATGTCGCACTTCAGCTTGAGCGGGAAAAAAGTAGTTTTCGTTTGTTCGTTGTTTTCTTCCGATTCGTAAGGCGTAAATCAACAAATCGTGACAGGGCAGCGATTCTGGCATTTGCATAATTTACCAATTTGATTTTAAGTCCGATAGCGCTAGGATTGTTTTCAACAGCTCTCCAATCTGATTGGATTGGATCAAAGTGGTGGAAATTTGTTTTACGACAATGAAATGGCATTTTTAGTTTCCCGTTCTCAAACTAACCATCAGGACACGGAAAACGTTAGGTCATGTTCTCCATTGATTAATATCGATTCACTCTGAAGAGCTGTCTATCGGAGGTTGTGAATAAAAACATCGATGGTCCAATTGATTCAGTGTTGAGCTGTGTTATCATTTTTCGTTTCCTCTTATCCGGTGCACAAAAGTTCTCGTCATGTATCCCCAAAATAGGGGTCGATTTTCTTAATTGGATGGCTGGCTGACTCAATTGTCTCGTCTCTATGGTTCTGTGAAATGTCTGCTCGGGGGGAAAAACACTAGCTGATGATCGAGCCAATATATTGGTTCGCCAGTGTCTGTTTTCCGCTCAGACGAACACATTCTGGATGAGTGAATTTATTTCAATTGAGCGATGGTGATTCGATACGCATTGAGAATGCTCCAGCACTCCAGCAAAATCCGATTACCGAAAAGGATTATTCGCCCGCCTTGTTGTCAGCCAACATGAACAGATGTTCACAGTAGATGTGCGAAAAATTAGATCGATAATCCAATTATTTCGACCAGCCGATGCTTATCATCATTTATATTCCAATATAATTATTATATTAGCGAAAATAAATGTTAACCCAAACGCCTCGTTTTACGTTCGCTTTCAGAAAGCAAAGTCATAACCCATTACAGATGCCGTTCCAAAGCTACCCAGATCGGGTGTCGAGTTCGCAGAATATTGAAACGAGAACTCCCATCGGTTGCACACCCACAGAAAACCACACTTCCGGACGAACACTTTCGACACGGAAACGAAATTAAAATCACTTTTTGGCTCGCTCCGCGAAAAGTTTAGACGGATGGCGCGAGCGATCCATCG